>NC_053023.1:447470408-447798122 GCF_003073215.2 Triticum urartu | reverse complement strand
AGAAGCGTGTGCGCATCCTTGCATCATGAAATTTCATAGCATGCTGATCATATTTTCTACATGTTTCTTACCCATCTCTCTTTTAGGAAATAAGCTTAACAGATAAAAGATTTTCTGCAATGGTGTCATTTATTAGGAAATATTCTTGCAGGAATTCTCTGTGCTCCAATGTAGATGTAAATACCTGTTGTGTATCACTATATTTTTACATCAGCATGTATTTTGTTAATCGGCGTGAATCCAACCTTTATCTGATCTAAATTTAGTTGTAGAAAAATGTATGATTAAAGGCCACAATGTTGATTTTTGCAAGGAAAACTGCCTGGTAGTTTTGCATCCTGAGCTGCATGAGTGTACTATCTCATATCAGTGGGTTTGAATACTTTGGTTCTGCAGTGGGTTTTTAGTGTTTTTTTACTGTGTTGTCCTGTCATATCCCTAGCTCTTACATCATAATCCCACCGTCCGGATTAAATGTCTTAGAAATGGATAAAACTGGATGTATCTAGAACTGAAATACGCCTAGACCCATCCATTTATTTCCGGATGGAGTGAATACATGTCAATATGTCATGCCTTTCTATTCTTTAGTACCTATTCTATCTCTGATGTAGCATGTTTTATAATTGAATCACCATTCTTCTATATAAGGCATGCAAGGGGAAGACGACTATGTTAGAATCTAAAGGGTTACAAACCAGGTCTTTGCAAAAGATCCAAACGCCAGGAGATAATAAACCAACTCCAGTTTTTATAGATACTGCTCCAGCACAGAGAAACCCAACTCCTACTGTTAATAAGTAGATTCCAGCGGCCAAAGAACTAGTCCGCTCCAGTCCAGCAAAAATATGTCAACTCAATTCTAAGAAGCGTGTGCGCATCCTTGCATCATGAAATTTCATAGCATGCTGATCATATTTTCTACATGTTTCTTACCCATCTCTCTTTTAGAAAATAAGCTTAACAGATAAAAGATTTTCTGCAATGGTGTCGTTTATGAGGAAATATTCTTGCAGGAATTCTCTGTGCTCCAATGTAGATGTAAATACCTGTTGTGTATCACTATATTTTTACATCAGCATGTATTTTGTTAATCGGCGTGAATCCAACCTTTTTCTGATCTAAATTTAGTTCTAGAAAAATGTATGATTAAAGGCCACAATGTTGATTTTTGCAAGGAAAACTGCCTGGTAGTTTTGCATCCTGAGCTGCATGAGTGTACTATCTCATATCAGTGGGTTTGAATACTTTGGTTCTGAAGTGGGTTTTTCAGTGGTTTTTTGCTGTGTTGTCCTGTCGTATCCCTAGATCTTCCATCATAATCCCTCCGTCCGGATTAAATGTCGTAGAAATGGATAAAACTGGATGTATCTAGAACTGAAATACTCCTAGACCCATCCATTTATTTCCGAATGGAGTGAATACATGTCAATATGTCATGCCTTTCTATTCTTCAGTACCTATTCTATCTCTGATGTAGCATGTTTTATAACTGAATCACCATTCTTCTATATAAGGCATGCAAGGGGAGGACGGCTATGTTAGAATCTGAAGGGTTACAAACCAGGTCTTTGCAAAAGATCCAAACGCCAGGAGATAATAAACCAACTCCAGTTTTTATAGATATTGCTCCAGCACAGAGAAACCCAACTCCTACTGTTAATAAGAAGATTCCAGCGGCCAAAGAACTAGTCCGCTCCAGTCCAGCAAAAATATGTCAACTCAATTCTAAGAAGTGTGTGCGTATCCTTGCATCATAAAATTTTATCGCATGCTGATCATATTTTCTACATGTTTCTTACCCGTCTCTCTTTTAGAAAATAAGGTTAAACGATACAAGACTTCCTCCATTGGGATCGTATTCGAGGAAAATATCTTGCGGGAATTCTCTGTGCTCTAGTGCTGATGTAAGTACCTGTTGTATATCACTATATTTTTACATCTGCATGTATTTTGTTAATCGGCGTGAATCTAACCTTTATCTGATCAAAAATTAGTTGTAGCAAAATGTTAAAGGCGCTAATGTTGATTTTTGTAAGGAAAACTGCCTGGTAGTTTTGCGTACTGAGCTGCATGAATGTGCTATCTCATATCACGCACATTACTGAATTGTAGTGCTTCTCTAGTTGCCCATTCATTCATTGTGTCAATGTTGCTTTCGTATTACCTTACCTGGCTGATGATAGTTGTGCCATATTGTGTTAATTTGGTGTAGGCTAGTTTCCCAAACGTTCGTTGTGTCAATGTTGCTTTCCTATTATCTGACTTGGCCAATGATAGCAATGCTAGTGTGTTACTTTTGTGCAGGCTGCTGAAGATAAGAAGACAAACTCTGAAAACAGCAAGGAAACCCCATTGTTTCTTTCCAGTAAATCTAGGCCAGGTATTATGGCAATAACTCATGATTAATCTGTTTGGTTTGTGTCCTAATTTATGTTATGATGCAGTGGTCAAGACACTCTCCACTATCAATAATACAAGACTACCAAAATCACCATCTGAATCTGTTCAGTATCCTCTGTCTTGAATGCAACGGAATAAATGTATGTTTGTGAACCAATTAATGGCTGAAGCAATGATGGAAATGGTGGATGAATCAGAGGTGCAGAGTCATGCGACACAACAACTAATCAGTGTTTTTAGAGACAGTGTGGCAAAGCAGCAAGAACTTGGCCACATGCTTATGGGTGTCATCTGTGCTGAGGTTGCAGATTGTGACATTGTAGATGGTTAGGTTCTCCTCATTTATTTGCACTAGCATCAATCTTTGATTGCCCAGTGGATATAATTTCATGTAATATATTCTGGATGTGCAACGTTATTCCCAGTATGCAGTACCTTTGCTCGTCGTAATGGGCTCAAATTATCTAATTTGGCCTAAAGACATGAACGAACTTTAGTGGGCCCATTAAGTTAATGGGCCGTTACTAGGCCGAAAGTTAATGGTCGGCCCGCTTACCTCCCGGGTCGTTAACAGGCCGACATCGAAGCGGGCAACAGGTGGCCCCAATTTATTTTACGGGCCATTGACAGGCCGTTACTAAGTTTGGGCTACATATGGCCCAACTATACTGTAGGCCTTTAGTAGGCCGAAAGAGACAGCGGGCTTGTATTGGACCATGAAGAGCATGGGCCGCTAAGAGGCTGAAAGTCAGGTCGTATTGTAAACGGCCCAACTGTGTTGTGGGCCTTTAGCAGGCCGAAAGAGAAACCGGGCTGGTATTGGACCATGAAGGGCATGGGCCGTTAAGAAGCCAAAACTAACGTCCGACTACAAATGGCCCAACTCATTTATGGTCCGTTAACAGGCCAAAAGGCACATAGGGCCGGGAATTGGCCCGACACTTAAATGGGTCGCTAAAAGGCCAAAACTCAGGTCCGACTACAATTGGCCCAACTGATTTATGGGCTGTTAACAGGCTGAAAGTGACACCGGGCCAGAAATTTGCCCAACACTTAAATGGGCCGTTAAAAGGCCGAAACTCATGTCCAACTACAAATGGCCCACCAGATTTATGGGCCGTCAACAGGCTGAAAGACACACCGGGCCAGAAATTAGCCCAACATTTAAATGGATCACTAAAAGACCGAAAGATGTACATCCTGAAAATTGGCCCATCCATTAAATGGGCCGTTAATAGGCCGAAATATCATCGGGCCGATATTGAGCCCAAATATATAGCGGGCTGTTAACGGGCTCGAATTGATGATGGCTGCAATGGTGTCAAATCTTTAACGGGCCGAATTGGCACATTTCGTATGGGCCATGGGCTTAAATGGACCTGACACAAGTAGGCCTTATATGGGCCGACCTGCTAATTTTTACTGGGCCGGCCTTTCTCACCGGAATGGGCCACTGTTGGGCCGTGCCATGTGTCGACCTATCATAGGCGCCTCTTATCCAATGAGTGGATGACATCTGTCCCAACGATGAGCCGACACGTGTTTCCTCTAGCCAATGATGATTTTACACGTGGAAAATCCCCATTGGTCGGGGCTGTTAACGGGTTATCGGATCCAAAACCCGACCCGATAGCTTAACAGCGTTCCGTTACGGTGGATGCCACATGTTGGTCACCCTTGACGAAAGCACTCCTGTGACGCGTGATTTATCGTCATGCAAGTGGACACTTCCGTGATGATAATTTTGGTAATGTCATGGAACACTTCTACGACAGCACAGGTGTGACTATCTTGATTCTGTCATAAATTTGTCATGGATGTACATGCATGACAAGAAACACGACCTACTGTGACAAACACGTATCATCACGGAAGTGTATTTTTTTGCATGGGGGAAGAAATGTCCGGCGGCGGCGGGGAAGAAAATTAGGGTTTTGTCTGCGATTTTGAACGGGGAAGACCTATTTATAGCTAGAGGGGGCAAGGAGAGTCCAAATGAGGTGCAGTTTTCGGCCACGCGATCGTGATCGAACGGCCGACAGGATGGAGGGGGTCTAGCTGGGTTTTGGTCCACTTTGGAGGGGTGTTGGGCTGCAACACACACGAGGCCTTTACGGTTCCTCGGTTAACTGTTGGAGTATCAAGCGAACTCCAAATGGCACGAAACTTGACAGGCGGTCTACCGGTAGCATACCAAGGCCGCTTGGCAAGTCTCCGTCCAATCGGAGAACATTTAACACCCGCACACGAAAAGAGGCAAAAGGGGACGCCGAAGGACATAGGAGTGCCGGAATGCAAAACGGACAACGGGGAAAATGCTCGGATGCATGAGACGAACACGTATGCAAATGCGATGCACATGATGACATGATATGAGATGCATGACATGAACAAAAAGCAAAACAAAGACAAAACCCAACCACGAGGGAATATCATAACTTAGTGCCGAAAATGGCAAGAGTTGGAATACAAATATGGCAAGTTACATACGGGGCGTTACAACACTCCACCACTACGAAAGGATCTCGTCCCGAGATCTAGGACTGGAAAAACTCCGGATATTCAGAACAGAGGTGGTCCTCGCGTTCCCAGGTGGCTTCACGGTCGGAATGATGTGACCACTTCACTTTCAGGAATTTGATAGACTTGTTGCGAGTCTTGCGCTCAGTTTCTTCAAGAATAGCAACAGGATGCTCATGATAAGACATGTCTTCTTGGAGATCAATCTCTTCAAAGTTGATGGTGCGGTCAGGAGTCTTGAAACACTTGCGAAGCTGAGACACATGAAACACGTCATGCACATTTGCAAAGTTCGATGGAAGCTCAAGTTGATAGACGAGATCGCCTCTTTTGCCAATGATCTTGAAAGGACCCACGTATCTAGGGGCAAGCTTCCCTTTAATACCGAAGCGACGAGTACCTTTCATTGGAGAGACACGGAGGTAGACATGGTCTCCGATCTCGAAAGCCATGTCACGATGCCTGCTATCATAGTAACTCTTCTGGCGCGATTGCGCGACTTTGAGATTTTCACGAATGACTTTGCACATTTCTTCAGCCTCTGTGATCAAGTCATTGCCAAGAAGTTGGCGGTCACCAGTCTCTGACCAGTTAAGAGGAGTACGGCACTTCCTGCCATAGAGAATCTCGAATGGGGCCTTGCCCAAACTCGCTTGGAAACTGTTGTTGTAGGAGAACTTGGCATATGGAAGGCAATATTCCCACTTCATACCGAATGAAATGACACATGCCCTGAGCATATCCTCAAGAATTTGATTGAGTCGCTTGACTTGTCCACTACTTTGAGGATGAAAAGCTATGCTGAAGCGAATGTTGGTGCCCATGTCCACTACTTAGAAGTGAAGATGCTTCCATGATCTGAAGATATCAACTGCGGAATGTCGTGCAAAGAGACAATCCTGGAGGTATATAGCTCTGCCAACTGAGCTGCTATGATAGATTCTTTGATAGGAAGAAAATGAGCCACTTTAGTGAGCTTGTCGATGACAACAAAGATAGCATCATTGCCACGCTTGGACTTGGGAAATCCAGTCACGAAGTCCATCTCAATATGGTCAAACTTCCATTCTGGAATGGCAAGAGGTTGGAGGAGACCAGCTAGTCGTTGTTGTTCTGCTTTCACTCTTTTGCAGACATCACATTCATTCACGAACTGAGCAATCTCGCGCTTCATTCGAGTCCGCCAATACGACTGCTTGAGGTCATGGTACATCTTTGTACTTCCAGGATGAATAGATAGGAGTGAATTTTGAGCCTCGTTCATAATGACTTTACAAAGGTCACCCTTAGGAACAACAATGCGATCCTTGAAGAATAGAGTATCTTTGTCATCAAGGCGATAGCACTTGTACTTGGGTTGGCTCTTGGCAATCCCAATCTTGACCTTCTTCACCATAGCATCAAGAAGTTGAGCCTCACGAATCTGATCTTCCAAAGTAGGAGAAACTTGGAGGTTGGCAAGGAATCCTTGAGGAACAACTTGGAGATTAAGTTTGCAGAAAGCTTCACAAAGATCCGGTTGATAGGGCTTGAGAATCAAACTGTTGCAGTAAGCCTTCCTGCTCAAAGCGTTAGCAATTACATTGGCCTTTCCTAGAGTATATTCAATACTCAGATTATACTCTTGAATCATTTCGACCCAACGAGTCTACCTGAGGTTGAGGTTGGGCTGAGTGAAGATGTACTTGAGACTCTTATGATCACTGAAGATGTCCACTTTTCTTCCCAACAAGAGATGTCTCCATGTTAAAAGAGCATGGACAACTGCCGCCAACTCGAGGTCATGAGTGGGGTAGTTCTTTTCGTTGGTCTTCAACTGGTGAGAGGTATAGGCCACAACTTTCTTCTCTTGCATTAACACAACACCGAGACCTTGCAGGGAAGCATCACAGAAAACCTCGAATGGTTTGGATTCATCAGGAGGAGTCAGAACTGGAGCTGTGACTAACTTCTCTTTGAGGGTGTTGAAAGCGATGTCACATTCAGGCATCCAGACATACTTCACATGCTTCTGGAGAAGGTTGGAAAGAGGCTTCGCGATCTTAGAGAAATTCTCAACGAATCTTCGACAATAGCTTGTGAACCCAAGGAAGCTGCGGAGTTGCTTCACATTCTGAGGCGGTTCCCAATTCACAATTGCAGACACCTTCTTAGGATTCACAGCTATGCCCTTGGTGGAGATTATATGCCCATGCTAGAGAACCTTATCGAGCCAAAGCTCGCACTTTGAAAACTTCGCATAGAACTGATGTTCTCTGAGTTTGTCCAGCAGCAATCTCAAGTGCTTGGCATGATCCTCTTTGTTCTTGGAAAAGACCAAAATGTCATCAAGATATACCAAGAAGAAGTCATTTGTGTAAGGGTTGAAGATGAAGTGCATCGTGCGAGAGAATGTTGGAGGAGCATTGACAAGGCCGAAAGACATGACAGTGTATTCATAGGAACCATAGCTTGTTCTGAATGTTGTCTTGGGGATGTCTTGTTCAGGAATGCGAATCTGATGATATCCCATATGGAGGTCAAACTTGGAGAATACTTGAGAACCTTTGAGTTGTTCGAAAAGCTCATTGATGTTGGGAAGTGGGTACTTGTTCTTTATGGTCTTCTTGTTCAATGGACGGTAGTCGACACAAAGTCGGTCCGTGCCATCCTTCTTCTTGACAAAAAGAACACCACAACCCCAAGGAGAAGAACTTGGTTGGATGAGACCCATACGCTCTTGTATATCGAGTTGTTTCTTCACCTCCTTCAACTCTTCTGGCCCAAGCTTGTTAGGACGTTTGCAAACAGGTTCCGTGCCAGGCTCAAGATCGATGACAAATTCAACTGGCCAGTGAGGAGGCATTCCTGGAAGCTCTTCTGGAAAGATGTCTTGATATTCACAAACGACTGGGATATGAGAGATGGCATCCAACTCTCCCTTCTCATTGAGAGAAAACAGTCGACTGGTATCATCACGAGCGGCAAAGACGATCACATCCTCAGACGAGTGTGTTAATTGAATCTGCCTGGCAGCACAATCAAGCTGAGCCTTGTGCTTAGAAAGCCAGTCCATGCCGAGAATTAGATCAATATCCTAGTTACCAAGAACAATTTGAGAGGACAAAAACTTATAGTCACCCATCATGATAGAAACATCCGGAACCATAGAGCTTGCATTCATGAATTTACCCAAAGAGACAACTGATAACTGCCTAGGAAAATCTTGGAAAGACAACTCATGCTTAGATGCAAATGGTCTTGAAATGAAACAATGCGATGCACCAGTATCAAAAAGGACTTTTGCAGGAATATCATTAACAGGAAGGTTACCCACGATCACTTCTGATGAGTCCTCTGCCTGAGTTGCGTTCATCAAGTTGACCTTTGCAGACTTGGGATTATGCTTGACCACTGCATTGCTGGCAGATCTCATAGGAGGAGGAGGCGGAAGATGCCTCTGGTTGAAGCATTTGTTTGCATAGTGACCCTTGTGCTGACTCTTGTGGCATGTGACCTCTGAGAGCGGCTGGTGATACAGAGCACTTGACCTTGGAGCATGAGACGACGCCTTGTTCTGAAAGCCTGGGTAGGGTGGGTGGGAAGATCCATTGCCACCTTTGCTCTTCTGCTGATAAGGCTGACGGAACGGAAGAGGAGGAGGCAACCAATACTTTTGCTGCTTAGCTGCCACTTGAGTTGAAGAAGAAGAAGGATTTGCATCCCTGACTCTCTTCTTGGAAGCATCGCACTTGAGCTGAGCAGCCTCTTGCTTTAGTGCCATATTGTAAAACTCATCATACTTTTTCGGCTCGAAAAGCACAAGAGCTAGTTGCAGATCTTCTCTGAGGCCACCTCTGAAATGATAAATCATGCTCTTCTCATCAGGGACGTCTTGCTTGGCGAAACGAGCGAGCTTCTAGAACATGATGTTGTATTGGAAACAGACAAGTTGCCTTGCTTCAGATTGCGGAACTCTTCACGCTTGCTCTCAACAACACTCTGAGGAATGTTGTGAGCTCTGAATTCTTGGCGGAAATCATCCCCGGTAATCACACGACCTCCTCTGGAATCTTTGTATTGTTGATACAACTCAGCAGCTTGGTCTTTGAGTTGGAATGAGGCAAACTTGACAAAGTCCTCAGGCCTGATGTTGCTGCACTCGAAATGTTTGCAGATATCCACGAGCCAATCATCAGCGTCTGTGGCCTCGACATAGTTATTGAAGGTCTTCGGCTGGTTTGTGAGGAACTGGTTGAGGGTAGCAAACTGAGTTTGATTGTTGCCATTGCCTTGATTTCCTTGGTTGCGCTCTTGCAAGAGTTGCATAATCAACTGTGTGTTGGCGTTGGTAGCGGCCATCACAGCTTGCCATGCCTCCAGAGGTGGAGGTGGTGGCGGTGGTTCCAGATTCTGACGCGTTGAAGGAGCCATCCTGAAGAGGGTGACATCCGTTAGCATCTTGAAAGACATATATTCAAGCTAAATCAAATGGATCGAAATTGCAACATATAGCCTTAACATTCGAACAAGAATGAACGAATGAATTCCAAATTAAATGATCACACTTCCATAAATTGAGAAGCCACTTAGATAGAGGTAGAAGAATAAAACAACAAGGTACGGATATGAACAAATACTTGGTAAGGATTACCCAATCACAAACCAAATATCTGCGGAAGAAATACTAGAGCTACATGAATTCCCACCTATGAAACTCCCGAAACTTTCCGGTTATGCAATCAGGTGTTGGGGATATAGGGGAAGCATAATATCTCACCCAAAACTAGCAAATCCTACATCCAGCTGTATCCATCCTTCAACACATAACCAAGAATCCTTCGAAAATCATTTACCTCAACCTTCGAAAAGCATCCGTTATACGAGTTATGGCAATACTCCCGAACTCCCGCCCCAGTACTGGGTAGCGTCGAGGTTATCTCACCAACGACTGCATAAAAGAGATTTTTGATGTCGGCAAAATTCAGGTATTCCAGAATTACAACGATAAAATTGTGATGACAACACCTCGGAGCTCAACTTCCCGGGACACTGCCACAACCCCTAAATGTCAGGAGGCACCAAGAACAATGTTCTCATCACAAAACCATCGGAACGATTTCAAGATACCCGCGTGATCCTAAATTGTTTTTTAGTGAAATTTGAGAAGAGAAGAGTCAAAACTCTACGTCAGGATGCCTCACCGGAGCGATGAAGGGACTGAGGAGTAAAAAGAATCCTACTCTCCTATATATATATAATCCTAAAAGACTCAAAACATTTTTCTAGACTCAACAACACCAGCGATTCGATCAAGCAGGAGGCTCCTAAGTTGGGGAAGGCTCTGATTACCAACTTGTAACACCCACGATGCGGCTATATCTCCCATGTGTCGAAGCACGACTTAGACGCATAACCGCATTGTAGGCATGTCGGAAGAGGGGTAATCTTTACACATCCCATGTACTAAATAAGAAAGAGGTACAGAGTTGGCTTACAATCACCACTTCACACAATACATAAATATAGCATTACATCATCCAGACACAATCAAGGTCCGACTAAAGAACCAAAATAAAGACAACCCCAAATGCATAAGATCCCCGGTCGCCCCAACTGGGCTCCACTACTGATCGTCTTGAAAGGAAACGTAGTAACATCCTGAGTCCTCATCGAACTCCCACTTGATTTCAGTCGCATATCCTGGAATGGCATCATCGAGACCTGCATCTGGTTTTGGAAGTAAACTATGAGTCACGGGGACTCAGCAATCTCACACCCTCGCGATCAAGACTATTTAAGCTTATGGGTAGGTAAAAGGTATGTGAGGTGGAGCTGCAGCAAGCACTAGCATATATGGTGGCTAACATAGGCAAAAGAGAGCGAGAAGAAAAGGCAAAGCACGTTCAAGAAACTATGATCAAGAAGTGATCCTAGAACTACTTACGTTCAAGCATAACCTGAGACTGTGTTCTCTTCCCGGACTCTGCCGAAAAGAGACCATCACGGCTAAACACTCTGTTGATCCATTTTAATTAAGTTAAGTTTCAGGTTCTCTACAACTGGACATTAACAAATTCCCATCTGCCCATAACCGTGGGCACGTCTTTCGAAAGTTCAAAACCCTGCAGGGGTGTCCCAACTTAGCCCATCACAAGCTCTCACGGTCAATGAAGGATATTCCTTCTCCCAGGACGACCCGATCAGACTTGGAATCCCGGTTACAAGACATCTCGACAATGGTAAAACAAGACTAGCAAAGCCGCCCGAATGTGCCGAAAAATCCCGATAGGAGCTGCACATATCTTGTTCTCAGGGCACACCGGATGAGCCAGACGTCGGGTTGGTATAGACCCTAGTTGGCCAGGGGGCGCCGGACATCGCTCAGGTTGGACCAACACTTAGAGAAGCACTGGCCCGGGGGAGGGGGTTAAAATAAAGATGACCCTTGAGTCCGCGAAACCCAAGGCAAAAAGGCTAGGTGGCAAATGATAAAACCAAGGTTGGGCCTTGCTGGAGGAGTTTCATTCAAGGTGAACTGTCAAGGGGTTCCCATTATAACCCAACCGCGTAAGGAACGCAAAATCAAGGAACATATCACCAGTATGACGGAAACTAGGGTGGCAAGAGTGGAAAAAAACACCAGGCATAAGGCCGAGCCTTCCACCCTTTACCAAGTATATAGGTGCATTTAAAGTAAACAAGATATAATAATGATATCCCAACAATAAACATGTTCCAACAAGGAACAAACTCGAATCTTCACCTGCAACTAGCAACGCTATAAGAGGGCTGAGCAAAGCGGTAACATAGCCAAACAACGGTTTGCTAGGACAAGGTGGGTTAGAGGTTTGACATGGCAATATGGGAGGCATGGTAAAGCATTTGGTAGGTATCGCAGCATAGGCATAACAATAGAGCGAGCAACTAGCAAGCAAAGATAGAAATGATTTCGAGGGTATGGTCATCTTGCCTACAAAGTTCTCCGAGTTGACGTAAGCTTGATCCTCGTAAGCGTACTCAACGGGTTCCTCGATCACGTACTCGTCTCCCGGCTCTACCCAAAGCAGGAACACACGCAAAAGGAACCACGATCAATCACGATGCAATGCGCAAGCAACATGATGCAAAACATGGCATGATATGCGGGATGTGATATGCAATGCATATGCATGCTCCGGGAGGAAAAGATTGAACCAAGCCTCAACTTGGCAAACCAAGAGTGCCTCTGGAAAGATGAGTTGATTTCGGTCGAAATCGATATAAAGATCACTGGAATCGGATGCACACTTTGCGAATGGCAAGGAAAACAATAATGGCACTATTCTACGATTAACAGCATGGTGCCATCTAGAATGCATCAAGAAAATAAGCTGCTGCACTCTAACATAGTAACGAAGCACATGGCAGTGATCCACTCAAGATGCTTGACAAAAGATGAACACTGAGCTACGGCTAAATCCCACAATAGCAGGTTCAAACATGCATGGCAAAAGTGTAGAAGATATCAGGTTCTCAGACTTAGTGAAAATAACATGTCAGTATTTAACATCAGGACGCAATGTTTAGAGCAAGATGACAACAAGCTACAGGAACATATCATGGCAAAGCAAGGCATAGCATGAAACTACTCAAAGCATATAACAAAAGTCCCTTACTAACCATAAGCCAAAAAGGATCAGAAGATATGATGGCACCCATGTAAACATAGAAAGTTTCATTAACAGGTTCAGACTTAGCAGAAAACTGGACATGGCAAAAACAGAGTTACGTAGGTATGTTTGCAAGCTCGATGCACTCATAGAATGCATGACAAACTAAGCATCCACCCAGCAAGAAGACATGTTCAAGTAGCTAACCATGGCAAGAACCAACTCATAGAATGCATGGATCAACTACAACAACCTCGGCAAAATTGATTAACACGTAAACAATCTGCCAGGAACATTTTATAGCAAAAGTAGAGCAAGATGGAGTCATGCTAGGGTACTCCATAATTTCAAAAAAGGACATGGATGGAGAGAACATAACAATATCTCAAAATCATCCTTACTGAACATGCTCAAAAGAGTCATGGAACACTCTGTAGCAACATGAATACGGGGCATTACAACACTCCACCACTACGAAAGGATCTCGTCCCGAGATCTAGGACTGGAAAAACTCAGGATATTAGGAACGGAGGTGGTCCTCGCGTTCCCAGGTGTCTTCACGGTCGGAATGATGTGACCACTTCACTTTCAAGAATTTGATAGACTTGTTGTGAGTCTTGCGCTCAGTTTCTTCAAGAATAGCAACAAGATGCTCATGATAAGACAGGTTTTCATGGAGATCAATCTCTTCCAAGTTGATGGTGCGGTCAGGAGTCTTGAAACACTTGCAAAGCTGAGACACATGAAACACGTCGTGCACATTTGCAAAGTTGGATGGAAGCTCAAGTTGATAGGCGAGATCGCCTCTTTTGCCAATGATCTTGAAAGGACCCACGTATCTAGGGGCAAGCTTCCCTTTGATATCGAAGCGACGAGTACCTTTCATTGGAGAGACTTGGAGGTAGACATGGTCTCCGATCTTGAAAGCCAAGTCGCGATGCTTGCTATCATAGTAACTCTTCTGGCGTGATTGCGTGGCTTTGATGTTTTCACGAATGACTTTGCACATTTCTTCAGCCTCTGTGATCAAGTCATTGCCAAGAAGTTGGCGTTCACCAGTCTCTGACCAGTTAAGAGTACGACACTTTCTGCCATAGAGAATCTCGAATGGGGCCTTGCCCGAACTCGCTTGGAAACTGTTGTTGTAGGAGAACTCGGCATATGGAAGACAATCTTCCACCTTCATATCGAAAGAAATGACACATGCCCTGAGCATATCTTCAAGAATTTTATTGACTCGCTCGACTTGTCCACTAGTTTGAGGATGAAAAGTTGTGGTGAAGCGAATGTTGGTGCCCATGGCCTTCTAAAAATAATCCCAGAACTTAGAAGTGAAGATGCTTCCACGATCTGAAGATATCAACTCCGGAACACAGCCTGGGAATAATGCAGCCCGAGGGGCGCTCCCAGCTAAACGAACTTGGAAAATGTCACCTGGTTCTATCGACAAAAGAGAGTTGGTGCAGCTAAAGGCACGCGGCACATGGGTCATTCCTCACGAGCCACCGGGGCCCTGAGCCTTGGGAGGCTCTGGTTGCTCAGGTGGTTCCCTGAGGACCATCTCCATCTCTACCAGGACGACGTGGTGCCTGGCCACCTGAACCGCCAGGACACGTTGTAGGTTGCGCTGATAGGCTGAGGACACGCTCGGCAAGCCGAAGGGCAGGCGAACGTAGCTGTGTGGTGGACCCTCGCAACGGCCCACGCGCGAAGGCCAGAAAAGCTCCTGACATGCGGCCCTATTGATCCCTGGTACGTCGACGTAGACGTGCAGCCCGTCATTCTTGCCTGGATGGGGAGCTGCGCCTCGTGAGCGGCGGTCCCGCACATGGCCCTTGCTTCTTGCAGTTCCTGAGTGGTCTTGGTGATGAACTCCTAAGCGGTGGGCGCTCCTTGCCCTGTGTTCTCCTGAGGGAAACATGTCGCGAAGCACGCCTCTAAGTGGTGCCCGAGCACCTCCCTCATGATATTGGCAAGGTCTGAGGCCCTCTAGAAGAGAGCCCCCGAGCCCTGCCCAAGGAGGGCGCTGGGCGCGCCTTCCTATGCGACAGAGGGAGGCGCCCTGGAGCGGGTGCTGGTCCTGACGAGGTTCCAGCCGTGACGCCACCGTTGTGAGGTCCGGCATGGCCCAGCTCCTTCTTCTTCTTGGGGATGGCCTCGGGAGGATCCTCGCTCTTGTTGTTGGGGTCGTCGATTGCGGCAGCTTCAAAGGCGTGCTTGAGGGAGCACACCGCATCCCTCTCTTCGCATGGGACTGTGATTACATGTCATCTTCAGGACATTGTAACCGTGGTGTGTCACCACCATGAACTTGGCCAGGGCTGGATATCCGAGGATGGCGTTGTATGGCAGACGGATGTGCGCGACGTCAAATTCGATGAGCTCGGTGCGGTAGTTCTTGTGTTCCCCAAAGATGACAGGGAGGTGGACATGCCCTATCGGTGTTGTGGAACCATCGGTCACCCCTGAGAAATACTTGGTAGGCTGAAGCTGCTCATATGGCACTTGGAGGTTGTTGAATGTGTCGACGGATAGGACATTGAGCCCTGCGCCGCCGTCGATGAGGGTCTTGGTAACTTGCACGTTGCTGATGACTAGTGAACAAAGCATCAGGAGGGCGCCAGCGGTGGCCGCGCACTTGAGCTGATCTGCCGAGCTGAAGGTGATGGTGCACTGGGACCACCTGAGCGGGCGCGTGGCCTCGAGCTTGGGGAGGACTGCATTCACCTCATGAGTGAACTGTTGGAAGCTACACTGCGAGGCTGGGGCCTGTGCCCCGCCCAAGATGCAGGCGATTGCGCGCGACTCCTGGAATCCCCCAGCCCCCTCGTCTTGATGGTGGTCGTCATTCCTTCTTGGTGGTGGCGGCAGCGGGGGAAGACCGGCATTTCCCTGAGGGCGATCCTCACGAGGCTGGTCCCTCCAGGCGCCCTCACGAGGATGATCCTGCTAGCAGTCCTCACGTGGCCTGTCGCGCCACTCCTGGCACGGGCTACGGTCGTCCCAGCGTCCACCTCCACATCCTCCTCCTCGGCCGTAGCCCCGGTCGCTGCGCTCGGGGCGTCGATCGAAGCGTCCTTTGCGAATGGCTCTGAGTTCTTGACAGTCACTGGTGTTGTGGGTGTTCTGGTTGTGGAAGGCACAGAAGGGTCGGCTGTTCTTGGAGACTCATGCTGGTCTCTACCTCGCTTGGTGTCCGGCTCCGCCGCGAGCAAAACTGCTTCCTTGCGCTTCACGTCCTTGGCCTTGGCCTTCTTCTCGTCTACGCCCGCAGCTGGCAGCTCGAGGAGGGAAAGGCGCCCCTCCTTAGCCCTTGCGCACTTGGTCGCCAAGTTGAACAGCTCCTGAGATGTGCACAACTCCTCGTGGATAGCGAGCTCCTCCTTCATCTTGATGTTGCAGACGCCGTCAGGGAACGTGGATATGATGGCCTCGTCCATAACCTTGGGGATCTTGAGGCGACTATTGTTGATGCGCTGGATGTACTTCTGGAGAGTCTCTCCCGGTTGTTGCTTGATGTGGCGCAGGTCACCCGCAGCTGGCGGGCGGTCGCGAGTGCCCTGGAAGTTGGCGACGAAGCGGACGCGCATCTTGTCCCAGGAGGAGATTGAGCCTTGCGGAAGGTTCAGGAGCTAGGAGCAGGCACCATCCTTGAGAGCCATAGGAAACCAGTTCGCCATGACTTTCTCGTCGCTGTTGGCCGCTTCGATGCTTAGCTCGGAGAGCTGAAGGAACTCCGCGGGGTCGGGGGTGCCGTCGTAGCGAGGAGGCAGATCCGGTTTGAACTTGCCCGGCCAGGCGACGCTACGCAGCTCGGGGGTGAAGGTGCGGCAGCCGGCCGTGGTTGTCGGGGCCCACCTCGGAGGTGGAGCTTGGACTTGACGAGGCCCGCGTGCCGCCACCGTGGGTAGTGCGCGGGCTTGTCAAGGAGACGTGGGGAGCGCAGGTGCAGCTTCTCGTGGCCGAGGATTCTCTTGGCAGCTTCTCTCTTCGCATGCGGGCACCGGGCATGGTGGATCGCACCGTGGGGCCGTGCTCCTTGGCGCCAAGGCACAATCTTGGGGCAGGGGTAGTGGAGGCGCTTCACGAGCCACGTCGCCTGTGGCTGGAGGAGGGCGAAGCAGAGAGGGGGATTGTCGGCATTCTGGGAACGGGGATCCCCAGACTTCCCTGCCTGCAGCCCACGGCGTGGCTAAGCCAGCAGGCCGTACGACCCATCTTCATCAACAAGGCATCCAAGACCCTCGCGAGGGGCCAAGCCTCGCGAAGCAGACGATGCAAGACCTCCTCTAGTGTGGCCTAGTCAGGCAGGCTCACGAGGAGCGGAGATATGAAGGCGAGGCGAACGTCACAAGGCTCTTATGACGTGAGCCATGACGATCGAACCCAGGCGGGCGCCAGCGTGCGCAGCGTCCTTGTTTCCTGTTTGGTGGTAAGGAGACCAGCACAGGCGAGGAGTACCGAGGCATCAGGCAAAGGTTGCCATTTTGGTGCAACAAGACCAAGACTAGAAGGACGGCAAGCCGGAGGTCATCGTGGAGCCCAAGACGGCGTCAGCACCAGAGCCTTTGGGAGGCAAAGACCACTTTTGTCAGGATGGCTTGTATTAGCTGTCCCTTTCAAATTTACCCACTGTTGTTGGCACCCTTCCCGCTCAATATTTGGGAAGAGGACCAGGGCCTATATAAGTAGAACTAGCCACCACCGAGGGAGAAAGGAGAAGGGAAAAGGAAGAGGATGGAGATCACTCTCGCCCACACAAGTTAGCCAAGCACAAGAACACCTCAACCTCAGGAGGCTGTTCTTCCCCTTGTATTGTTCATTATCAGCCCAAGAGGCAATCCACCACCACCACACTGGAGTAGGGTATTACAACACAATGGTGGCCCCAACCAGTATAAATCTTGTGTTCTTCTGTATTGCGAGTTCTTCGAGTTCGTCCGCGAGATCTTAGCGAGCTAGGGCGTAGATCGGTAGGAGGGAAAGACTTCGCGCGCACCCCAATGTTTAAGCCTTAAGGGTTTGCCAGAACCCACATTCGACATTTGGCGTGCCAGCCAGGGGTGCGCCGCAGCTTCCCCTCCGTCGATCTGCGCTCGTCGCCACCGCGCTTCGCCCACATGGCCAGCGTTGACAACGGGGCCAGGGGGCTCCAAGCCCTGGCCCCCGCCCTGCGGCGGGTGCAGTGGCCACCCAAGTTCAGACCGGAGATGCCACCGCGCAACGACGGCGGCGGACCCGTCATCTTTCCTGCTGGCGTACGAGGAGGCCGTCCTCGAAGCCAGGGGTGATGACAAGGTCATGGCCAACAAGCTTCCCATGGCCCTCGCTGGCGAGCCACGCGCCTGACTCCTGAACCTTCTCGGATCCACGGTGGCATCTTGGGAGGAGCTTCGTGACCTCTTCACTACTCGATACGTGGTGCCGGCGCACCACCCAGTCGCGGCCCTGCTAGGCGGCTCTCAAGCACCGCTGTCAGGCTGCCACACCAAGCCATTCCTCCGTCAGATCTGGGCCACCTCCAGGCGCCCGGGGGCTCTACCGGTTTGGGATGCGCCAGAGGCTGGCCTTACCTTCGGCTCAGAATGCCACCCCGACTCCACCGCCGGCTCCAGAATGCTCCTGATGCTCTACACGTCAACCATCTACAACATGGTCGTCACCAAGACCCTCATCGACGGTGGTGCTGGCCTCAACTTGCTCTCCGTGGAAGCCTTAAGCCTTCTCCACGTGCCACTTGAGCGGGTCGGCCTTAGTAAGCCCTTCTCGGAAGTGGGTGGTGGAGCTGCCCACTCCCTGGGACAGATCCGCCTCCCTGTCACCTTCGGCACACGCGACCACTACTGCACCGAGCTGGTGGACTTTGACATCGCTCGCATCGGTCTCCCGTACAACGCCATCCTCGGGTACCCGACGCTCGCTTAGTTCATGGCGGCGACTCACCCGGCTTACAACCTCATGAAGATGCCAGGGAGCAAGGGCACCCTCACCATCATGGGGGACACTAAGGAGGCCGTGACGGCGCTCAGGCTCGCCCTCAAGACCGCGACAGTAGCACAACCCGCCGACGCCGGCACCCCGCAGCCAGGGAGGCCGCGCCCACCAAGAAGAAGCAGTTGTTCACCCAAGACAAGGCCGAAACGAAGCAGGTGCCGGTTAGTGAGGACGGGCCTTCAGGACCCACCTATACCATAGGAGCCGGTCTCGACCAGGAGCAAGAAGAAGCCTTGGTGAGGTTCTTGCGCGGGAACAAGGAGATATTCGTGTGGGAGCCCAATTAGCTGGTAGGGGTCCCGAGGGAGGTGATCCAGCATCATCTAAGAGTATGCCCCAACATCCGTCTTGTGAAGTAGCGAGCAAGACGGCAGTCCACTAAGAAGCACACCTTCATCGTCTAGGAGACATGCAAGCTAGAAGTGGCAGGTGCCATCCGAGAGGTCCGATACCCCGAATGGCTGGCAAACCCTGTCGTGGTGCCGAAAGAAGGCGAGAAGGAACGGATGTGCGTCGACTTCACCAATCTTAACAAAGCCTGCTCTCAGGACCCGTTCCCGCTCCCGCGCATCGACCAGATTGTCGACTCCACCGCCGAGTGTGACCTGTTTTGCTTCCTGGATGTGTTCTCAGGGTATCATCAAATCAAGATGGCGGTGGAAGATGTGGAGAAGACGGCCTTCCTGACACCTGTGGGGTGTACTGCTACACCTGCATGCCCTTCGGGCTGCGCAACATGGGCGCGGCCTTTCAGCGATTGATGCACATCCCTCTGGGCGGCAGCTCGGGAGGAACGCAGAGGCTTACGTCGATGCCATAGTGGTCAAGTCTCGCGAGGCAAGGACATTGATTCAAGACTTGGAGGAGACCTTCGAGAGCCTGCCCCAAGTGAACTTGAGGCTCAACCCAGAGAAGTGCGTGTTCGGCGTCCCCACCAGCAAGCTACTGGGATTCCTCGTATCCCACAGAGGGATCGAGGCGAACCCGGAGAAGATCAAGGCTATCGAGGACATGAGCCCGCCGCAGACCCTCAAAGAGATGCAGAAGCTAGCAGGGCGGGTGACCGCGTTAGGGCATTTCATCTCCAAAATGGGAGAGTGCGCCTTACCATTCTTCAAGCTCATGAAGAGGAAGGGCCAGTTCGTGTGGAACCCGAAGGCCGACCGGGCCTTCCAAGACCTCAAGAAATACCTTACTAGCCCCCCCGATGATGGTGGCACCACGCCCCCTCGTGCTTCTGGTACTCTACCTTGCTGCCACCCCATACTCCGCCAGTGCGGCGTTGGTGGCGGTTCGGGAGGAGCGCCAAGCCAAGGGCGTGCCCTGCCAGGACAAGGCCGAAGTAGCGCGGGGTCAGGAAGGCGCAACAAAGGCATTAGTGGTGGAAGGACAAAATCAGCAGGCGGCGTCGCAGAAGCTCCTGAAGACAGTCGGGTCTCAGGGACCCTTCCACCTCAGGATATGCCCCGATCTCCGCAGGACCAGAGCCTCGACAGCGTGCCAGCCCTCGTCGAACACCCGGTGTACTTTGTCAGCACTGTACTACGGGACGCGAGAGCGCGCTACCCCATGCCCCAAAAACTCCTGCTCGCACTCCTGGTGGCCTCACGCAAGCTGTGACACTACTTCCAGGGCCACCCCATCAAGGTCGTCTCAACCTACCCACTGGAAAGGATACTTAGGAGCCCTAACTCAGCCGGAAGGGTCGCAGAGCGGAACATCAAGTTGCAAGCGTTTCAGTTGGAGTTCAGCACTACCAGGGTCATCAAGGGGGCCGCACTCGCTGACTTTGTAGCAGAATGGACGGATGCCCCAACACTTGAGGAAGAAGAAGACCGGTCCACCTCCCCAAGAAGTGAGGCTCTGGACGGTTGGGTCATGTATTTCGATGGCACCTTCGCACAACAGGGCGCGGGGGCTGGAGCAGTGCTCATCTTGCCCACCCAGGACAAGCTCTACTATGCTGTGCAACTCTGCTTTCAGGATGGCGAGAAGGTCTCCAACAACATCGTAGAATACGAAGGCCTCATAGCTGGCCTGAAGGCTGCAGCGGCCCTACGGGTGAAGCACCTAACCGTCAGAGGCGACTCACAACTCCTCGTCAACTTGTCAAACAAGGTGTATGAGCCAAAGGACGAGCATATGGAGGCCTTCCTCGCGGAGGTGCGCAAGATGGAGAAACAGTTCTCGGGCCTGGAGCTGCAGCACGTGCCCCGGGGCACCAACAAGGAAGCCGACGACATCGCCAGGAGAGCATCCAAGCGGCAACCGCAAGAGCCAGGCGTATTTGAGGAGCGGCTCTTCAAGCCATCAGCTGCGCCACCTCTTTCAAGAACGACTCGGCCTCGGGAGGAGCTCCCCCAGCCTCCGGCCACGGGAGCCCCGACCTGTGGACCGACCTCCGGAGCTCGGCTGCTCTTGGCGCTCGAGCCCCAAGAGGAATGCTGGACCAAGGAATTCAAGGAGTACTTAACGCACGGGACGTTGCCGGAGAAGGAAGAGGAGGCGGAGCGCGTGGCCCGGCAAGCCACGTCATACTGCATCCAAGAGAGCGAGTTATATAGGAAACGACCAAACGATGTCACACTACACTGCATATCCAGCGACCAAGGAAGGGAGTTGCTGATTGACATACAGTGTGGGGACTGCGGACACCACTCGTCGTCACAGACCCTCATCGGCTAGGTGTTCCACAGTGGATTCTACTGGCCAACAACACTCGACGACGCAGCCGAGCTGGTGAAGTCTTGCGAAGCTTGCCAATTCCACGCCAAGGAAATCCATCAGCCTGCTCAGGGCCTTCAAACTATCCCACTCACGTGGTCGTTCGCAGTCTGGGGGCTGGATATCCTAGGCCCGCTCCCTCGGGCGCCAGGGGGCCACTGTTACCTCTACGTCGCCATCGACAAGTTCACCAAGTGGGCAGAACTGGAAGCCGTTCGTACCATCCCTGCCGGCTCTTCTATCAAGTTCATCAAGGGCCTCGTGAGCCGCTTCGGGGTACCCAACTGCATCATCACAGATAACGCTTCGCAGTTTAGTAGCAACCTCTTCAAAACCTATTGTGCTAACCTTGGAACGCAGATCTGCTATGCTTTGGTGGCCCACCCCAGGAGCAATGGTTAGGTCGAACATGCTAACGCGGAGATCCTGAGGGGCCTCAAGATCAGGACATTCAAGAAGAAGCTGGAGGCCTGTGGCAGGGGCTGGCACGACGAGCTCCAGTCCGTACTGTGGTCCATCTGGACCACCGCCACCAAGCCAACGGGAGAGACTCCATTCTTCCTCGTCTACGGAGCTGAAGCGATCCTCCCTCACGAGGTAAAGCATCGCTCCACACGGGTCCAGGCATTCGACAAAACGCAGCAGGACGCCACGCGGGGGATGGACCTCGTGTTGGGGGAGGAACGTCGCCGCGAAGCTGCGTTACGGGCAGTTTGGTACCAGCAAGCACTGCAGCAATACCACTACCGCAACATCCGCTCTAGGACACTCGAGACGGGTGACTTAGTCCTGAGGCGGGTCCTCTCCAGGGAAGGGTTGCATAAGCTTTCACCAATGTGGGAGGGCCCGTTCAAGTTCGTCCACATCTCCAGGCCTGGCGCCGTGCGCTTGGAGACACAAGATGGAGTACCAGTCCAAAACGCCTGGAACATCCAGCACCCCTGGAAGTTTTACCCATGAAGCAAGGCCCAGAGACTGTGAAGCGTGGCCCAGAGCCTGTGAAGCAAGGCCCAGAGCCTAAGAAGAAAGGCCCAGAGCCTGTGAAGAAGGCCCGGTGCCTGTGAAGAATCGCCGCCCGTGACACTCTCACGTAATAATGAGTTGGGGATGTACACGCCTCGAAGTCTCAGGAGTGCCGGCCTCAGGCCCTGGGGCTCCCGCCCATGCCTATGGGCAGCACTTAGCCCCGCGCTGGTGAGAAGACTTGAAGACTAGATTAGGTGCCGGACGCTGCTTTTCATTTGCTTTCCGTATTTGGCTCCCTTTTTCTTTTTCGAAATTTTCTTTTGGCATTCCTTGATGATTTGACCCCCTCACCTCTCGCTGCATTTTTTCGGCTCGGGTTAGCTCGTGTTCTCTCTCTCGCATGCCTCGCGAGGGGGCTGGGCAGGTGCCCTCATGAGCATTTTCTCCCTTCTCTACCTTCTCGCGAGCCACCCTCGTTCGAGCCCAAAAGCTGGCGTGCCTCTCCTAGTACCCCTCGGGTACCGCGATACATGGCGCTAGGTCAGGGCCAGGGCGAACGGCAAATCTTTTAACGCACTTCCTAATGAGCTTTTGCAGTTCCCGAGCAATCTGCGGAGGCCACCAAGGCAAGATGGACACGAGGAAATGAGCGCCTCGTGAGGAAGAGGACGTCCTGGATATACTAGGTTAAGTTATCTTTGCACGAAATAACGACACAACATGCACGGTGCCACAACCAAGGACCCATAGTTCGATACACGCCCCCTGGGTCCAAACTGGTTACATTCTTGATGCAGGAAAAATAGTAAAACAAAAGAAGCGTTGCAGAAATCTGCGGAGGCAGACCCCTAGCGGCACCCCAAGCCTAGCCGGATCCTTCTTCGCGCTTCACGGAGGCGTGGCGACGAAATGACCCACTGCCACCTTCAAAGCGGGCGCGACGGCTGGTCGTGGCCACTGCTGCTGGAGCTATCACCGGAGGAAGAGCCGGCATAGCTGGACAAGACACATCCGCCACAAGGGCAGGCTTGCCCTCATCCTCGTCGCAACCGTCCCCAAGACCGAGCACCCCCTCACCATCGCTCGCCTCGGGGCAGCACCCGGCGCGGCGACCATCTTCCCCAAACACCCTCACGTAGAGGGTTGATTCAGCATCGTATTTGAAGTGGAGGGCGCACCGCCGGCCCATGCCGCGCGTGCGGGCGAACGTCTGCCAACCGTGGGCCAGGGCTATGTTGCCCGTGGTGGAAGTCGCGACTGCAAGCCAAGATGCCTTGCTGCAGCAACCATCCGTCTGCAGCCAGAGTCCACCTGGACTAGAGGCTGACAGCTTGCCAGCGAAGAAGCGCGGAAGTTGGAGCCAGTTGCCGGCCGGATTCTCTGACCAGACGACAAACTCTGGTGACACTTCCAGCGTGTGGAAGCGCGTACGGGGGAGTCGCGCCACCAAAGCACGCCTCCCCTTGTCAACTGGATCGCCATGGGTGGGAAGACCCCCTCCGCGTGCCGTGGCACCGCTCTGACAGTGGGCCGCAATAGGGGACGTGGTGTGCTTGCGCGGACGGCCACGTCCGTGCTTGGGCACCGGCGAGCCTGGTCCCTCGCGAGGGGCCTTTCCCTTCTCAGCGGCGGAGAACTTCCTTCGTGGCGCCATTGGTGGCACAACGAGCAATGGAATGAGGAAGAAGAAGCATGCGAGCAAGGAAGAGATGGGCAACGGGGGCTCCGCCCCCCGCCCCATTTATAGCAAGAGAAGGCCAACCAGCACCCCCCATGATTGCAGGTAATGATGGTTTCCCTTGCATGTCGCAGGGACTCGTCAAGTCGTGCATTCGCCGAGCCAGCGTGGGGAAGCGGAGACGCCCACGTCCAATCAACCACCACGCATCAAGGGAGGCCGTACGCTTTTGGGGCCCGTGGTGCTCTATGCTTGACCCTTGGCTTCGCCGCAAAGCCAAGCCCGAGCGCACCTTGGGCCTGGGGGCTACTATCGTCGTTCTGGGAATGGGGTTCCCCAAACTTGTCTGCCTGCGACCCACGGCGTGGCTAAGCCAGCAGGCCGTACGACCAATCTTCATAAACAAGGCAGCTAAGACCCTCGCGAGGGGCCAAGCCTCGTGAGGCAGATGATGCAAGACCTCCTCTAGAGTGGCCTAGTCAGGCAGGCTCACGAGGAGCGGAGATATCAAGGCGAGGCAAACCTCACGAGGCTCTTGTGACGTGAGCCATGACGATCGACCCTAGGCGGGTGCCAGCGTGTGCATTGTCCTTGTTTCCTCTTTGGTGCTAAGGAGACCAGTGGAGGCGAGGAGTACCGAGGCTTCAGGCAAAGGTTGCCATTTTGGTGCAACAAGACCAAGACCAGAAGGACGACAAGACGGAGGTCATCATGGAGCCCAAGACGGCGTCACCACCAGAGCCTTTGGTAGGCGAAGACCACTTTTGTCAGGATGGCTTGTACTAGCTGTCTCCCTTCAAATTTGCCCGCCGTTGTTGGCTCCCTTCCCGCTCAATATTTGGGAAGAGGACCAGGGCCTATACAAGTAGAGCTAGCCACCACCGAGGGAGAAAGGAGAAGGGAAAAGGAAGAGGATGGAGATCACTCTCGCCCACACAAGTTAGCCAAGCACAAGAACACCTCAACCTCAGGAGGTTGTTCTTCCCCTTGTATTGTTCATCATCAGCCCAAGAGGCAATCCACCACCACCACACTGGAGTTGGGTATTACACCACAAAGGTGGTCCGGACCAGTATAAATCTTGTGTTCTTCTGTATTGTGAGTTTGTCAAGTTCATCCACAAGATCTTAGCGAGCTAGGGCGTAGATCGGTAGAAGGGAAAGACTTCACGCGCACCCCGGTGTTCGAACCTTAAGGGTTTGCCGGAACCCCACATCCGACAGGGATGGTGCCGGGGAGCCCCACGTGGTGCGGACGAGCTCGGTGACACGGTCGAGCCAGTCCTCGTAGAGGTCGTCGATCGGGCGGTAGCGCAGGAGCTCGTTTGCCATGAGGAGCGCGGCCTGCGCGTCCATGGGAGCACGACGTGCATGGGACGAGGAACCGGCCGGGGTCAGCGATGGGGTGGCGGTGCGGCCGTCCTGCCGCACCGATGGGTGCAGTGAGGATGCTTGCTGCTCATTCCCCGCCGGGCCGGTCGCAGTGTTGGTGGCAAGCGATGGGGAACGAAGAGGTGGCTCACCGACGGGAGCCGTCTAAGCAACGCGGGCAGTGAGGGCAGCCCGGCGCTCAGCTCGAGCGCGGCGAGCGTTCGCGATAGAGACGACAGAGCGACGGAGCGATAGGGCACCGACCGACGGAAGGGAAGATTCAGTGCACCCCTACCTGGCACTCCAAATGTCGGATCACAGGTTCTGGCAAACCCTTCAGGATCGAACTCTGGGGTGCGCGCGAAGTTATTTCCCTCCTTCCGATCTATGCCCTAGCTTGCTAAGGTCTCGCGGACGAACTCGATGCACTCGCAGCATAAAGACAGAAGGTTTATACTAGTTCGGGCCACCGATGTGGTGTAATACCCTACTCAAGTGCGGTGGTGGTGGATTGCCTCTTAGGTTGAAGATGAACAATACAAGGGGAAGAACAACCTCCTGAGGTTGAGGTGTTCTTGTGCTTGGTGTGGCTAAGGGTTGGCCTTTTCTCCCCCCTTTGGTGGTGGCTGGTCCTACTTATATAGGCCCTGGTCCTCTCCCCAAATATTGAGCAGGAAGGGAGCCAACAACGGCGGCCAATTCGAAAGGGGACATCTAGTACAAGCTATCCTGACAAAAGGCGGTCTTCGCCTGCCAAAGGTTCTGGGGGAGACGCCATCCTGGGCTCCATGGTGACCTCCATCCTGCCATCCTTCGGGTCTTGGTCTTGTTGCACTGATATGGAAACCTTTACCTGATGCCTCGGTACTCCGCGCCTGCGCTTACCTCCTTAGCACCAAATAGGAAACAAGGACGCTACGCGCGCTGGTGCCCGCTTGGCTCCCGCCTGGTGCCGATCGTCATGGCTCACGTCATGAGAGCCTCGCGAAGTTCTCCCCGCCTTGCTATCTGCGCTCCTCGCGAGGTAGCCTGGTGAGGCCTCTCCTGAGGAGGTCTTGCATCGTCCGCCTCGCGAGGCTTGGCCCCTCGCGAGGGTCTTGAATGCCTTGTTGATGATGATGGGCCGTATAGACCTGCCAACACAGCCACGCCATGGGCCGCAGGCAAGCAAGTCTGGGGACCCCCTTTCCTAGAACGCCGACAACTCTCCCATCTTCGGGAGGTCAATCTGCATCAACATCTTCAACAGCACCATCTCCTCTCAAAGCCTAGTTCATCTCTTGTGTTCAATCTTCTTACCAGAACTATAGATTGGTGCTTGTGGGTGATTAGTCATGTTGATTATATCTTGTAGTTGATTACTATATGGTTTATTTGGTGGGAGATTATATGTTAAGATCCAATATGCTATTTAATACTCCTCTAATCATGAGCATGTTTATCATTTGTGAGTAGTTACCTTTGTTCATGAGGTCATGGGAGAAATCATGTTGCAAGTAATCATGTGAATTTGATATGTGTTCGATATTTTGATAGTATGTATGTTGTGATTCCCTTATTGGTCTCATGTGAATGTCGACTATATGACAGTTCACCATACTTTGGGCCTAAGGGAATGCATTGTGGAGTAGCAATTAGATGATGGGTTGTGAGAGTGACAGAAACTTAAACCCCAGTTTATGCGCTTTTCCGTAAGGGACCGATTGGATTCAAAAGTTTAATGCTATGGTTAGAATTTATTTTTAATACTTTTCTCATAGTTGAGGATGCTTGTGGGAGAGTTAATCATAAGTAGTAGGTTTGTCAAGTAAGAACAACACCTAAGCACTGGTCCACCCAGATATCAAATTATCAAAGTACCGAACACGAATTAAACTAACATGATGAAAGTGACTAGATGAAATTCTCATGTACCCTCAAGAACGCTTTTCTTATCATAAGAGACCGTTTTGGCCTGTCCTTTGCCTCAAAAGGATTGGGCTATCTTGCTCCACTTTTATTACTACTATCGTTACTTGCTCGTTACAAATTATCTTGCTATCAAACTACTCTGTTACTTCCAATTTCAGCGATTGCAGAAATTACCTTACTGAAAACCACTTGTCATTTCCTTCTGCTCCTTGTTGTGTTCGACACTCTTACTTATCGAAAAGAGGTACAATTGATCCCCTATACTTGTGGGTCATCACCCTCCCTTTTGGTCACTGACTGGCGGGCCCCATGCTTGCTAGTCCCCCCATGCCAGTTACTCCATGTGTTCGGCCACGTCAGGGGATCCTCATTTGTAGTATACTCCATCTATTTTTATTTACTCCGTATAAAACAGAGGGAGTAGTAGTATAAATGATGCGGGTAGGAGAGGGTGAGGGACGTCAGTTTGCTCTCAATTGCAGTCCCACAAGCGAGAGAAAATGCAAAACGAAGCGCGTTCCATTCGGTGAGCGACGTGGAGGGTCCACCATGCCGGGGTGCAACGCGAAGGTGACAAGAGCGATATACAGTCAAACCAGGTTGACCAATCGTCACCAGAACCACTATTCACACCAGAACCTTCGCTGCTCGGCCTATGCCAGCCACTGCCCCAAAACCACACTGTCATAGCCCTAGAATTGCTTGTAGCTAATTGCATGAAAGCATTCGTGTCATCATGTTTAATTCAAATGAATTTGAATTGGGGATGTTCAAACCCTAGCACCACATGAATTCAAATAGGTTCAAATAAAATCATTTTCAATGAACCCAAAATGCCCCTTGAAAATGTTCATGATTTCTGATAAAGGCGAAAACCTCTGCCAAAAATGATGAACATAATTCTAGGTCATTCCTAGATTTTTGAATTAAACATAATGTGTTTGAATTGGGGCATTTGAATTCTATAAATATTTTAAATGCTCCAAATATTCAGTTAGTGCCCATAATTAATTCCAGAATTTAATAAAATGATTTAGTTCCTAAAACTAAATCAAACAGAGGCAAACAAATAGAAAACAAAAAGTAAATGAAAGGAATAACTTACCCGGGCCAGCTTACGTGTAGCGGCAGCCCAGCCGGCCCAGTACTATGCAGCCCAGCTGGCAGTCGTTCTCAACCTCTACCAGTAGGCAGTGGGGAAGGTGGGCACGGCGCGCGCTGAAGCCGCCACCTCCTCCCTGCCTGCTTCACCCTCCCCGGCTCTTCTAGCGACGCCACGGAGACGCCCCAAAACCCCTCTCTCCTCTCCCTCACTCGCTGCTCTCTCTCCCCTCCCCTGTCTTGCTCTCTTCCCCATCACCGAGCGTGCCCGTCGCTGCCGCTCGCTACCACCGCATCCATCGGCCACCACTCAACCCCTCTCCTTCTCCGGGAGCTTCTCTATCGTCTACTACATCTCCTCGGTGAAGCAAGCAAGCCAGGACGCCCGGAAGTGTCGCCATCAAGCTCGTCCTGCCGCCTTTGCCCGAAGATCGCCACCACCATTCCGTCGTCACCAAGTCATCCCCGAGCCCACTTAGCATGTCGTCTGACTCCTCGTGAGCCCCTCTTCTCTTCCCCTCACTTCGTGCACTCGATTTCGTCCCCTAGCTAGCTGCCCCGCTGGACCCAAGAGCTCACCACCATCGGACCTCACCACCATTGGACCTCACGCCAGAGCCCGTTTCCGTCGCTCTTGAGTACGTGTACGTGCTCCTAGAATCTCCAGGGAGCTAACCCGTAGCCCATCCTGCTCCCTAGCGCACCGCAGCACTGCGCCCCCATGCACCCGAACTCCGACCGCCGCCTAGCTCGCTGCTGCCATCGCCTTAGACCACCGCAGCCCCCTGGTTGCTCCATCAGATGCGCGCGAGCGTCAGCTCACCGTAGAGGCCAACCATGTCACAAACTGCCGCCTGTAGCGCGAGCCCGAGAAAATCCGGCGAGCCTCTTCCACGAGATGTGGTCGCCGGTGCTTAATCCGGAAACGCTGACGTGGCAGGATTGGACTAGGTGCTAATCACCTAGTTAATCAACCCCGAGTCGATGACATGTGGGACCCGCACTGTTAGTGACACAATTAAAGTTAAATAACCCCTGTTAACCCCCTGAGCAATGATAGGTGGAGCCCACCAGTCAGATTTGACTTTGGTCAACGCTGACGTCACCTTGACTTAGTGCTGACGCAGTAAAGGTTTTCTGGAATTTAAAATAAATCAAAAAAAGGTTTATGAATTTCAGAAAACAACCTAAACTTCAAAAATTCATAGAAATTAAACTGTAACTCCAAATGAAATAATTTATATATGAAAAATTATCAGCAAAATATGAAGAATCTGTTTATGGCACTTTCCTGCATGTTTGAGAGAGTTAACCTCACTGTTTAGGATGAAACATGATTAGGACAAATTTGATAATAGATTTGGAGTTGGAATCTGATCTAGTTTTGAATTCCACTTCAATCAAAATGACTTTCTGTTACATTAGCCCAAATCTCAGCATATTGTCGTGTCATGATCATGCATCATACTATGCATTGCATTGATTGTGTCCTTTCTCTCTTTGCCGGTGGTTGTTCCCCCTCGGTAGACGTATGTTCCGACGATGAGTTCGATGACACCGATGAAGAGCTATACTATCTTCAGAAGTGCCAGGCAAGCAAAACCCCCTTGTTCATGCCGATACAATCCCACTCTCTCGCTCCTGCTCTCTTTTACTGCATTAGGACAACAACGATTCAACTGTTACATGCTGCGGTAGTTGAACCCCTTTCCTCTGCATGTCATTGCCACAGTAAATAGATGAAACCCACTAGCATGAGTAGGAGTTGTTTGAGCCTTGATGTGCCTACCCATTCATGCTTGTTTCTCATGCCTGCTATTGCTTAGAGTTGTATCAGGTATGATTCATCGGGGATGAATTGGAAAGTTGTGAACATGTCCTACTATTGAGAGCTAAGTGTGTGAACATGATTTGGTAAAGGTAGAGGTGAGAGGCCATGTAGGAGTACATGGTGGGTTGTCTCATTGAAACCATCCTGAGGAACTGGGTTCTGTGTTTGTGATCCATGAATAGTTACTACCACACATTGGGTTCCGGTAACTCGACCCCTCTCGGCTTATTAACCGCCTCGATCTCTGTCCAGGAGCTGCAACTAGTTTCTGGTGTTTGTAGGTTGTGTTAGTAGACTACCAAGTGGCACCCGATACAGGTGGGCTTGGGACAGACTAGGCACCGTGGCACGGTGTACCAAGCATAGATCCATCCGTCGAGGTGGGCTTGGGAACCCTGCACACATCGTTTGGGGCTGTGAGCGACACCCCGGCCGGTTCTCCTTGCGGATGGAACCCGAATAAGCGATAAACCTGGACTAGAGACTTGCGTGGTTAGTCAGGTCGTGGCCGACTCCCTCACCAGGCTTCCTCTTGAAGGCTGCTGAGATACACGACGCGTACATGGTGGTAAGTGGTGAGAGAGTCTGTGAAGAAGTACGCCCCTGCAGGGTTAACATCATCTATTCGAATAGACGTGTCCGCGGTAAAGGACTTCTGGGTTGCCTCTACAGTTCATAGACAAGTGAAAGTGGATACTCTAAAATGCGCAAGATAAGCGTGAGTGCTATGGATGGCCTTCTCATAGGGAGACGGGAGCGGAACCATAGTCGAGTATTGATATGGTGAATATGTGGACTCTTGTGCGCCACCTCAAAAGAGTTACTTGCAGTCGTAGTTCAGGTTAGCCACTGAGTCAAAGATGGCTTGCTGCAGTTAAACTCCACCACCCCCATTGTTGATACTGATGCATATGTAGATAGTTCTGATGTAAGTCTTGCTGGGTACATTTGTACTCACGTTTGCTTAATTTATGTTTTTGCAGAGAGACTTCAGTCTCGCTAGTAGTTCCACATGGACTTCAACGTTTAGCTTGTTACCTCAGCTACAATCTTGTACCCCCGAGAGGGTCTTGTAGATAGTCAGGCTTCTCAGCCTTTTTCATTTGTAGTTGTCCGTACTCAAGCATATTTAAGCTTCTGCTTGTGCTATTGCTTGTACAACTTGATTGCTGGGTCATGAGACCCATGTTTGTAATATCTGGCTCTTGGGAGCCTAATGAATAAATACTCTGAGTTGTAGAGTCTTGTTGTGATGCCATGTTGTATTTGCACATATCGAGCATATTGTGTGTATGACTTTGAAATGCTTGGTATGTGTGGGATCCGAAAACCTAGTTGTTTATCCTTGGTAGGCTCTCTTATGGGGAAATGTAGTCTAGTGCTTCCACTGAGCCATGGTAGCCTGCTACAGTCCGGTTTACCAGAGTCCCGCTACCCCAGTTACTACTGCTTCAGAACACTTAGACTGGCCGGCATGTGATCCACTTCGTCCCTGTGTCTGTCCCTCCGGGGAAATGTCACGAGGTGACTTCCGGAGTCCTGCTAGCCTTCTATAGCCCGGGTTCCCGGAGTCCTATTAGCCCAGTTGCTACAGCCTGGATTCACACGCTGATGTCCAACACGTTCGATGCTGGTTCATGTATGCATGTCCCCGTTAGTTAGTGCCACTTTGGGTTTCCAACTAGTCATGTCGGCCCGAGTTCTCTGTCACATGGATGCTAGCGACACTATCATATACGTGAGATAAAAGGCGCAAACGGTCCCGGGCCAGGTAAGGTGGCACCCATGGGAATACAATGCATGAGGCCACAAAGTGATATGATGTGTTACATGCTAGATCAGTGTGACTTAGAATCGAGGTCCTGACACACACCTCCTCTCCAACCCATTCCCCCACCATTTGATCCCCTAGCCCGCATCAAGCGTCCCCTAGTTCGCCGGAAAGCCATGGTGCGTCGCAAGATCACGTACTACAAGATGGTGATGCCGGAGCGCCGCGCAGAAATCACAGTGGTGGTCGGTGCCATAGACCTTAGTTCCAAAGCTTGCTTTGGGGCGGGTCAATCCCCGAGTTCTCTAGAGCCAAGCTCCGAAGAGGAGGAAGCCAATCCAATGTTCATGGAGGAGGACACGGAGCAGATGGCCCCCGATATGTATGAGATGATGGACGTCGACTTCGTGCCGGCATCCGGGTCCCCCATGGTGGAGGCAGACCAGCGGTTCTGAAGGAAATATGCCCTAGAGGCAATAATAAAGTTATTATTTATTTTCTTGTATCATGATAAATGTTTATTATTCATGCTAGAATTGTATTAAACCGGAAACATAATACATGTGTGAATACATAGACAAACAGAGTGTCACTAGTATGCCTCTACTTGACTAGCTCTTTGATCAAAGATTGTTACGTTTCCTAACCATAGACATGAGTTGTCATTTGGTTAAACGGGATCACATCATTAGGATAATGATGTGATTGACTTTACCCATTCCATTAGCTTAGCACTTGATCGTTTAGTTTGTTGGTATTGCTTTCTTCATAACTTATATATGTTCCTATGACTATGAGATTATGCAACTCCTGTTTATCGGAGGAACACTTTGTGTGCTACCAAATGTCACAACGTAACTGGGTGATTATAAAGGTTCTCTACAGGTGTCTCCCAAGGTATTTGTTGGGTTGGCGTATTTCAAGATTAGGATTTGTCACTCCGATTGTCGAAGAGGTATCTCTGAGCCCTCTCGGTAATGCACATCACTCAAGCCTTGCAAGCATTGCAACTAATAAGTTAGTTGCGGGATGATGTATTACGGAACGAGTAAAGAGACTTGCTGGTAACGAGATTGAACTAGGTATTGAGATACCGACGATCGAATCTCGGGCAAGTAACATACCGATGACAAAGGGAACAACGTATATTGTTATGCGGTCTGACCGATAAAGATCTTCGTAGAATATGTAGGAACCAATACAAGCATCTAGGTTCCGCTATTGGTTATTTACCGTAGACATGTCTCGGTCATGTCTACATAGTTATCGAACCCGTAGGGTCCGCAGGCTTAAAGTTCGGTGACGATCGTAATTATGGTTTTTGTGTTTTGATGTACCGAAGGTTGTTCGGTGTCCCGGATGTGATCACGGACATGACGAGGAGTCTCCAAATGGTCGAGACATAAATATTGATATATTGGAAGCCTATATTTGGATATCAGAAACGTTCTGGGTGAAATCGGGATTTTACCGGAGTACCGGGGGGTTACCGGAACCCCCCCCCCCCGGGGGTTATTGGGCCTACATGGGCCTAAGGGAGAAGAGGAGGGCCGGCCAGGGCAGGCCGCGCGCCCCCTCCCCCCTAGTCCGAATAGGACAAGGAAGGGGGGAGGCGCCCCCCTTTCCACTTTCTCCCTTTCCCCTTCCTTTTCCAACAAGGCAAGAGGGAGGAGTCCTACTCCTGGTAGGAGTAGGACTCCTCCAGGCGCACCCCTTGGGTTGGCCGCACCTCCCCCTCTCCCTCCTTTATATACGGGGGCAAGGGGGCACCCCATGATACAGAAGTTGATCTTTGTGATCGTTCCTTAGCCGTGTGCGGTGCCCCCTTCCACCATATTCCCCCTCGGTCATATCGTTGCGGTGCTTAGGTGAAGCCCTGCGTCGGTAGAATATCATCACCGTCATCACGCCGTCATGCTGACGAAACTCTCCCTCAACACTTTGCTGGATCGAAGATCGAGGGATGTCACCGAGTTGAACGTGTGCAGAACTCGGAGGTGCAGTACGTTCGGTACTTGGATCGGTCGGATCAGGAAGACGTATGACTACTTCCTCTACGTTGTGTCAACGCTTCCATTGCCGGTCTACGAGGGTACGTAGATAACACTCTCCCCTCTCGTTGCTATGCATCACCATGATCTTGCGTGTGCGTAGGAATTTTTTTGAAATCACTACGTTCCCCAACAGTGGCATCCGAGCCTAGGTTTTATGCGTTGATGTTATGCACGAGTAGAAGACAAGTGAGTTGTGCGCGATATAAGTCATACTCCTTACCAGCATGTGATACTTTGCTTCGGCGGTATTGATGGATGAAGCGGCCCGGACCGACATTACGCGTACACGTACGCGAGACTGGTTCTACCGACGTGCTTTGCACACAGGTGGCTGGTGGGTGTCAGTTTCTCCAACTTTAGTTGAACCAAGTGTGGCTACGCCTGGTCCTTGCGAAGGTTAAAACAACACCAACTTGACAAACTATCGTTGTGGTTTTGATGCATAGGTAAGAATGGTTCTTACTAAGCCCGTAGCAGCCACGTAAAACTTGCAACAACAAAGTAGAGGACATCTAACTTGTTTTTGCAGGGCATGTTGTGATGTGATATGGTCAATACATGATGCTAAATTTTATTGTATGAGATGATCATGTTTTGTAACATAATTATCGGCAACTGGCAGGAGCCATATGGTCGTCGCTTTATTTTATGAAATGCAATCGCCATGTAATTGCTTTACTTTATCACTAAGCGGTAGCGATAGTCATAGAATAAATAGTTGGGGAGACGACAATGATGCTTCGGTGGAGATCAAGGTGTCAAGACGGTGACGATGGTGATCATGACGGTGCTTTGGAGATGGAGATCATGTTGGGAACGTAGTAATTTCAAAAAAAATTCCTACACACACGCAAGATCATGGTGATGCATAGCAACGAGAGGGGAGAGTGTGATCTACGTACCCTTGTAGATCGACAACGGAAGCGTTAGCACAACGTGGTTGATGTAGTCGTACGTCTTCGCGGCCCGACCGATCAAGCACCGAAACTACGGCATCTCCGAGTTCTAGCACACGTTCAGCTCGATGACGATCCCCGGACTCCGATCTAGCAAAGTGTCGGGGAAGAGTTCCGTCAGCACGATGGCATGGTGACGATCTTGATGTACTACCGTCGCAGGGCTTCACCTAAGCACCGCTACAATATTATCGAGGATTATGGTGGAAGGGGGCACCGCACACGGCTAAGAATATGATCACGTGGATAAACTTGTGTGTCTATGGGGTGCCCCCTGCCCCCGTATATAAAGGAGTGGAGGAGAGGAGGCCGGCCCTAGGAGGGGCGCGCCAGGGAGTAGGATTCCTACTCCTAGTTGGAGTAGGTTTCCTCCTTTCCTAGTCCAACTAGGAGAAGGGGGGAAAGGGGGGAAGAGGGGAAGGAAGGGAGAGAGGGGCTGCGCCCCAAACCCCTTGTCCAATTCGGACTGGGCTTGGGAGGGGCGCGCGCCACCTCCTGGTCCTTCCCACTAAGGCCCATTAAGGCCCATTGCTTCTTCCTCGTATTCCCGTAACTCCCCGGTACCTCCGAAAATACGCGAATCACTCAGAACCTTTCCGATGTCCGAATATAGTCGTCCAATATATCGATCTTTACGTCTCGACCATTTTGAGACTCCTCGTCATGTCCCTGATCTCATCTGGGACACCGAACTCCTTCGGTACATCAAAACTCATAAACTCATAATATAACTGTCATCGAAACCTTAAGCGTGCGGACCCTACGGGTTCGAGAACAATGTAGACATGACCGAGACACGTCTCCGGTCAATAACCAATAGCGGAACCTGGATGCTCATATTGGCTCCCACATATTCTACGAAGATATTTATCGGTCAGACCGCATAACAACAAACGGTGTTCCCTTTGTCATCGGTATGTTACTTGCCCAAGATTCGATCGTCGGTATCTTAATACCTAGTTCAATCTCGTTACCGGCAAGTCTCTTTACTCATTCCATAATACATCATCTCACAACTAACTCATTAGTTGCAATGCTTGCAAGGCTTATGTGATGTGCATTACCGAGATGGCCCAGAGATACCTCTCCGACAATCGGAGTGACAAATCCTAATCTCGAAATACGCCAACCCAACATTTACCTTTGGAGACACCTGTAGAGGTCCTTTATAATCACCCAGTTACATTGTGACATTTGGTAGCACACAAAGTGTTCCTCCGGCAAACGGGAGTTGCATAATCTCATAGTCATAGGAACATGTATAAGTCATGAAGAAAGCAATAGCAACATAGTAAACGATCGGGTGCTAAGCTAATGGAATGGGTCATGTCAATCACATCATTCTCCTAATGATGTGATCCCGTTAATCAAATAACAACTCTTTTGTTTATGGTTAGGAAACATAACCATCTTCGATTAATGAGCTAGTCAAGTAGAGGCATACTAGTGACACTCTGTTTGTCTATGTATTCACACATCTATTATGTTTCCGGTTAATACAATTCTAGCATGAATAATAAACATTTATCATGATATAAGGAAATAAATAATAACTTTATTATTGCCTCTAGGGAATATTTCCTTCTGTCTCCCACTTGCACTAGAGTCAATAATCTAGTTCACATCGCCATGTGACTCAACACTAAGAGTTCACATCACCATGTGATTAACACCCATAGTTCACATCGTCATGTGACCTATACCCAAAGGGTTTACTAGAGTCAATAATCTAGTTCACATCATTTATGTGATTAACACCCAAAGAGTACTAAGGTGTGATCATGTTTTGCTTGTGAGATAATTTTAGTCAACGGGTCTGTCACATACAGATCCGTAAGTATTTTGTGAATTCTATGTCTACAATGCTCTGCACGGGGCTACTCTAGCTAATTGCTCCCACTTTCAATATGTATCTAGATTGAGACTTAGAGTCATCCAGATCTGTGTCAAAACTTGCATCGACGTAACTTTTTACGACGAACCTTTTGTCACCTCCATAATCGAGAAATATTTCCTTATTCCACTAAGGATAATTTTGACCAATGTCCAGTGATCTACTCTTAGATCACTATTGTACTCCCTTGCTTAACACAGTGTAGGGTATACAATAGATCTGGTACACATCATGGCATACTTTATAGAACCTATGGCTGAGGCATAGGGAATGACTTTCATTCTCTTTTGATCTTCTGCCGTGGCCGGGCTTTGAGTCTTACTCAATTTCATACCTTGTAACACAGCTAAGAACTCTTTCTTTAACTGTTCCATTTTTGAACTACTTCAAAATATTGTCAAGGTATGTACTCATTGAAAAAATTTATCAAGCGTCTTGATCTATCTCTATAGATTTTGATGCTTAATATGTAAGCAGCTTCATCGAGGTCTTTCTTTGAAAAACTTCTTTAAAAACACTCCTTTATGATTTGCAGAATAATTCTACATTATTTCTGATCAACAATATGTCATTCACATATACCTATCAGAAATGTTGTAGTGCTCCCACTCACTTTCTTTTAAATACAGGCTTCACCGCAAGTCTGTATAAAACTATATGCTTTGATCATACTATCAAAGCGTTTATTCCAACTCCGAGAGGCTTGCACCAGTCCATAAATGGATCGCTGGAGCTTGCGCACTTTGTTAGCTCCTTTTGGATCGACAAAACCTTCCGGCTGCATCATATACAACTCTTCTTCCAGAAATCCATTCAGGAATGTAGTTTTGACATCCATTTGCTGGATTTCATAAAATGCGGCAATTGCTAACATGATTCGGACAGACTTAAGCATAGATACGAGTGAGAAACTCTCATCATAGTCAACACCTTGAACTTGTCGAAAACCTTTTTGCGACAATTCTAGCTTTGTAGATAGTAACACTACTATCAGCGTCCGTCTTCCTCTTGAAGATCCATTTAATCTCAATGGCTCGCCGATCATTGGGCAAGTCAATCAAGGTCCATACTTTGTTCTCATACATGGATCTCATCTCAGATTTCATGGCCTCAAGCCATTTCGCCGAATCTAGGCTCATCATCGCTTCCTCATAGTTCGCAAGTTCGTCATGGTCTAGTAACATGACTTCCAGAACAGGATTACCGTACCACTCTGGTGCGGATCTCACTCTGGTTTACCTACGAGATTCGGTAGTAACTTGATCTGAAGTTACATGATCATCATCATTCGCTTCCTCACTAATTGGTGTAGTAGTCACAGGAACAGATTTCTGTGATGAACTACTTTCCAATAAGGGAGCAGGTATAGTTACCTTGTCAAGTTCTACTTTACTCCCACTCACTTCTTTCGAGAGAAACTCCTTCTCTGGAAAAACTTCGAATTTAGCAACAAAAGTCTTGCATTCGGATTTGTGATAGAAGGTGTACCCAACAGTCTCCTTTGGGTATCCTATGAAGACATATTTCTCCGATTTGGGTTTGAGCTTATCAGGATGAAACTTTTTCATATAAGCATCACAATCCCAAACTTTAAGAAACGACAACTTTGGTTTCTTGCCAAACCACAGTTCAGATTGTGTCGTCTCAACGGACTTAGATGGTGCCCTTTTAAACGTGAATGCAGCTGTCTTTAATGCATAACCCCAAAACGATAGTGGTATATCGATAAGAGACATCATAGATCGCACCATATCTAATAAAGTACGGTTATGATGTTCGGACACACCATTATGCTGTGGTGTTCCAGGTGGCGTGAGTAGTGAAACTATTTCACATTGTTTTAACTGAAGGCCAAACTCGTAACTCAAATATTTTACCTCTGCGATCATATCGTAGAAACTTTTATTTTCTTGTTACGATGATTCTCCACTTCACTCTGAAATTCTTTGAACTTTTCAAATATTTCAGACTTGTGTTTCATTAAGTAGATATACCCATATCTGCTCAAATCATCTATGAAGGTCAGAAAATAATGATACCTGCCGCGAGCCTTAACACTCATCGAATCTCATACATCAGTATGTATTATTTCCAATAAGTCAGTTCCTCGCTCCATAGTTCCGGAGAATGGCGTTTTAGTAATCTTGCCCATGAGGCATGGTTCACAAGCATCAACTGATTCATAATCAAGTGATTCCAAAAACCCATCAGCTTGGAGTTTCTTCATGCGCTTTACACCAATATGACCTAAACATCAGTGGCACAAATAAGTTGCACTATCATTATTAACTTTGCATCTTTTGGTTTCAATATTATGATTATGTGTATCACTACGATCGAGATCCAACGCACTATTTTCATTGGGTGTGTAACCATATAAGGTTTTATTCATGTAAACAGAACAACAATTTATTCTCTTACTTAAATGAATAACCGTATTACAATAAACATGATCAAATCATATTCATGCTCAACGCAAACACCAAATAACACTTATTCAGGTTCAACACTAATCCCAAAAGTATAGGGAGTGTGTGATGATGATCATATCAATCCTGGAACTACTTCCAACACACATCGTCACCTCACCCTTAACTAATCTTTGTTCATTCTGCAACTCCCGATTCAAGTTACTAATCATAGTAACTGAACTAGTATCAAATACTGAGGGGTTGCTATAAACACTAGTAAAGTACACATCAATAACATGTATATCAAATATACTTATGTTCACTTTGCCATCCTTCTTATTCGCCAAATACTTGGGGCAGTTCCACTTTCAGTGATCAGTCCCTTTGTAGTAGAAGCACTTAGTCTCAGGCTTAGGACCAGACTTGGGCTTCTTCACTTGAGCAGCAACTTGCTTGCTGTTTTTCTTGAAGTTCCCCTTTTCCCCTTTGCTCTTTTCTTGAAACTAGTGATCTTGTCAACCATCAACACTTGATTCTATTTCTTGATTTCTACCTTCATCGATTTCATCATCATGAAAAGCTTGGGATTCGTTTTCATCATCCCTTGCATACTATAGTTCAACACGAAGTTCTACTAACTTTTTGATGGTGACTAGAGAATTCTGTCAATCACTATCTTATCTGGAAGATTAACTCCCACTTGATTCAAGCGATTGTAGTACCCAGACAATCTGAGCACATGCTCGCTAGTTGAGCGATTCTCCTACATCTTTTAGCTATAGAACTTGTTGGAGACTTCATATCTCTCAACTCGGGTATTTGCTTGAAATATTAACTTCAACTCCTGGAACATCTCATATGGTCCATGACGTTCAAAACGTCTTTGAAGTCCCGATTCTAAGCCGTTAAGCATGGTGCACTAAACTATCAAGTAGTCATCATATTTTGCTAGCCAAACATTCATAACGTCTGCATCTGCTCCTGCAATAGGTTTGTCACCTAGCAGTGCATCAAGGACATAATTCTTCTGTGCAGCAATGAGTATAAACCTCAGATCACAGATCCAATCCGCATCATTGCTACTAACATCTTTCAACACAATTTTCTCTAGGAACATATCAAAATAAACACAGGGAAGCAACAACGCGAGCTATTGATCTTACAACATGATTTAGCAAAATACTACCAGGACTAAGTCCATGATAAATTTAAGTTCAATTAATCATATTACTTAAGAACTCCCACTTAGATAGACATCCCTCTAATCCTCTAAGTGATCACGTGATCCAAATCAACTAAACCATGTCCGATCATCACGTGAGATGGAGTAGTTTCATTGGTGAACATCACTATGTTGATCATATCTACTATATGATTCACGCTCGAACCTTTCGTCTCCGTGTTCCGAGGCCATATCTGTATATGCTTGGCTCGTCAAGATATAACCTGAGTATTCCGCGTGTGCAACTGTTTTGCACCCGTTGTATTTGAACGTAGAGCCTATCACACCCGATCATCACGTGGTGTCTCAAGCACGAAGAACTTTCGCAACGGTGCATACTCAGGGAGAACACTTCTTGATAATTAGTGAGAGATCATCTTAAAATGCTACCGTCAATCAAAGCAAGATAAGATGCATAAAAGATAAACATCACATGCAATCAATATGTGACATGATATGGCCATCATCATCTTGCGCCTTTGATCTCTATCTCCAAAGTACTGTCATGATCTCTATTCTCACTGGCATGACACCATGATCTCCATCATCTTGATCTATATCAATGTGTCGTCACATGGTTGTCTCACCAACAATTGCTCTTGCAACTATTGCTATCGAATAGCGATAAAGTAAAGTAATTATTTGGCGCTTGCATCTTATGCAATAGAAAGATAACCATAAGGCTTTTGCTAGTTGCCGATAACTTCAACAAAACATGATCATCTCATACAACAACTTATATCTCATCACATCTTGACCATATCACATCACAACATGCCCTGCAAAAACAAGTTAGACGTCCTCTACTTTGTTGTTGCAAGTTTTACGTGGCTGCTACGGGCTGAGCAAGAACCATTCTTACCTACGCATCAAAACCACAATGATAGTTTGTCAAGTTAGTGCTGTTTTAACCTTCGCATGGACAGGGCGTAGCCACACTCGGTTCAACTAAAGTTGGAGAAACTAACACCCGCCAGCCACCTGTGTGCAAAGCACGTCGGTAGAACCAGTCTCACATAAGCATACGCGTAATGTCGGTCCGGGCCACTTCATCCAACAATACAGCCGAACCAAAGTATGACATGCTGGTAAGCAGTATGACTTATATCGCCCACAACTCACTTGTGTTCTACTCGTGCACAACATCAACGCATAAAACCTAGGCTCGGATGCCACTGTTGGGAACGTAGTAATTTCAAAAAAATTCCTACGCACACGCAAGATCATGGTGATGCATAACAACGAGAGGGGAGAGTGTGATCTACGTACCCTTGTAGATCGACTACAGAAGCGTTAGCACAACGTGGTTGATGTAGTCGTACGTCTTCACAGCCCGACCGATCAAGCACCGAAACTACGGCACCTCCGAGTTCTAGCACACGTTCAGCTCGATGACGATCCCCGGACTCCGATTCAGCAAAGTGTCGGGGAAGAGTTCCGTCAGCACGACGGGGTGGTGACGATCTTGATGTACTACCGTCGTAGGGCTTCGCCTAAGCACCGCTACAATATTATCGAGGATTATGGTGGAAGGGGGCAACTTGTGTGTATATGGGGTGCCCCCTGCCGCCGTATATAAAGGAGTGGAGGAGAGGAGGCCGGCCCTAGGAGGGGCGCGCCAGGGAGTAGGATTCCTACTCCTAGTTGGAGTAGGTTTCCTCCTTTCCTAGTCCAACTAGGAGAAGGGGGAAAGGGGGGAAGAGGGGAAGGAAGGGAGAGAGGGGCCGCGCCCCAAACCCCTTGTCCAATTCGGATTGGGCTTGGGAGGGGCGCGCGCCACCTCCTGGTCCTTCCCACTAAGGCCCATTAAGGCCCATTGCTTCTTCCTCGTATTCCCGTAACTCCCCGGTACCTCCGAAAATACCCAAGTCACTCGGAACCTTTCCGATGTCCGAATATAGTCGTCCAATATATCGATCTTTACATCTCGACCATTTCGAGACTCCTCGTCATGTCCCTGATCTCATCCGGGACATCGAACTCCTTCGGTACATCAAAACTCATAAACTCATAATATAACTGTCATCGAAACCTTAAGCGTGCGGACCCTACGGGTTCGAGAACAATGTAGACATGACCGATACATGTATCCGGTCAATAACCAATAGCGGAACCTGGATGCTCATATTGGCTCCCACATATTCTACGAAGATCTTTATCGGTCAGACCGCATAACAACAAACGGTGTTCCCTTTGTCATCGGTATGTTACTTGCCCGAGATTCGATCGTCGGTATCTTAATACCTAGTTCAATCTCGTTACCGGCAAGTCTCTTTACTCGTTCCGTAATACATCATCTCACAACTAACTCATTAGTTGCAATGCTTGCAAGGCTTATGTGATGTGCATTGCGGAGAGGGCCAGAGATACCTCTCCGACAATCGGAGTGACAAATCCTAATCTCGAAATACGCCAACCCAACATTTACCTTTGGAGACACCTGTAGAGCTCCTTTATAATCACTCAGTTACGTTGTGACGTTTGGTAGCACACAAAGTGTTCCTCCGGCAAACAGGAGTTGCATAATCTCATAGTCATAGGAACATGTATAAGTCATGAAGAAAGCAATAGCAACATACTAAACGATCGGGTGCTAAGCTAATTGAATGGGTCATGTCAATCACATCATTCTCCTAATTATGTGATCCCGTTAATCAAATAACAACTCTTTTGTTTCTGGTTAGGAAACATAGCCATCTTCGATTAACGAGCTAGTCAAGTAGAGGCATACTAGTGACACTCTGTTTGTCTATGTATTCACACATGTATTATGTTTCCGGTTAATACAATTCTAGCATGAATAATAAACATTTATCATGATATAAGGAAATAAATAATAACTTTATTATTGCCTCTAGGGCATATTTCCTTCAGATCAAAGGCAAGAGATGATGATGGCCATATCATATCAGTTATATTGATTGCATGTGATGTTTATCCTTCCATCGAGGCCCTCCTGCAGGCGGAACTGGACGTCCTAGACTTGAACCGGGCGGTGCTCTCGTCTGTGCAGAGTGCTCGCACGCTCCGCGTGAACGAGTAGCTGGAGGCCGAGGACAACCACGATCCGGAGACACACGTCAGTAGCAACGGCTGGTTCGCGCTGGCAGCCAAAGATGACTAGGCCGTCTCGTTCCGTGAGAAGTTATAGTTTTTCTTTATGTTGTTGTTTTTCGGGATCTTTTGCTGCGTAAAAAAAATTATTTATGCAAGTCGCCTGAATTTCATCATTTGGGTGAGTCGACCAGTTCAGGCGGTTGGATGAATATCCTACGTCTCCTAACCCTTCTTCCTCACCTCTTCTTCTTCCCCAATAGACCACCGCACGGGCCGTACGGATCTTCCCCAACATGTGGTTGGATAAAAATGCAGTATGAATGAAAATTATGTGTCAGTGGTAGGATGGTTGAGCTTGGTTTGATCACATGTAGTAGCACGTGTTAGTGAGGGTGCGTTCCCTTGGTTGGGTGCGGCATGCAGGAGCGACTGTGTGAGGGTGCGGTGCGATTGCGGCATGCAGGAGCGACTGTGTGAGGGTGCGGTGCGACCGCGATAGCCGTGCACAAGTGTACCTCCTTTTCATTTTTAAAACTTCAGGCAACCTTGGCAAAAATGTGTGACTAAGTATGGCAATGCAAGGCCTAGACCCAAACAGGATACAAGTACGTATGTACGAGTACTACTTGTGTTAAAAAAACAAATGCAGGGTTTTCCTTCGCGGGATTGATCGGTACAAATCCTCGTTTGATGTGTCAATTAATGCACATTTTTTTCTCCAATGCCCAAAGAGCTAACCATCTCACTCCTCATCGCTTGATTAATGCAGCGCCATTCGAACCAACCTTCTCACTTCCGCATGCATGCAATAAATTTTGCCACGATTAGTGTTAGTGGCCTTCTGCAAATTGTAATTTTGATATACTGGCCTTGTGTACAAAAAATGGAGGTAGTAACTATTTGACTTCCTCCCCCATTGTGACATCGAAGATATCTCAAACATTGTGGTTTGGCGATGTGCATTCAACGACGAACACCATCGAGGGAGACCACGGTAACTCGTTGGCAAGTGCCGCCTGCAAGCCGAGACAACAGTTGTAACACCCTCGATGCGACTATAGCTCCCACGTGTCGAGGCATGACTTAGAGACATAATCACATTGAAGGCATATGTCGCAAGTTAGGCAATCTTCACAACATCCCATGTAATATGATAATAAAAGGGGAGATAGCATGGTTGGCTTACAGTCGCCACGTCAATCAAGTACATAAATAACATTACATCATCCAAACACTCATGGCCCGACTACGGCGCCAAAATAAAAAAAGAACCCAACATGCGACACGGTCCCAATCACCCCCAACTGGGCACCACTACTGATCATCGGGAAAGGAAACATAATAACACTGAGAGTCCTCGTCGAACTCCCACTTGAGCTCGTACTCGTCACCTGGAGCGAAATCACCTGGACCTGCATCTGGAGTTATAGTATATGTGAGCCACAGGGACTTAGCAATCTCGCACCCTCGCGATCAAGACTATTTAAGCTTATAGGTATGGCCAGGTAAAATATGAGTGGAGTGGCAGCAAGCGACTAGCAAGTATGGTGGCCAACTTATTCGCAAAAGAGAGCGAGAAGAGGAGGCAAAGCACGAGCGAGAAGCTAGAGAACAACCTGCGCAAGCATTACTCCAACACCGTGTCCACTTCCCGGACTCCGCCGAGAAGAGGCCATCACGATAACACACTCAGTTGATTCATTTTAATTAATTAAGGTTCAAGTTATCTTCAACCGGACATTAACAAATTCCCATCTGCCTATAACCGCGGGCACGGCTTTCGAAAGTTCAATCCCTGCAGGGGAGTCCCAACTTAGCCGATGACAAGCTCTCACGGTCAACGAAGGAATAGACCTCCTCCCAAGACGTTCCAATCAGACTCGGTATCTCGGTAATTCAAGACACTTCGACAGGTTAAAACAAGACCAGCAACACCGCCCGAATGTGCCGACAAATCCCGATAGGAGCTACACATATCTCTTTCTCAGGGCACACTCAGATGAGCACTCCATACAACTAAAACCAAACCTTGAGTTTCCCCGAGGGGGCGCTGCACAGGACTCTAGTTTGGACCAACACTCAGAGGAGCACTGGCCCTGGGGGGTTTAAATAAGATGACCTGCGGGCTCCGGAAACCCAAGGGAAAAAGAGGCTAGGTGGCAAATGGTAAGACCAAGATTGGGCATTGCTGGAAAAGCTTTAATCAAGGCGAAATATCAAGGGGTTCCCATTATAACCCAACCACGTAAGGAACGCAAAATCCGGGAACATAACACCGATATGACGGAAACTAGGGCGGCAAGAGTGGAACAAAACACTAGGCGAGAGACCGAGCCTTCCACCCTTTACCAAGTATATAGATGCATTAAGATAGTAAGATAATATAATGATATCCCAACAGGTAAATAAAAGATGTTCCAACAAGGAACGGCCTCCGATCTTCACCTGCAACTAGCAACGCTATAAGAGGGGCTGAGCAAAGCGGTAACATAGCCAATCAACGGTTTGCTAGGACAATGGTGGGTTAGAGGTTTGACATGGCAATTTGGGAGGCTTGCAAGCAAGTGGTAGGCATCGTAGCAATGGCATAGCAAAAGAGCGAGCAAACTAGCATAGCAAAGATAGTAGTGATTTCGAGGGTATGATCATCTTGCCTGCACAGCTGTCAGAGTTGACTGGATCCTCAAGAGCAAACTCAACGGGCTCCTCGTTAGCGAACTCGTATCCCGGCTCTACCCAAACAAGAAAAACAAGCAGTAGGGATACAATCAACCACGTGCAAACTCAATCAACACGATGCAAAGATGATATGCTATGCGGGATGCGATGCGGTATGCAAAATGCAAGATATGACAGGAAATGCATGAACCTGGCCTCAACATGGAATTCCAAGGGTGCCACTGGAAAGATGAGATGAAATTGCTTGAAAATGATATAAAGAACGCCGGAATCGGAGTTACGGTTTGGAAATGGCAAGCGTTTTAAGAATGACACCGGTCTGCGATTTACAGCAAGTAGGCATCTAAATGCAATGAAATGAACATGCTACAGCCACAAAACATGACAACAACATACATGGCAGGGATGCACACAAGATGCTTAACAAAAGTCTACCACTGAGCCACGGCCAATTCATCCATTATGAGGTTCAAACAAGCATGGCAAAAACGCAAATGCAAAACAGATTTCAGACTTAGTGAAATTAACACTTGTCTGAAATTTCAGATCACGAAGCCCTCTTCAGAGCAGCAAAACAACATGATATATGACCTGATTATGACAAAGAAGAACATGTCATGGAGCTACTTATCAAGCTTAACAAAAGTCCCTAAGTGACCTGGGGTCAAAAGGGATCACAAAATATATTAACGAGCACACGAACATAGCTCAAACACAATCAGTTTTCAGACTTGGTGAAAACTGAGACATGCTGAAATATAACTCACGAAGGCATGTAAACGAGCTCGATGCACTCACTATGGTGCAAGTCATGGCAAGGCAAGCATAAAGACTTTAAGAAGGCACAAAATTCAAGCTATACATGGCAAGAACAATGGCATAGCATGCACGGATCAACTACAATAACATCGGCAAAATCGCAAACAAGTTGACGATCTGCCCAGATTCACCACGAAGCAAAAGTAGAGCTCGATTGACTCAAGCTAGGTTGCTCCATAATTGCAAGTAAAGACATGGATGGATAGAGCACTACAAGATTAACAAAACTCCTTTACTGATCATCCTCAAAAGAGGCACGGAACACTAGGAAATAGCATGAACATATGGCATCATGAACTAAATAATCCCAGACTTAGTGAAAACTACAAAGTCCCTGAAAACAGTTTTACCGGGTGCCTCACTTTGCAAGCTTGCACAAGTCACCACACACATCACAAAAATGCATGGGTTGCACCTCTGGAAAGATAGCAAAATCCTTAACAAAACATATGAAGGACTCACAAACATAGCATGCACACAATAATCATGGCAAAAATGACAAAAGTCTAAGATGAACTAGCAGATCTGACAATTAACTCACGAAGCCTCCTTCTAACAGCATTTCAGGCATCAAGATGAACTCAAATGAAAATGATCCAATTGAATGAAATGATGTACTCGTCGAGACGAACATTTTGATATACTATATGTCCAAAACCGAGCTACGGATGCGGAGATATAGCCGGTCAAAGTATGCATAAAAATTTAGGGGGAGAGGGGAAAAGGTGAACCCTAGGGTTTTTTAGATCTGGATCTGGCGCGCACGGACTTCGAGGCACGCCGGAGTTCACTGTTCACCGCCGGAGACCGTGGCGGCCGGAGCTCGTGGGGCTGCGAGGGAGGCCGGAGGAGAGGCCGAGGGCGGCCGGAGCGGCAAGGCGGCGCCGGACGGGGATGGGGGCGGTGCCGGCTCGGGGCGGCCGAGGTCGAGGTGGCGTGGGCGGCGGAGGCAGCCGGGCGAGGCGGCGGCGGGGTGGCGACCGGCGTCGGAGGAGAAGAGGCGGGGCGGCGGCGTGCGGGTCTGGCCCGGTGGCGGCTCGCGCGGGGGCCGGAGATGGGCCTTCGGGCCCGGCGGCGGTGGTAGGCGGCGCTGCCACTTGGCGGCGGCGGATAGGCGAGGGGGCGCGGCGGACGTTGTCCGGCCTGGCGCGGACACGTCCGGCAGTGGCGGGATCTGTTTTTTTTAGGGTTTCGGAGAGGGAGAGAGATCCGAAAACGGGGGGGGGGGGGGGGGTTGGGGGGGGGGGGGGGGGGGGGGGGGGGGGGGGGGGCTATTTATAGGCATAAGTGGAGCTCGGAGAGTCCAAATGAGGTGCGGTTTTCGGCCACGTGATCGTGATCGAACGCTCTAGGTGATGGAGCAGAGTTTGGTGGGTTTTGGGCCAAATTGGAGGGGTGTTGGGCTGCAACACACACGAGGCCTTTTTGGTCCCTCGGTTAACCGTTGGAGTATCAAACGAAGTCCAAATGATATGAAACTTGACAGGCAGTCTACCGGTAGTAAACCAAGGCCGCTTGGCAAGTCTCGGTACAATCTGGAAATGTTTAATCCCCACACACGAAAGAAAGCTAGAAATGACCACCGGAGGAGAGCGAAGCGCCGGAATGCAAAACGGACAACGGGGAAAATGCTCGAATGCATGAGATTAACACGTATGCAAATGCAATGCACATGATGACATGATATGAGATGCATGACAAAGAAAACAACACACGGAGACAAAGACCCAAACCCGAGAAATAAATATAACTTAACACCGGAAACGGCAAGAGTTGGAGTACAAATTGGGAAAGTTATATCCGGGGCGTTACAACACTCCACCACTACGAAAGGATCTCGTCCCGAGATCTAGGGCTGAAAGAACGCCGGGTACTCAGAACGGAGGTGATCCTCGCGTTCCCAGGTAGCTTCACGGTCGGAATGGTGTGACCACTTGACTTTGAGAAATTTGATTGACTTGTTGCGAGTCTTGCGTTCAGTCTCTTCAAGAATAGCAACTGGGTGCTCACGATAAGAGAGATCTTCTTGGAGCTCAATGTCCTCGAAGTTCACGGTGCGGTCAGGCGTCTTGAAGCACTTTCGAAGCTGAGAGACATGGAACACGTCATGAACATTTGCAAAGTTTGAAGGAAGCTCGAGTTGATAGGCGAGGTCGCCTCTCTTGCTGACAATCTTGAAAGGTCCCACGTATCTAGGGGCAAGCTTCCCTTTGATACCGAAGCAACGAGTACCTTTCATAGGAGAGACGCGGAGGTAAACATGATCTCCGATCTCGAAAGCCAAATCATGGTGCTTACTATCATAGTAGCTCTTCTTACGAGATTGGGCTGCTTTGAGGTTATCACGAATGACTTTGCACATTTCTTCTGCTTCTGTGATTAAGTCATTACCCAAAAGCTGACGTTCACCAGTTTTGGACCAGTTGAGAGGGGTCCGGCACTTCCTGCCATACAGAATTTCAAAAGGGGCCTTGCCCGAACTTGCTTGAAAACTGTTGTTATAGGAGAATTCAGCATAAGGAAGACAATCCTCCCACTTCATGCCGAAGGAGATCACACAAGCCCTGAGCATATCTTCAAGAATCTGGTTGACACGCTCGACTTGAACGCTTGTTTGAGGATGGAAGCAGTGCTGAAGCGGATGTTAGTGCCCATGGCCTTCTGGAAAGAATCCCAAAACTTCGAGGTAAAGATGCTGCCACGGTCTGAAGATATCACTTAAGGAATACCGTGCAGAGAGACAATACGAGAGGTATAGAGTTCCGCCAATTGAGCTGCAGTGATCGACTCTTTGATGAGTGAGCCACTTTGGTGAGTTTGTCGATGACAACGAATATAGCATCATTGCCACGCTTGGACTTTGGAAACCCAGTCACGAAGTCCATTTCAATGTGGTCAAACTTCCATTCTAGAATGGCAAGAGGTTGGAGGAGACCCGCTGGCCTTTGGTGTTCTGCCTTCACTGTTCTGCAGACATCACATTCATTCACGAATTGAGCGATCTCGCGCTTCATTCGAGTCCACCAATAAGCTTGCTTGAGGTCCTGATACATCTTCGTGCTCCCAGGGTGGATGGAGAGGAGAGAATTGTGAGCCTCGTTCACTTTATGAAGTTCACCTTTGGGTACAACAATTCGATCCTCGAAGAAGAGAGTATCCTTGTCATCAAGGCGGTAGCACTTGTACTTGGACTGACTCTTGGCAATCCCACTCTTCACCTTTTTCACCATAGCATCAAGAAGCTGGGCTTGGCGAATCTGGTCTTCTAAGGTAGGAGAGACTTGAAGGTTGGCAAGGAAACCTTGAGGAACAACTTGCAAATTAAGTTTGCAGAAAGCTTCACAAAGCTCGGGTTGATAGGGCTTGAGAATCAGACTGTTGCAGTAAGCCTTCCTGCTCAAAGCGTCAGCAATCACATTGGCCTTGCCTGGAGTATACTCGATACTCGGATTATACTCTTGAATCATTTCGACCCAACGAGTTTGCCTGAGGTTGAGATTAGGCTGAGTGAATATGTACTTGAGACTCTTGTGATCAGTGAAAATGTCCACTTTTCTTCCCAATAGAAGATGTCTCCAAGTCAAAAGAGCATGCACAACTGCCGCCAACTCGAGATCATGAGTGGGGTAGTTCTTCTCATTAGGCTTCAACTGGCGAGATGTATAAGCAACAACTTTCTTCTGTTGCATCAATACTGCGCCAAGACCTTGGAGAGAGGCATCACAAAAGACCTCGTACGCCTTGGATTCATAGGTGGAGTCAGAACTGGAGCAGTGATCAATTTCTCTTTCAAAGTGTTGAAAGCAATATCACACTCCGGAGACCAAACATACTTGACGTGCTTCTGGAGAAGATTTGAGAGAGGCTTCGTGATCTTAGAAAAGTTTTCAACGAATCTTCGGCAATAGCTTGCGAGACCGAGAAAACCGCGGAGTTGCTTCACGTTCTGAGGAGGTTCCCAATTCACAATTGCAGACACCTTCTCAGGATTCACGGCAATGCCCTTGGCAGAGATGATATGACCAAGATAAAGAACCTCATCAAGCCAAAATTCACACTTGGAGAACTTGGCGTAGAACTGATGTTCTCTGAGCTTATCAAGAACCAAACGCAAATGCTTGGTATGATCTTCCTTGTTCTTCGAGAAAACCAGAATGTCGTCGAGATAGACCAAAACGAAGTCATTGGTGTAGTCATTGAGGATGAAGTTCATCATGCGAGAGAACGTCGGAGGAGCATTGGCGAGGCCAAAAGACATGACAGTGTATTCGTATGAACCAAAGCTTGTTCTGAATGCTGTCTTGGGAATATCTTCTTCACGAATGCGAATCTGGTGATAACCCATACGGAGATCAAGCTTGGAGAATACTTGGGCACCTTTGAGTTGTTCGAACAGCTCATTGATGTTGGGAAGTGGGTATTTGTTCTTAATGGTCTTCTTGTTCACTGGACGGTAATCAACACAAAGTCGGTCCGTTCCATCCTTCTTCTTCACAAAAAGAACACCACAACCCCACGGAGAAGAACTAGGCCGGATAAGACCCATTTTCTCTTGCATATCGAGTTGCTTCTTCAGCTCCTTCAACTCTTCAGGTCCGAGCTTGTAAGGACGTTTGCACACAGGTTCCGTGCCAGGCTCAAGTTCAATAAAGAATTCAACTGGCCGGTGCGGAGGCATTCCTGGGAGCTCTTCTGGAAAGACGTCTTGATATTCGCAAACGACTGGAATTTGAGAGATGGCATCCAATTCACCCTTCTCATTGAGAGAAAACAGACGGATGGTATTATCCCGAGCGGCAAAGACAATTACATCCTCAGACGAATGAGTCAATTGAATCTGCCTGGCAGCACAATCAAGATGTGCCTTGTGCTTAGAAAGCCAATCCATTCCGAGAATAAGATCAATATCCGAGTTACCAAGAACAATTGGGGAAGAATGGAATTTGTAGTCACCCAATGTGATAGTAACCTCCGGGACGCAGGTGTTAGCTGTCATCTGCTTGCCCGGTGACACAATTTGCAAGGAACTTTCCAGATACTGATAATCACACTCATACTTTGACGCAAAAGGTTTGGAAATGAAGCAATGCGATGCACCCGTGTCAAAAAGAACTTTTGCAGGAATATCATTAACAAGAAGGTTACCCATGATGACATCTGACGAGTCCTCTGCCTGAGCTGCATTCACCATATTAACCTTGGCGAACTTGGGGTTATGCTTGACCACAGCTATACTTGCCGATCTGACTGGAGGAGGAGGAGGAAGACGCCTCTGGTTGAGACACTTGTTGGCATAGTGACCCTTCTGTTGGCACTTGTTGCACGTGACCTCTGAAAGCGGACGGTGATACGGAGCACTCGATCTTGGAGCTTGAGACGAAGTCTTGTTCTGAAAGCCAGGGTTGGGTGGGTGGGAAGAACCACTGCCATCTTTGCTCTTCTGCTGATACGGCTGACGGAATGGAGGAGGAGGAAGCCAAAACTTCTGCTACTTGGCCACTTGAGTAGAGGAAGAAGGAGTAACATCTCTGACTCGCTTCTTGGAAGCATCACACCTCAACTGAGCAACCTCTTGCTTCAGTGCCATGTTGTAGAACTCATCGTATCTCAAGGGCTCGAAGAGAACAAGAGCGAGCTGAATTTCTTCTCTGAGACCACCCCTGAACTGATATATCATGCTCTTCTCATCAGGGACGTCCTGCTTGGCAAAGCGGGCGAGCTTCTAGAACAACTTGTTGTAGTCATAGACAGACAAAGAGCCCTGCTTCAGATTGCGGAATTCCTCACGCTTGCTTTCGACCACACTCTGCGGAATATGATGAGCTCGGAAATCTCGACGGAAATCATCCCAAGTGATAACGCGTCCACCTCTGGAATCCTTGTACTGCTGGAACCATTCTGCAGCTTGATCTTTGAGTTGGAAGGAAGCGAACTTGACAAAGTCCTCAGGCCTGATGTTACTGCACTCGAAATGCTTACACAGATCCACAAGCCAATCGTCAGCATCGGTTGCCTCAACACAATTGCTGAAAGTCTTTGGCCCGTTAGAAAGGAACTGGTTGAGTGTAGCAAAGTGACTCTGATTGCTGCCTTGATTCCCCTGACTGCCTTGATTCCGCTCTTGGAGAATTTGCATGATCACCTGAGTGTTTGCATTGGTTGCGGCCATCACAGCTTGCCATGCCTCCGGAGGAGGTGGAGGTGGTGGCGGATCAGGATTCGGAGTCGTGCGCGTTGGAGGAGCCATCCTGAAGAGGTTAACCACCATTAGCACATTGATAGATAAATATTGAAGCTGAATCCAACGGAATGAAAATTGCAACATATAGTCTTCACATCCGAACAAAATGAACGAATGCATTCCTCTTGAAATGGTCACATATCCATAAATCGAGAAGCCACGTAGAATTAAGGTAGAGAAATAAATCAACAAGGTATGGATCAAGAACGAATAATCGGTAAGAAATATCAATCTCAAACCAATATCCATGGAAGAAGAACTAGAGCTACTAGAATTCCCACCTATGAAACTCCCGAACCTTTCCGGTTATGCAATCAGGTGTTGGGGATACAGGGGAAGCATAATATCTCACCCAAACTAGCAATTCCTACATCCAGCTGTATCCATCCTTCAACACATAACCAAGAAACCTTCGGAAATCGTCTACCTCAACCTTCGAAAAGCATCCGTTATACAAGTTATGGCGATACTCCCGAACTCCCGCCCCAGTACTGGGTGGCGTCGAGGTTATCTCACCAACGAACTGCATAAAAGAGATTTTCGATGTCGCCGAACATATCTCAAGTATTCCAGAATTGCAACGATAAAATTATGATGACAACACCTCAGAGCTCAACTCCCCGGGACACTTCCACTAAACCCCTGACAGGAGGCACCAAGACAATGTTCTCATCATAAAACCATCGGAACGATTCCAAGATACCCGCGTGATCCTAAAAATGGCAGGGCATGGAGAGGTATGTGTGTATTACGTATTCGATAGAGGCATGGATGGAGGGGCCGATGGGGTGGCATGGGAGAGATAGCACGAGAAATGAGAGAGGTATATATATAGAGAGAGACGAATATGATGTCAAGGCAAGAGATGCCCTTGAGGGTTTATATGCAAGGGGGGAGGGGATAGAGGCACGAGGAGATTTTTTGTGTGTGTGGTCTCTATGTTTGTATGTGTGGGTGTGAGAAGAGAACGAGACCTGGGGGCAGAGGGTGTGGCATCGCATGAGGTCCGGTGGGCCAAGGTGAGGCCCTTGGTTCGGTTCCATCCTGTGCCACATTGGTCGGCCCGTGACGCATTTAGGGAGACCCATGGAGGACTAGTCGTACAAGACAAAGATAGCAGAGTCGTGAAGGACTTTGTGTCCACTAACAAAGCCAGTTAGGATTTGTAACCCTAGGTCCTCGGACTAAGGCAACCCCTTATCTCTGATATTACTATTCATCCAACCTAACTTTAAGGGGCATCCTACATAATGCTCTGCTAGAATCATACTCGTTGTCGGTGTCAAAACCGGCGGATCTCGGGTAGGGGGTCCCGAACTATGCGTCTAAGGCTGATGGTAACAGGAGGCGGGGGACACAATGTTTACCCAGGTTCGGGCCCTCTCGATGGAGGTAATACCCTACTTCCTACTTGATTGATCTTGATGATATGAGTATTACAAGAGTTGATCTACCACGAGATCATAGAGGCTAAACCCTAGAAGCTAGCCTATGATTATGATTGTTGTTGTCCTACGGAATAAACCCTCCGGTTTATATAGACATCGGAGGGGTCTAGGGTTACACAGAGTCGATTACAAGGGAGGAGATCTACATATCCGAATTGCCAAGCTTGCCTTCCACGCAAAGGAGAGTTCCACCCGAACACGGGACGAAGTCTTCAATCTTGTATCTTCATAGTCCAATAGTCCGGCCAAAGTATATAGTCCGGCTGTCCGAGAACCCCCTAATCCAAGACTCCCCAGTAGCCCCTGAACCGGGCTTCAATGACGATGAGTCCGGTGCGCAGATTGTCTTCGGCATTGCAAGGCGGGTTCTTCTCCAAATAGCGAGTACCTGTCGTAACGAGTAGTGTCCGGCTTCCCATGAATGTTGCACTCCTCGGCTTCTATGCTTTAATAATGGCTATCTTCCACGTGTTGAGCGAATGGGAGAAGTCGGGGCATTTTTACATTTGCCACCCTAACCATATAAGTAAATCGTCTATTTAAAGAGTCAGGGATCCTCAGATCCAGATCACACCATCCTCCCACAGCGAGTATCCATCGCAGCGCGCCCGGAAAAGTCCATCCCATCATGGCCGGCCATCGTAGCTCCTCCTCTCGCTCCTGTAGCACTAAGCCAGGCAATTGGGAGAAGTGTTCCATGCCCCACAGCCAATTAGTAGAGTTGCAAACCCAGGGGTTTCTCCCTCCTACGTATATGGTCCCCGTCCGAGCTGGACTAGCCACTTATAATGGCGGGGAGCAAGCGGAGAGCTTTCCCAACCCATCCAGGGGGGAGCGAGTATGCCTTGTCCCTTACTTATTGAGGGGACTCGGATTTCCAATCCATCCGTTCCTCCGCGGGATCCTGGAGTTCTATGTCCTCCAGCTGCATAACTTTACTCCCGCCTCCATATTACACATCGTCGGCTACGTCGCCTTTTGCGAGCTGTTTCTGGGCTGCGAATCTCATTTCGAGCTATGGAAGAGGCTATTCTGCCTCGTACCCCGTACACAGGAGGGGTCAATATATCAAGTGGGCGGAGCCGAAATATGGCACACCGCCGGGACCGGATACCTGTCCGGTACTCCGAAGAAGACATCCGAAGAGTAGCCTTCGAAGTGGTTTTATATGGAGGACGTCCCCCTTTCGGACCCTATTCGGATGGGCCTTCCTGAGTTTAATAATGCCCCTTTGAGGAAACGCCGCAGCTGGCGCCGTCGGAGCCCCTAGGAGGAAGATAACAGAGAGGTCCTTTATGTGATGGGCAGGATAAAAACGCTAGTCAAATCAGGACTGACAATAGTCGAGGTTATGTCAATATGTATAATGCAGGGGGTGCAGCCACTTCAGTATCGGGGGAAACCCATGTGGCACTTTAATGGAGAAGATGATGCCACCCGCTGCGGTCGTAAAGGTCCGGACTCAGCCGCTGCTCTAGTGAAAATACTGTCTGATTTGTACAAAGGAGAGGAACAGGAGTTCATCCGCATTAAGCCACGGGATCGATTCTCCATATACAACCCCCCAAACTGGGTGAGCTGCTACCTTTTACTCCAGACCTTCCCGCATTCTTCATCATAAATATTTACCTTGCTATTTCATAGCAGGAACTGTGAAAAGCTGTGAGGGAGGTCCACAGCCCGTCTCTACAGCCAGAGGACCCTGCCCGGGCCCTTGACCTCGGACTCGAAGAAGATCCGAACATATTTGTGGAGCTCGTCGACAGGACGTTCTATCAGTTAAGCTGCGACGATGCCTTGGTGGCCATCATAGTCGATTATCCTAGCCTTCTCCCTGCATTGCATGTAAGTAAAACCGGAGTCCCAACTTCCGAGAAGGATCCCTTTTTTGCACTTCACCCACCGCACACATATTGCGTCTTACAGGGAAGGCCCTCGGGGCGACATGCTGAACCCGCGGTGACTCATCAACAAGGGGCACCGAAGCTTGGTAGGCTTAAAAGGAAGGCGGTCAGGACTGAGACACCATCGCAGAGGTATGAAAAAAAACCTGCTCCGTGGTTGTCGTCTTTAAAATATAATTACGTCCATGGTTCCTGGCAGAAAAAACGCTCGTCGGACCGTGTCCGGAGAGCCTGCCGGCCACACCTCCACCAGCCGGACTCTAGAGCCGGACTTAGGGGCCGATTCTAACGTGGGGACAACACCGGATGTTCCTCCTACACAGGATGCGGATAGGTTGTCCGCTACAAATTCTGAAGTGGAGAGTGCCATTAATCACAAGCGTCGCCGGGCCGTACTCCGCGACCCTGGTTTCTCCGAAGAGGCATTCGATGCCTTCAACTCAGGAGACGCGTACATCCGAGCTGCTCAAAATGGCCTTGCCAGAGCCATGAACCAATATGTAAAGGATATACGGGTAAGAAAATCTGATAATTATGTATATCAGTAGCCCCTGAGACTTGAAATAGTTGGCACAACTGATTTAAGGATCATTATATGCGTAGGTTCTTACGGAGAAGAATACCTAGTTGTCTCAAGAGCTGGAGGAGTGCAAAGCCCAGCTATGGGCCGCAGTTGCCGGAATGGAGGAGTCCAAGAAGGCCCCATCTGGTAACACTTGTGCTGATCGAAAAGAATGAAATGACAATTACCAGTTAGTATTCAGCATGCATGCAAATCTAACAATAGATTCTGCAGATAATCCCAAAGTGAATCCGAAGATCATGCGAGGGGATGAGCAACATGCTCAACGACAGCTAGAGGCTGGCGAGCGCGTGCTTACGCGGGTCAGGCAGGAGAAAAAAGATCTCCAAGATGCCAATACCCGGCTGGGCGTTGAACTGAAAGATGTTCGGGCCCAGCTCGCTGACTCCATAAAGGAGAATAAGAGGCTTCGACGCAGCATTTTTAGTAAGTGGTTGAACGAACTTTTATAGAGTTCGGCGAGGAAGCCGGCTAACAGAGTTATATCTGTAGGTATGCTAATGGGTCGTCCCGAAGAGGAGATGCCCGGATCTGCGGGCGATCTTCTGCAAGAGCTCTCACAACTGCACAAAATAGTTCGATAGGTTATGCAGGGCATTGCCCATGCCTTGTGGCCATCCGCCACCCTGCCAGGAGGCATGGGGGAGCTCGTAGGGATGCTCAAGGGAGCGTGGCGGCGCTTCTGATTATGGGAGATATCTGCCTGCCGACAAGGTGCAAGGGAAGCCTAGGCCATGGTCAAGATGCGATATACCAAGGCTGACCCGAACCACATGGCTGAGGTCGGACGTGTGGTGTCTGATGGGAAAGAGATCCCCATTAGTCTAGTATATGACCAGGTAAAATTAGCCGCAAAGTATTCCCAACAGGATTGTAGGCTAGACAGCCTGTCGGATGGCATAGAAGAAGAATTTAGTCAGTCTACGTGAATGTGTAATTCAAGTGACATATTTTGTCCCTAGCCGGATTGTAAATCATTTGTCATGGCGGACCTTTCGCTTCGACCTCCAGACCCGACAGTCCGGAGTGTATCCGAATACCCGCTCAGTTATGTAAAAACCGGGGTACGCGTGGAAACCAGGCATAGGGGTCATAAGTGCTTAAACAGACAAGTACCCAACTAGCTATGTTATATTACATGGATAGTAAGAAACATCTTCCAGGGATAATAGTTCCGTTAAGGGTTCCTTTCCATGGGTACGCATGCATTAATGTGCATGTCCGAACTGTGAAAAGAGACACAGGATATAAACATCTAGGGGCATGTATTGCAATAAGTAAAAGTCATCTTTTCGGCTTCACCCAGTCTGAGGTACACATCCGGCTGACCCGGTAGTAACAATCGTAGAGGTGCTCCCCTTATGCCCTAGACGAATTAACGGGAATGTAGGGCATAAACACAAGAGCCAGGCAACCCAGCTTGGCCAAAACTTAAGTCATATCGATGCATATAATGGCGAAGAAAAGGTACATGTGGAAAAGTAACACATGTGCAGGGGGCATAGAGCCCGGAACATAATTATATTAAGCTTCTGTATAAGAAGCCCCCAGGTATAATGAGCACGCATGGTGCGTGAAGATTGTGTAGTCAAGACACATATTAACCTTTAAAGGCCGTGAAGAAAAAGGGAAGAAAGAAAGAAAGGAAGACATATAGCAGATATATATAAAAAAGGCGGAGGTAAGGAGACGAACACAGAGTCCGGCACTAGGCGTGAACCTTCGGAGTCTGGCCGTGTTCCATGGGTTTGGCTCGAGTCGATTGTCTGATGCATCACGCATGAGCTTGTATTTTTTCTTCTTTGGTAGGCGTAGAACAAGTTTGCCAACGTTATAAGTTTTGCCCCATACTTCTCTGCTTTGATATCATCGAGCATGTTGTTGATAGAATGTGGAGTAGGCTTTTGCAAGGTCATGCTCCTCCTCCAGGGCGTCTAAACTGTCCTGCCAACCAAGCTCGGCTTCTTTCTCTTCATACATGCGCACTCAGGGTGAGTCATGAATGATGTCGTAGGGCAGTACCGCCTCTGCGCCGTACACCATAAAACGGTGTTTATCTGGTAGTGCGATTCGGCGTGGTCCGCAGGCCCCATACTACGGAGTCGAGCTCCTCAACCCAGTGCGTATCTAATTCCTTCAAGGATGGCACTAATATGGGTTTAATGCCGCTCATAATAGGACCATTTTCTTGTTCGACATGACCGTTTGTTTGGGGGTGATAGACAGAGGCATAATCGAGCTTAATGCCCATGTTGCCGCACCAAGTTTTTACCTCATCAGCTGTGAAGTTCGAGATGTTATCGGTGATGATGCTGTGGGGGACACCATAACGGTGTACAACCCCGGATATGAAGTCTATCACTAGTCCGGACTCGGCTGTTTTAACTGCTTTGGCTTCTATCCATTTAGTGAATTTATCCACCATGACCAATAGGTACTTTTTCTTATGGCTTCCTCCTTTAAGGGGTCCGACCATATAAAGCCCCCAGACCACAAAGGGCCAAGTAATGGGGATTGTTTGGAAAGCGGTAGGTGGCCTATGGGTTTGGTTTCCAAAAAGCTGGCAACCGACGCAATGTTGGACGAGGTCCTGTGCGTCTGCTTGGGTTGTGGGCCAGTAGAAACCTATACGGAAGGCCTTGCTTACAAGGGCCCTAGCTGTAGCGTGATGGCCGCCGAGTCCAGCATGAATTTCTGCCAAAAGTTGTCATCCTTCCTCTTCGGAGATGCACCTTTGAAGTAATCTTGTAGTGCTTTTCTTATAAAGCTCTCCCTCGTGGACCTTGTAGGCTTTAGACCGCCGCACAATGCAACGTGCCTCGTTTGGGTCCTTAGGGAGTTCTTGCCTATTTAGGTAAGCCAAGAAGGGTTCTGTCTACGGGGCGATGACAGCCATAAACACGTGGGCCGAAGGTGTTATTTCGGTGGCGGAGCCTCCGATTACATCAGAGTGTTCGGGATCTGGTGTTGTGGCCGGATCCAGACTGTTGTTGCCTGTCTCCCCTTCCCACAACACGGATGGCTTAAACAGCCTTTCCAAGAAGATATTAGGTGGGACAGGGTCGCGCTTAGCGCCGATGCGGGCGAGGATATCTGCTGCTTGATTGTTTTCTCGGACCACATGGTGGAATTCGAGCCCCTCGAACCGAGCTGACATTTTGAGCACGGCATTGCGGTAAGCCGCCATTTTTGGGTCCTTGGCATCAAAGTCTCCATTTATTGGAGATATTGCGAGGTTCGAATCCCCATGCACCTCTAGGCGTTGAATGCCCATGGAGACTGCCATCCGGAGACCATGCAACAGGGCCTCATATTCTGCTGCATTGTTGGAGTCTGTGTATAATATTTGGAGTACGTATTGGACTCTATCTCCGGTGGGGGATGTCAGGACGACGCCTGCCCTAGACCAGCCAGCATCTTAAAGCCGTCAAAGTGCATGATCCAATTGGAGTACGTGTCGTACTCTTTAGGGAGTTCGGCTTCTATCCATTCGGCAATGAAATCAGCCAGTACTTGCGACTTAATGGCTCGCCATGGTTTGTATGTTATGTTGAACGGGAGGAGCTCAATAGCCCATTTAGCAATCCGGCCCATGGAATCGCTGTTATTTATTATGTCGTTGAGTGGTACTTTAGAGGCCACCGTAATTGAACATTCTTGAAAGTAGTGTCGTAGTTTCCGGGATGCCATGAAGACCGTGTATGCTATCTTTTGATAATGTGGGTACCATGATTTGCATGGAGTGAGGATAGTGGTTACGTAGTATACCGGCTTTTGAAGCTGGAACTTATGTCCGTCCGTCTCTTGTTCGACGACGAGCACTGCGCTTACAACCTGGTGTGTTGCCGCTATATATAACAGCATTGGTTCGTCGATATTTGGCGCTGCCAAGATTGGGTTGCTGGCCAAGAGGGATTTTATTTATTCCAATCCGGCTGTGGCCGCATCTGTCCACTCGAAGTGTTCGATGCGTCGAAGAAGGCGATAAAGAGGTAATGCCTTTTCTCCCAATCGGGAGACCAAGCAGCTTAAGGCAGCCACGCATCCGGTTAATTTCTGGATTTGCTTGAGGTCTGTTGGGATAGCCAACTGTGACAGAGCTCATATTTTAGCCGAATTTGCTTCAATTCCTCTATTGGAAACGATGAAGCCCATGAGCTTTCCGGCGGGCACGCCGAAAACACATTTTTCCAGGTTGAGCTTGATGTCATATGTTCGGAGATTGTCAAACGTAAGCCTCAAGTCGTCTATTAAAGATTCGACGTGTCTGGTTTTAATGACCACATCGTCTACGTATGACTCCACTGTTTTGCCGATTTGTTTTTCCAAGCATGTTTGAGTCATGCGTTGATAGGTCACCGACGTTTTTGAGCCTGAAAGGCATGGTATTAAAACAGAAGGGGCCGTATGGAGTGATGAATGCCGTTGCGGCTTGATCGGACTCCGCCATCTTGATTTGATGGTATCCGGAGTATGCATCGAGGAAACACAATGAGTCGTGTCCCGCGGTAGCGTCGATAATTTGATCGATGCGGGGGAGGGGGAATGGATCCTTGGGGCAAGCCTTGTTAAGGTCCTTGAAGTCGACACATAGGCGCCAGGATTTGTCCTTCTTTGGTACCATCACCAGGTTTGCTAGCCAGTCCGGATGTTTTATTTCTCTAATGAATCCGGCCTCGAGTAACTTGGCTAGCTCGTCTCCCATGGCTTGTCGCTTAGGCTCTAAGAAACGCCGAAGAGTCTGCTTAACCAACTTGTATCCCTTTAGAATGTTTAGGCTATGCTCGGCCAGCCTGCGTGGGATTCCTGGTATGTCTGAAGGATGCCAAGCGAAGATGTCCCAATTCTCACGCAAGAACTCCCGCAGTGCGGCGTCTGTTGTGGGGTTCAGCTGTGCCCCGATGGATGCTGTTTTTATAGGGTCTGTTGGGTGGATCTGGAATTTGACTATTTCGTCCGCTGTTTTGAAAGAGGTGGACTTGGGTCTTTGGACGAGTATCACGTCGTCCCTATCCTCTGTGGAGCGCAATGTAGTTAGTTCTTCAGCTGTGAGGGCTTCAGATAACGCCTTGAGGGCCAGTGCGGCGGTTTTATTTTCGGCGTGGAGTGCTATGCCCGGATCACTAGCTAGAGTGATGATTCCATTGGGCCCGGGCATCTTGAGCTTCATGTACCCATAATGCGGTATAGCATGGAAGATCGTGAATGCCTCCTGCCCTAAAAGGGCATGGTATCCACTACTAAACGGGGCCACTTGGAATGTGATTTCTTCGGACCTATAATTCTCCGGCGTGCCAAATACCACATCTAGTGTGATTTTTCCCGCACATCGTGCCTCCCGACTAGGGATGATTCCTCTGAAGGTCGTGCTGCTTTGCTCAATGTGGCTCTTGTCTATTTCCATTTTGCTAAGAGTCTCCTCGTAGATGAGGTTTAATCCGCTACCACCGTCCATGAGCACTTTAGTAAGCCGGAAGCCGTCCACAATTGGACTAAAGACCAAAGAGGATGGTGCTCGGGCTGTTCGGAATCGAGGTTCGTCACTAGCATTGAAGGTTATGGTTGTATCGTTCCATGGATTTATTGCTGCAACGTGGCAAACTTTGGTGAGGATGTGGAGTGCTCGCTTGCGCCTATTATTTGAGGCGAAAGTCTCGAAGACTGTCAATACTGTATTTTTGTTTTCCACGGGATGGTGCTCTGTGGTATAGTTGATGAGTAGATCCTCGCCGCTCTTGGCCAGCTGCCGGAGTAGCCAACATGCTCTAAGGCTGTGTGTTGGCATGGAATCCGGTGTACTATGAATTTTGCAAGACCCATTGAGCCATCCCTCCAATACGGTTCCACGCCCTGTAGTGGGCTTTGGTTTCTTTGTAATCGGATCGGGTGACTTACGATAGTACACCCTTTTAGTTCGGACGGGGAGTTTAGTGAGAGCCGGAGGATCCCAGAATTTTGTTTGGGTTTTCCAAGTGCTTTCTATCACACAATACTTCTGTACTATGGCCGCCAAGTCAGCGAAGTGTGCTATGTCACGGCGACTTATGGCTTTGAGGATTCCCTTGTCCATGCAATTTTTGCAAAAGAATGAAATTGCGTCTTCCTCGCGACAGTCCTTGACCTTGCTCAATACAAGGAGGAATCTGGCCCTGTCTCTTGGGGCTCTTCTCTAATGTGGGAAAGATCACTTTTGTCAGGGTGGGTGGCTAGATTTAGGTCCAAACCCTGACCCGATCTGACACCCAGGGGCAGAGGAGTTTCTAAGCTTGGCATTTCGGGCTCCGGGACGTTGCCCAATAGTTCTGGCCCGTTGTCCGATTCTAGGTTCGAAGCTTGGGCCATGTCCTCCCGTAGACAGGTATCTGGCTCGGAGATCTCGGGAATCCGGATATAGTTTGTCCTCAAAATAGAGGAAGAATCGCTGCATTGCTCCTCCACCACCGCTATCTAAAGGGTGACTGGCGGAGAGTTAATCTCCCTTTGGTCGGGTTTAAGCTCGATCCGATCATAGTCTGTAGAGACTCCCAAGGCGGCGATGCGATCCAAGAGCTCGTTCAAGGAAGAGAGCTCCATTGGATCCATCTGCTCGGTGAATCCTGAGCTGATGTGGAGGCTATTTTTGATGACCCGAGAAGTCATCGTCCGCGCGACGGCCGAACGGGCGGTCATGACGAAGCCGCCTAGTCAGAGAGTTTGGCCTACAACCAGGGCTCCCCCGGAGGTAATGTTGTCCTTGACAACAAGATGAGCCATCAAGCCTTATCATGACGGTACAGTGGAACTCTTACTGAAAGCACCAATGTCGGTGTCAAAACCAGCGGATCTCAGGTAGGGGGTCCCGAACTGTGCGTTTAAGGCAGATGGTACCAGGAGGCGGGGGACACAATGTTTACCTAGGTTCGGGCCCTCTCGATGGAGGTAATACCCTACTTCCTGCTTGATTGATCTTGATGATATGATTATTACAAGAGTTGATCTACCACGAGATCGTAGAGGCTAAATCCTAGAAGCTAGCCTATGATTATGATTGTTGTCGTCCTACGGACTAAACCCTTCGGTTTATATAGACACCGGAGGGGTCTAGGGTTACACAGAGTCGGTTACAAGGGAGGAGATCTACATATACGAATTTCCAAGCTTGCCTTCCCCGCAAATGAGAGTCCCACCCGGACACGGGACGAAGTCTTCAATCTTGTATCTTCATAGTCCAATAGTCCGGCTGAAGTATATAGTCTGGCTGTCCGAGGACCCCCTAATCCTGGACTCCCTTAGTCGTCGATTAGGAAGAGAGGTGGAGACAATGCATAGGAGACAAGCATAAAGATAATGTGCGTACGGGAGACACGTAGGCAGGTCTATGTATATAGAAAGGGTCGATGGTGATTGTGCGTGTGTATGCTTGTGAGAGGAAGAGTGCTTGTGATAAAGGTTAGCGAAAACAGTCGTAAATGGTTATGAGAGGGAGGGAGGGTTATATCGAGATCAGTCTGCGACAAAGACACCTCAGGAGAGAGTGTGTGAGGATGTGTGAGAGACCACCGATGGAGAGTGAAACTACACGTAAAAGACTGATGTGCACATTGATTAAAAATATAAATTGTATCCAAATATTAGGATGGGATCATGATATTTGCAATTCGCGTAAGGAACAATCATTGATCCATCAGACATCTATATTCTATCAAATTTCAGCATGTCTATGTTATTATTCGACATAATTGATCCACATAGTTAGTATTTTGAATTCCAGACAATGCATCGCTTTAGCAATCGAATATAAACGCGAGTATAGTTCATGTTGTGTGTGTAAAGCACATTATACATACAAAAGTTACACAATGAACATTATAAATAGCTAGGTATGAACTAGCATACATTTGAATTCAACTTAAGGTGGTTTAAAAAATTCGAATTCAACATGAAGTCCATTCAATTACTTGAATTCGATATCATGGCATTTGTAAATCATACCTAAATTATGGGGCACCAATCTTTGCTCTACTTTTATACATAATTGCATATATAGTCGTGTACAAAATAGATTCAAAATTACCTCCTCCATTCCAAAATAATTGTAGTTATAGGATTTTCAAGTGTCAAAAATTCAAAAAGAAGCGCATAATTTAATGAGGTTTTCAAACATACAAGGTCAAATTTAATGTTGTCTATTTAGGTCAATCCTCAAAGTTCAAGAGTACTCTAAACGTGAATGCTTTTGTTTCAAAATTTCGAACGAAGCGTCAAAAGAGCCTCTACTCACCCAAAACCATGAAACCTACCGGCCCGACGTCAAAAGGTGTTAACCGGGGTAGGTTTGTAGATTCATCTAGATGCCACGCAACCGCCTCTGAAAAACATTCATAAACAATGGCCTCCTAAGCACACATGCGTGCGTCCAAAATCGCTCCCGCCCACTATTTGGGACACCTGGGATTACCATCCTACCCTGACCCGCAGTATGTCCGAAATTTAAGAGGGAGGGAAAGTTTGTAATTTCCCCAAATTTCAAACAAGCGCGTCCCATCTATTCAAAAAAAACTAAAAAGAAGCGCGTCCCAGACCGAAACATGGTTCTCCCTTAGCTCCCCTCGCCCCCACGTCCGATTCCGGGCGCCAAAACTACCTCTCCACCAGCAGCGAAACCCCGGCGTCCTCCGTCCGCCACCCCATCCCACCCATCAACCACCGCCCTCCTCCATTACGCTGGAGCCGATACCCCGACGTCGTCATCCACCGCAACCGCAACCGCAACGCCCTCCACAGATAGTAGTTGAAGGCGAGGCCAAGCAGATCGTACCCGAGCCAGTTCAACCACGCCGTCCTGCGCCTCACCGCTGCCGCTCCAACTTCGCCATCGTCCACTGGACTGGAGCTATTCCCGCTACACCGTCCTTCGTCGCCTCGGATCAGCTTCCCCTCCGCCGACAGATGGTTACCGCAATACAGTCAACAATTTGTCCATGGGTTCGTCCAAGGCTTGACCCTCCTCCAAAACATCAGTTCCCTAGGTAAAACCAAGAAAATCGCCGCGACATCCGGAGGACCGAACACTGGCAACTTGAAATGGTACTCCTCTTCCCTTATTCGTCCAAATCTTACGTGTCTGCTTGCATGGTATTCATCCCACAGAAGACACTAATTGACCGCTTCTTCTTGATACTAGATGTTCCTAGTAAGTCACGATGCAAAAGGTTTCTCCTCATATACTATTTCACCTTATCTAGAGGTATGTCGCCCCTGGATTTGAATTTCTGGTTAGTTGATTCCCAATTAAAGGAAGCATTCCCCAGCGTAACAGGTGAGGGAGTGCTGGATTAGGGGGTCCCTAGGCGTCCGGGCTATGTGATATGGGCCGGACTGATGGGCCAAGAATATACAAGAGAAGGCCTTCCCCCGTGTCCGGATGGGACTCTCCTTTGCGTGGATGGCAAGATTGGCGTTTGGATGTGAAGATTCCTTTCTCTGTAAACCGATTCTGTACAACCCTAGGCCCCTCCGGTGTCTATATAAACCGGAGGGTTTAGTCCGTAGAGGCAATCATAATGATACAAGCTAGACATCTAGGGTTTAGTCATTACGATCTCGAGGTAGATCAACTCTTGTAACCCCTATACTCATCAAAGTCAATCAAGCAAGAAGTAGGGTATTACCTCCATCAAGAGGGCCCGAACCTGGGTAAACATCGTGTCCCTTGCCTCCTGTTACCTTCGATCCTCAGACGCACAGTTCGGGACCCCCTACCCAAGATAGGTCGGTTTTGACACCGACATTGGTGCTTGCATTGAGAGTTCCTCGGTGCTGTCGACAGAAGGTTCGATGGCTCGTTCGATCATCCACAACGATGCTGTCTCTAGGGAGACTTTCCTCCCTGACCAAATTTTCATATTCGACGGCTTCGCACTGCGTGCCAACTCGACTGGCCACCTTGAGTGGATCGACAGCTACGCCCCTAGTCATCAGATAAGTTTTGCAAATCTGAACTATGTCACTGTTATCCGAGGAGATTTGATCTTTGAAGGGTTCGCGGCCCCAACCGCCGGTCTGGCCATAGATCCAGAGCAGACTACCAAGTTCAAAGACGAGAGTTTATAGCCCGCCGGACTTCCTGCAATTATGGAACTTGCTACCGGAGATCTGGAGGGGACTGCGTCATCGGTAAACCCGAAGACGAGCTGGGCTCCCCTTGTCACTAAAGTGCCGGACTCCCCCTTGGACTCCAGATCTGAATTCTCGAGGTCCGCATCAAGCGAGCGTTGCTAGGAGGCTCTCAACCCAACCACCCCCGCGGACTCGCTCCTAAACGAGGCTCTGAACTTAATGTGATCCCTCGCCATTACAGAGGAATCACTTTCGAATTACGCCCAGCCCGGACTAGGGGTTGAGAGCGGGGAATTTTACGTCCCACCCACCACCTACTTCATAGACACCGTCGAAGACTTAACCGACATGCTGGACTACGCCTCCGAAGACATCGACGGCATGGACGACGATGCCGGATACGAACAAGGCCAAGACACTCCATTTACCGGACGTTGGACGGCCACCTCCACATACGGCGTGTACATGGTAGAAATGCCCAAAGAGGATGACGATGACGGCAAGAAAGATCCGGCTGAGGACAAGCTTGCTGAAGCACCTCCAAGGCGTCGACGTCAGTGGTGCCGCTCAAAATTGCGTCACGAAAAAGACAGCAATACCGGCACCGAAGGCAATAACACTCCGGAGAATGCCGAAGACCCCAAGGCCCCTATCGGGCCAACATCCAAACAGGATGATTGGGAGGATGGGCAAGTTAACCCCGATGATCCTCTCGGGAACGAGGACTCGGAGGACTCAGAGAGGATATGAGCCTTGGTGATGAAGACTTCATCGTGCCAGAGGAACCCCTCGAATAAGAGCACTTTAAGCGCCAACTACTCGCCACTGCGAGAAGCCTAAAAAAGAAGTAGCAACAACTCCAAGCCTATCAGGATAAGCTCAATGACAGATGGACTAAAGTCCTGGCAGCCGAGGAATATGGCCTCGAGCGCCCAACCAAGAGCTACCCGAAGCGCTAGCTGCTACCACAATTCGACGACGAGGCCCTTGAGGCAATACCGCCAAAGTATAAACACGTTGAAAAACCTGACCGACCACCACGTGGACGGGATAAACCAGCTACTTGTGCTGAACACCAGCCCGCTCCACCCTGCCGTCGAGGCAAGGAGGCAGCATCCCTGGGCTATACCTATGACCTAAGCAAGGATCTAGACAATAGAGCCAGTCAGACAAGATCAATCTATGGGTCAAGGAGGCATGCTCCAATGCGAGAGGACGGCCATCAGGTTTGGTGCGACAGGCACAACCCCACCTGGGCCAAAAACTGCATTGGGACATCTTCCAAACTATGCCTCGACATCGCCCGATACAGAGGCGCCGCACACCCCTTATGCTTCACCAATGAGGTGATGGAGCACCAGTTCCCTGAAGGGTTTAAACCCGTGAACATTGAATCATACGATGGTACTGCAGATACCGCAGTATGGATCGAAGATTTTCTCCTCCATATTCACATGGCCCGCGGTGATGATCTCCATGCCATCAAATACCTCCCGCTAAAATTAAAGGGACCAGCACGACACTGGTTAAACAGCCTCCCAGAAAAATCAATTGGCAGCTGTCGGTATCAAAACCGGCGGATCTCGGGTAGGGGGTCCCGAACTGTGCGTCTAAGGCGGATGGTAACAGGAGGCAGGGGACACGATGTTTACCCAGGTTCAGGCCCTCTTGATGGAGGTAATACCCTACGTCCTGCTTGATTGATCTTGATGATATGAGTATTACAAGAGTTGATCTACCACGAGATCATAGAGTCTAAACCCTAGAAGCTAGCCTATGGTATGATTGTTGTTGTCCTACGGACCAAACCCTCCGGTTTATATAGACACCGGAGGGGGCTAGGGTTACACAGATTCGGTTACAAGGGAGGAGATCTACATATCCGTATTGCCAAGCTTGCCTTCCACGCCAAGGAATGTCCCATCCGGACACGTGACGAAGTCTTCAATCTTGTATCTTCATAGTCCAACAGTCCGGCCAAAGGATATAGTCCGGCTGTCCGGAGACCCCCTAATCCAGGAATCCCTCAGTAGCCGCTGAACCAGGCTTCAATGACGATGAGTCCGGCGCGCGGATTTGTCTTCGGCATTGCAAGGCGGGTTCTTCCTCCAAATACTCCATAGAAGATTTTGAACACAAGGATAGTGTCCAGCTCTGCAAAACAAGTTCTACATACCACCGCAGAGAGAATAATATTTCCACAAATCAAATCTGCTAACACGTTTATCAACATGACATCAATTCATGGCCCGGTCATTATTCGAACCGTTTTTGTCAACTAGCACTGCACATATTGCACGGCGGTTTTCCTAACACGTCTTGTCGAAGCAGAGATCGTGTCCCCCTTATTACGGGATTCTCATCAATACGTACGTGGGTAACCCAATCATGCTCGTTGGTATGACTCCTCGATTTTAGGCAAGTCCCAAACGGCCATGAGGAGGACGCTTGATATTCACCCTCTTTATAAAGAGGCCAAGGCCTGTCCTTTTTTCCTTCTCGTACTCTATCGAATCCTTCCTCCGCCTCGAGTTCCAACACCCAAGGCTCAGGTCAGGCGCTTCGGACCTTCAACCATGTTCGGATCCAACCTTCAAGGTCGGTGGATGCCTTCCTCTCTCAAAGAGGAAGACATCAAGAAGCTGAGAGAGGCTAGGTATTTGACCCTCGAAATCTCGCACAGGCTGCCTGCTCGAGGGCAGCTCATTCCCACTCCCGAACCCGGCGGGAGCGTTGTATTCATCTCTCACTTCCTCCGAGTGCTAGGCCTCGCTCTGGATCCCTTTGTTAGGGGGCTCATGTTGTATTATGGGCTGGATTTCCACGAGCTGGCCCCAGATTCCCTCCTTCACATCTTGTCGTTCATCATCGTGTGTGAGGCCTTTCTTTGCATTACCTGTCACATCCCTAGTTCTGGTATGTCCTAGGCTAGCCTTCTTATGAGCATCATGTTTAAATTTCATCTAAATTTGAAATGGGGATTTGTGAAACCCTCATAAATCATTTCTGGAAATGACCCAGATAAAAATTGCTCCAAAAAGGTCCAAGAAACTGTTCATGTTGCTCTCTGAAAATATTGGTCAGAGGAAAAATTCAAACAAATATTTTCAGAAGCTCACAAATATTTGTTTTGGCCATTTGGAGTTAATGCAATACTTATTTGCATCGGATATATATATGTTATATTTATTTATATATGTCCAATAATTCTGATTTTTATGTGAGGGGCTTTGGAGTATTTCAACTAGCACCTACAATAAATTTCAGAAGGAAAATGAATTGATTTAGTGTTTTACTAAGTCAGGAAACAAATTACAGAAATAGAAAAGAAAAACAAAAAAAGGAAAAAACCTTACCTGCACTTACCTCCCTGTGTAGCCTGGCCTGCCCAGTGGACCAACTGGCCGGCCCAGCCGACTGGCCAGTGCCAGTCGTCCCCTTCCTCGCGCGAGGAGGACAGGGGCACGCGCCCAGCGCGCGCGGCCATGCGCCCGGCCACCTCCTGCGTCTCTGCTTCCTCCCGTGTCTCTCTTGGGATGCCACGCGCTGCCCCGCACCTCTCTCACACTCTCTCGTTCCTTCCCCTCCTCTCTCTCGCTCTCTCCTGCGAACGCCCGAGCGCCACCGTCGCCACCGCTCGCCGTTGCCGCGCCCATCGTCACGGCCTCGCCCCTCTGTCGAGTCCACAAGCTCTGCCACGTCTCCGACAACCTCTCCGTCGAGCCACCCGCCTCGGGAGGCCCTGGAACGCCGCCATCGCCATGGTCTTCGTCTCCAGCCACCTGAGATCGCCGTCGCCGCTCCGCTCGCGTTCGACCCTCCCCGAGCTCGCTGACGACGTCTACGTTATCCCCGTGAGCTCTACTTCGTTTTCTCCTCCTCCCCGTGCTCGTTTGCCCCGCCTAGCTAGCTCAGCTGCCGCGCCCGAGACCTCATCGCCACCGGCCATGGCACGACCGTGGCCAGAGCCCGAGCCAGCCGCTCCCGTGCGCGTCACTGTGCTCCTGATGATGCCAGGAGGCCGTCGAGGCACTCCGCAGCCCCTGCCGTGCCCTGTAGCTCGATCCCGCCTGAACTCGTGCGCCGGCCGCCGCCTTGAGCTTCGCTCCAGCGAGCTCCGGCCACCCCAGCCCCTCCTACCTGTTCCACTGGATGCGCGCGAGCCTGGGCTTCATGTAGGTGGTCTCCACTGCGTGAATGGTCGCCGGAGCGACGAACCCGATCCCTCCGCCGCGTCTGTGGACGCCGGCGACTAACCGCCGGCGGGTTTGACCCCGCTGACCAGGAGGTTTGACCTCCCGTGGGTCGCTGACAAGTGGGCCCTGGCCCCAGCTAATCCTAGTTTAGTTTTTAATTAAGTTTAATTAACTCCACTGACCTTTTAGTTAGTTAGTCACTGATATGTGGACCCCACACGTCAGGTTTGAATCGGGTCAACCTAGTTGACCTGCTGACGCAATGCTGCTGTCATGCTGACGCAGTAATGGTTTTCTTGATTTAAAATAATTCAGAAAAATCCGGTAAATGATATAAACTTCAAAAATTCATAGAAATTCAAACGTAGCTCAGATTGAAATAATTTATATATGAAAAATTATCAGAAAAATGCAATCTATCCATCTGTACCATTTTTATGCATGATAAACCAACTTATACTTGCTCTATAGGTGAAACCATATTAATGGCATTCGTAAAGACCTAACTTGGAGTTGCATTTGAATTCTTTGTTCAAATGGACTTCATCCAAATGAATGCTAGCTGCATTAGCTCAAACAACATCACATCCACATGCCATGTTCATGCATCATATTGCTGCATATGATTTTGTTTTGATTTGTCGACACCGTTCCTTCTCGATAGGTCCTACTCCAGAGAGTGCTCCAGAGTACCTGTCTATGGAGCAGTGCCCCCCTGTTGATCTACCAGGCACGCAAACCCCCTTGTTCATTCCTGTACAATCCTACTCTCTCGCTCCTACTCTCATTTATTGCATTAGGACAACAATGATTCAATTGCTACTTTATGCAGCGGTAGTTGAACCCATTCCTCTGCATGACCTGTCATTGCCGCAGTAAATAGTTAAAACCCACTAGCATGTGTAGGAGTTGATTAAACCATGTTTTGTTCCTACCATGCCATGCTTGCTATTGCTTAGAGTTTTGTCAGGTCTGATTCATCACGAATGAATTGGAGTGTTACGATATGTTCTGGTGCTCAGAGTTAAGCGTGTGAACACGATTTGGTAAATGTAGCGGTGAGAGGCCATGTAGGAGTACATGGTGGGTTGTCTCATTGGGACCGTCCTTAAGAATTGAGTTCTGTGTAAGTTGTCCAATGATAGTTACTACCACACATTGGGCTCCAGGCGCTCCAAGCTCTCTCGTCTTATTAGCCAACTTGATCTCTGTCCAGGAGTTGCAAATAGTTTCTGGTGTTTGTAGGTAGTGTTAGTAGTCTACCAAGTGGCACCCGACCAGGTGGGCTTGGGATAGACTAGGCACAGTGGCACGGTGTACCAAGTGGCACCCGGTTGGTGGGCTTGGGAACCCTGCTCACATCGTTTGGCGCCGTGAGAGAAACCCCGGCCAGATCTCCTTGTGGATGGAACCCGAATAGGCGATAAACCTGGATGAGAGACTTGTGTGGTTAGTCAGGTTGTGGCCGACTCCCTCGCTGGGCTTCCGCTTGAAGGTTGCCGAGTACACGTCGTGTAAACGGCGATAAGTGGTGAGAGCGTGTGTGAAGACGTACACCCCTGCAGGGTTATCATGATCTATTAGAATAGCCGTGTCATCGGTTATGGACATCTTGGATGCTTACGTGGTACATAGACAACTTAAAGTGGATACTCTAAAATGCTCAAGACAAGTGTGAGTGCTATGGATGGCCTTCTCGAAGATAGATGGGGATGAATCCATAGTAGTCTATTGATGTGGTGATTAGTGGACTCGTGTGCGCTGCCGCACCTCAAAGAAGTTTCTCGTAGTCGTAGAACAGGATAGCCACTGAGTCAAAGTCGGCTTGCTGCAACTAAACTGCACATTACCTTCTTAATACAAATGCATGTATGATAGGATCTGATGTAAGTCTTGCTGAGTACTTTTGTACTCACATTTGCTTTATTTATGTTTTGCAGGTGAGACATCTGTCTCACTAGTAGTACCGCTTGGACTTTGACGAGTAGCTTGTTACCTCAGCTACGATCTTGTACCCTTGGGAGGGACTTGTAGATAGTCAGGCTTCTCAGCCTTTTTCTTTTGTAGTTGTCTGTACTCCGACATGTAATGCTTACGTTGCGTGTATGCTCTGAATTATGGGTCATGAGACCTATGTTTGTATTAATGCTATGTGGCTCTTTTGGGCCTTTATCTATATGAGTTTGCGTTATGTTGTGATGCCATGTTGTACAGCACATACTTGCATGTTAAGCGTACATGTAACGTGTATTGCTATGTGTGGGATCCGACAACCTAGTTGTCTATCCTTGGTAGCCTCTCTTATGGGGAAATGTACCGAGCCATGGTAGTCCGCTACAGCCCGGTTTACCGGAGCCCTGCTAGCCCAGCACTACTACTCCGGAACCCTTAGACTGGCCGGCATGTGATTCACTTCGTTCCTGTGTCTGTCCCTTTGGGGAAATGTCACGCGGTGACTTCCGGTGTCCTGCTAGCCTGCTACAGCCCGGATTCCCAGAGTCCTCTTAGCCCAGTTGCTACTGCCCGGATTCACACGCTGATGACCGACATGCTCGTTGTTGTTTCATGTATGCCTGTTACCGTAAGTTAATGCCACTTTGGGTTCACGACTAGTCATGTCGGCCTGGGTTCTCGGTCATATGGATGCTAGCGACACTATCATATACGTGAGCCAAAAGGTGCAAACGGTCCCGGGCCAGGTAAGGCGACACACGTGGGAATACCGTGCGTGAGGCCGCAAAGTGATATGACGTGTTACATGCTAGATCGGTGTGATTTAGAATCGGGGTCTTGACAACTTTGGTATCAGAGCCTGACTGCCTATAGGATTTCCAAGCCAACCTGGTCGAAGTTGAGTCTAGAAATTCTTTAGTTATGTAGGCGAATTGATTGTGGAAGGGAATGTAAGGGTCTTTTTTCTCCTTATACCTCATGCCTTCTGATCTCAGTCATCCTATCTTCCTACGGGGTTAAGGAACTAGGCTTTCTCTTCTGTCTATCAGGATCACGTGTTACTACTCCGTAGTCTCTTAGGATTGGTTGATCAGAGTCATATCCCAGTTTTCGAGTACTTCCGGTGTAGTTGATTAGTACTATCTCAGAACCTTGAGTGATGATGTTGAGTATGGTGCTACCCCGTCTTTTGCAGAATGTCTCATTTTGAGCATTTTACTGCCATTATGCTGTCGGAATTGTCCTACGAGTTCGAGAGATACTAATTTCTTGTGCTACCTTCTGCATCCTATAGTTGGTGCTGAATCCATCCTTGTTTTCCTTGGTTTCGTTCTTCAGGATGTTGCCGATTAACCGAAGTTCTGTTGCTCGTAGCCGGAACCACGGAGATGGTAGGGATGAGGATCCTCCCGACCAATCTTCGTTGGCAAACTTCATGTTAGAGATGGATAGGAACGAGCGTGAGTCTAACCACTTGTTAGCACGTATCGAGGATAACACCGCACCCCAATGCAAAGAGTCAGCGACCATCTATGAATTCATTGGTCTGAACCCACCCACCCTCCATCATTCCATTGAGCCACTCAATGCAGATGACTGGCTCCGTAGTGTCACTATCATGCTGCGTTCTGTGAACGTAGCTGAAGGTGACAAGGTCACCTATGCTGCTTATCACCTGGAAGGTCCTGCTAGTCTTTGGTGGCAGAACTATGAGGCTATGCTTCCAGCTGGCCAGATACTCACCTGGAGAGATTTCACTGAAGCTTTTCGTGAGCATCACATTCCTCAAGCCCTCATTGACCGCAAGAGAGAGGAGTTCTATAGTTTCACCCAGAGTAAGATGGCTGTTGATGCTTACAGTAGAGAGTTTGAGAACCTTGCCCGCTATGCTACAGAAGAGGTGTCCGCAGACGCCAAGAAGCTGGCTAGGTTCCGGAAGGGTCTCAATCCCAAGTTGCGTCGTGATCTTCACTTGCATCATTGCAATACATTCCAGGCTCTTGTGAATAAGGCCATTAATGCAGAGACAGCTCAACTCATGTACGAGGAGTCTCGTAAGCACAACCATGATTTGGGTTTTTCCTTTGGTTCTAGTTCTCAGAAGCGTCGGATTTTGGTTCCGAACTCCGCTCTTCCACCCGGTTATTCGCCGAGGCCATCTTATGTGGTACCACCCCTAGTTAAATTGTATGCTCCATCCAGGCCTATTGGTAGACCGCTTGTCAATGCAGGTCCACGTCATACTTCAGGGACTTGCTTCACATGTGGAGAGCCAGGACACTACGCACGTGACTGCTCTCAAGCCAACTATGCTCCACCCCAGCTCGAGGAGTCTGTTCTTTGTGGTAAGCCATCACGCAAGATGGTCAGTGTCAAGTCAGCTTCCACTGAACGTCAACATGTGCATCACGTCTCAGTTAAAGACGCTCATGATGACCTGGATGTCATTCTTGGTACACTCCTTGTCAACTGCCATCCAGCATCGGTTCTGTTCGACACTGGAGCATCTCACTCCTTCATTTCTGAAAGCTATGCTAACTTGCACAATATGTCATTTTGTGACATGCCCTCTCCACTAGTCATTCAAACCCCTGGATACAAATGGCAAACTTCTAGTGTAAGCCATGGTAATGAAATCCTTGTTGACAGACTTGTATTCCTTGCCTCACTTGTAGCCCTCAAGTCTACAGATATTAACATCATCTTGGGTATGGACTGGATGAAAGCTCATTATGCCAAGATTGATTGTTACACTAGGTCCGTTCATCTTACACACCCATCTGGCAAGATAGTCACTGTCTCCACCAGAGTTGCAAAGCGTCAACTCTATTTTCTTAATGCCAGCCCTCTTCCAGACCTTGAAGATATCCCGGTAGTCCGTGACTTTCTGGATGTCTTTCCAAAGGAACTGCCAGGTATTCCACCTAACAGAGATGTAGAGTTTGTCATAGATCTTATCCTAGGAACCGCCCCAATCTCTTGGAGACCTTACAAGATGGCACCCTTAGAGCTAGCTGAGCTTAAGAAACAACTCGATGAATCCTTGTAAAAGGGTTCCATTCGTCCTAGTTCTTCTCCCTGGGCTTGCCCCGTCCTCTTTGTTAAGAAGAAGGATGGTACGGACCGAATGGTTGTAGATTATCATCCCGTTAATTTGGTCACGATAAAGAACAAGTATCTGCTCCCCAGGATCAACGACCTGTATGATCAGCTCGCTGGATCCTCGGTCTTTTCAAAGATGGATTTGAGGTTAGGCTACCACCAAATTAAGATCAGAAATGGGGACATTCCTAAGATGGCTTTTGTAACTCGTTATGGCCAGTATGAGTACACCGTCATGTCCTTTGGTCTAACCAATGCTCCAGCTACTTTCTCCCGCTTGATGAACTCGATCTTCATGGAGTACTTAGATAAGTTCGTCGTGGTTTATCTCGATGATATTCTTATTTACTCGAAGAACGAGGAAGAGCATGCCAAACATCTTAGACTTGTGTTAGAGAAACTCAGAGAGCACCGCCTTTATGCCAAGTTCTCCAAGTGCGAATTTTGGTTGCCAGAAGTGACCTATCTCGGCCACGTGATCTCTAGAAAGGGAATTGCTATCAATCCCGAGAGAGTTCAAGCCGTTCTTGATTGGACTCCGCCTGAAACGGTTAAGCAAGTTAGGAGTTTCCTTGGCCTAGCCAGTTATTGTCCCCGCTTCATTGAGAACTTCTCCAAAGTGGCCAAACCTCTCATAGAACTTCTCAAGAAGGATAAAAAGTTTGAGTGGTCCCCACAGTGTGAGTACAGTTTTCAGGAACTGAAAAGACGCCTGACTTCCGCTCCCATACTTGTGCCACCGGATTTCACTAAGGACTTTATTATCTATTGTGACGCCTCACGACAGGGACTACATTGCATTCTTATGCAAGATCGCCATGTGATTGCCTATGCATCTCGACAGTTGCATCCACATGAGGATAATTATCCTACACATGATCTAGAGCTTGCAGCCGTAGTCTACGCACTTAAGACATGGCGACATTACCTTCTCGGTAAACGTTGCGAGATTTACACCGATCACCAGAGTCTCAAGTATATTTTCACCCAACCAGTTTTGAACCTTAGGTAAAGACCTTGGTTGGAGTTGATCTCAGATTACGACTTAGGGATTACCTACACCCCAGGCAAGGGCAATGTCATGGCTGATGCGCTAAGTCGTAAGTCCTATTGCAAAAATCTTATGTTGCAGCAGGGACAACCACTTATCCATCAGGAATTATGTAAGCTCAACTTTCACATTGCTCCTCATGGATTCCTATCTACCTTGGTGGCGAAACCTACTCTTGTGGATCAGATCATCTCTGCTCAGAAGCACGATACGGGAATTTCCCGGATCAATATAAACATTGACAAGGGAGTTGGTGGTAGTTTCTCTTTGGATGATCGAGGTGTTGTTTTCTTTGAGAACCGCTTGGTGGTTCCCAAGAACCAACATCTGCGACAACTGATTCTTAAGGAGGCTCATGAATCTCCTCTCACGATTCATCCTGGTAGTACTAAGATGTATCAGGACCTACGCCAGATGTTCTGGTGGACTAGGATGAAGAGAGAAATCGCTGAGTTCAGTGCTAAGTGTGACGTTTGTCGTCACGTTATGGTAGAACATCAGAGGCCTGCTGGCACCCTTCAGACTTTAGCTATTCCTTAGTGGAAAGGGGATAAAGTTGGTATGTACTTCATCACCGGCTTTCCCAGGACCAAGAGAGGGAATAATGCTATCTTCGTAGTCATTGATCGTCTTTCCAAAGTGGCTCACTTCCTACCTGTTCGAGAGAGTATCACTGCTAGTCAGCTCGCTGACTTATATATTTCTCGAATAGTGTCACTTCATAGTGTTCCACTAGAGATCAATTCAGACTGTGGTAGTCTTTTCACTTCTCATTTCTGGGAGAGTTTCCAAACTGCCATGGGCACCCATCTTTCCTTCAGTACCGCTTTCCACCCTCAATAAAGTGGTCAGGTGGAAAGGGTCAACCAAATTCTTGAAGACATGGTTAGAGCTTGGGTTATCTCATTCGGTATGGATTGGGAGAAGTGCCTTCCTTTCGCCGAGTTTGCTTATAACAATAGCTACCAATCCAGCCTCAAGAAAGCTCCTTTTGAGGTTCTGTATGGACGAAGATGTCGAACACCTTTGAACTGGTCGGAAATCGGTGAAAGACAATTCTTTGGACCGGATATGATCCAGGAGGTAGAAGAACAAGTTCGCGTGATTCGTGAGAATTTGAAAACAGCCCAATCACGTCAAAAGAGCCAGTATGACCGCCATCATAAGGAAGTGGCTTATGAAATTGGCGACAAGGCTTACCTTCGGGTTACTCCTTTGAAGGGTACCCATCGTTTCGGTATCAAGGGCAAGTTGGCTCCGCGTTACATTGGTCCTTTTCGCATTCTCGCTAAACGAGGAGAGGTTGCCTACCAGTTTGAACTACCCCCACATATTTCCCGAGTACATGATGTCTTCCACGTCTCTCAACTCAGGCGTTGCTTCTCGGATCCCATCCACGGAGTGGACCATGAAACGTTTGATCTCCAAGATAACCTCACGTATTGAGAGTACCCTGTTTGCATCCTTGATCAAACAGAGTGTGTCACTCGACGTCATAACATCAAGTTTCTCAAGGTTCAGTGGTCTCATCATTCCAAGAGAGAAGCTACTTGGGAGCGTGAAGACCGTCTTCGACTTGAGTACCCTGCTTTCTTTCCGCCAACTCCTGAATCTCGGGACGAGATTCTTTCAAGTGAGGGCGAGTTATCACATCCCTAGTTCTGGTATGTCCTAGGCTAGCCTTCTTGTGAGCATCATGTTTAAATTTCATCTAAATTTGAAATGGGGATTTGTGAAACCCTCGCAAATCATTTCTGGAAATGACCCAGATAAAAATTGCTCGAAAAAGGTCCAAGAAAATGTTCATGTTGCTCTCTGAAAATATTGGTCAGAGGAAAAATTCAAACAAATATTTTCAGGAGCTCATAAATATTTATTTTGTCAATTTGGAATTAATGCAATACTTATTTGCATCGGATATATATATGTTATACTTATTTATATATGTCCAATAATTCTGATTTTTATGTGAGGGGCTTTGGAATATTTCAACTAGCACCTACAATAAATTTCAGAAGAAAAATAAATTGATTTAGTGTTTTACTAAATCAGGAAACAAATTACAGAAATAGAAAAGAAAAACAAAAACAGGAAAAACCTTACCTACACTTACCTCCCTGTGCAACCTGGCCTGGCCCAGTGGCCCAATAGGCCGGCCCAGCCGACTGGCCAGTGCCAGTCGTCCCCTTCCTCAAGCTAGGAGGACAGGGGCACACGCCCGGCCACCTCCTGCCTCTTTTCTTCCTCCCGCGTCTCTCTGGAGATGCCACGCGCCGCCCCGCACCTCTCTCACTCTCTCTCGTTCCTTCCCCTCCTCTCTCTCGCTCTCTCCTGCGAACGCCTGAGCGCCACCGTCGCCACGGCTCGCCGTTGCCGTGCCCACCGCCACGTCCTCGCCCCTCTGTCGAGTCCACAAGCTCTGCCACATCTTCATCTACCTCTCCATCGAGCCACGCGCGTCGGGAGGCCCTGGAGCGCCGCCATCGCCATCGTCTTTGTCTCCGGCCACCCGAGATCGCCATCGCCGCTCCGCTCGCGTTCGACCCTCCCCGAGCTCACTGACGACATCTACATTATCCTCGTGAGCTCTACTTTGTTTTCTCCTCCTCCCCGTGCTCGTTTTCCCCGCCTAGCTAGCTCAGCTGCCGCACCCGAGACCTCATTGCCTCTGGCCATGGCACCACCGTGGCTAGAGCCTGAGTCAGCCGCTCCCGCGCTCGTCACCTTGCTCCTGGTGATGCCAGGAGGCCGTCGAGGCACTCCGCAGCCCCTGCCGTGCCCTGTAGCTCGATCCCGCCCGAACCCGCGCGCCAGCCGCCGCCTTGAGCTTCGCTTCGGCGAGCTCCAGCCACCCCATCCCCTCCTACCTGTTCCACTAGATGCACGTGAGCCTGGGCTTCACGTAGGTGGTCTCCACCGCCTGAATGGTCACCGAAGCGACGAACCCGAGCCCTCCGCCGCGTCTGTGGACATCGGCGACTAACCGCCAGTGGGTTTGACCCCGCTGACCAGGAGGTTTGACCTCCCATGGGTCGCTGACAAGTGGGCCCTGGTCCCAGCTAATCCTAGTTTAGTTTTTAATTAAGTTTGAATAACTCCACTGACATTTTAGTTAGTAGGATCTTATAACTAATTAACCTAGATTAGTTAGTTAGTCACTGACGTGTGGACCCCACATGTCAGGTTTGACCCGGGTCAACCTAGTTGACCTGCTGATGCAATGCTGCTGTCATGCTGACGCAGTAATGGTTTTCTGGATTTAAAATATTTCAGAAAAATCCAGTAAATGATATAAACTTGAAAAATTCATAGAAATTCGACCGTAGCTCAGATTGAAATAATTTATATATGAAAAATTATCAGAAAATGCAATCTATCCATCTATACCAATTTCATGCATAACAAACCAACTTATACTTGCTGTATAGGTGAAAACATATTAATGGCATTCATAAAGACCTAACTTGGAGTTGCATTTGAATTCTTGGTTCAAATGGACTTCATCCAAATTAATGCTAGCTGCATTAGCTCAAACAACATCACATCTACATGCCACGTTCATGCATCATATTGCTGCATATGATTGTGTTTTGATTTGTCGACACCGTTCCTTCTTGATAGGTCCTGCTCCGTAGAGTGCTCCAGAGTACCTGTCTATGGAGCAGTGCTCCCCTGTTGATCTACTAGGCAAGCAAACCCCTTGTTCATTCCGATACAATCCTACTCTCGCTCCAGCTCTCATTTATTGCATTAGGACAACAACGATTCAACTGCTACTTTATCCTGCGGTAGTTGAACCCATTCCTCTTCATGACCTGTCATTGCCACAGTAAATAGTTAAATCCCACTAGCATGTGTAGGAGTTGATTGAGCCATGTTGTGTTCCTACCATGCCATAATTGCTATTGCTTAGAGTTGTGTCAGGTCTGATTCATCAGGAATGAATTGGAGTGTTACGATATGTTCTTGTGCTCAGAGTTAAGCATGTGAACACGATTTGGTAAAGGCAGCGGTGAGAGGCCATGTAGGATTACATGGTGGGTTGTCTCATTGGGACCGTCCTTAAGAACTGAGTTCTGTGTAAGTTGTCCAATGAATAGTTACTACCACACATTGGGCTCCGGGCGCTCCAAGCTCTCTCGACTTATTAGCCAACTTGATCTCTCTCCAAGAGTTGCAAATAGTTTCTGGTGTTTATCGGTAGTGTTAGTAGTCTACCAAGTGGCACCCGGCCAGGTGGGCTTGGGATAGACTAGGCACAGTGGCATGGTGTACCAAGTGGCACCCGGATGGTGCGCTTGGGAACCCTGCTCACATCGTTTGGGGCCATGAGCGACACCCCGACCGGATCTCCTTGTGGATGGAACCCGCATAGGCGATAAACCTAGATGAGAGACTTGTGTGGTTAGTCAGGTCATGGCCGACACCCTCGCTAGTCATCCGCTTGAAGGTTGCCGAGTACACGTCGTGTAAACGGCGATAAGTGGTGAGAGTGTGTGTGAATAAGTACACCCCTGCAGGGTTATCATGATCTATTCGAATAGCCGTGTCCTTGGTTATGGACTTCTTGGATGCTTACGTGGTACATAGACAACTTAAAGTGGATACTCTAAAATGATCAAGACAAGTGTGAGTGCTATGGATGGCCTTATCATAGAGAGACGGGGATGAATCCATAGTAGTGTATTGATGTGGTGATTAGTGGACTCGTGTGCGCTGCCTCACCTCAAAGAAGTTTCTCGTAGTCGTAGAACAAGATAGCCACTGAGTCAAAGCTGGCTTGCTGCAACTAAACCCCACATTACCTTCTTGATACAAATGCATGTATGATCGGATCTGATGTAAGTCTTGCTGAGTACCTTTGTACTCACGTTTGCTTTATTTATGTTTTGCAGGTGAGACATCTGTCTGACTAGTAGTACCGCTTGGACTTCGACGAGTAGCTTGTTACCTTAGCTACGATCTTGTACCCTTTGGAGGGACTTGTAGATAGTCAGGCTTCTCAACCTTTTTCTTTTGTAGTTGTTTGTACTCAGACATGTAATGCTTCCGTTGCTTGTATGCTCTAAATGATGGGTCCTGAGACCTATGTTTGTATTAATGCTATGTGGCTCTTTTGGGCCTTTATCTATATGTGTTTGCGTTATGTTGTGATGCCATGTTGTACATCACATACTTGCATGTTATGTGTATGTGTAACGTGTATTGCTATGTGTGGGATCCGACAACCTAGTTGTCTATCCTTGGTAGCCTCTCTTATGGGGAAATGTAGTCTAGTGCTTCCACCGAGCCATGGTAGTCTGCTACAGCCCGGTTTACCGGAGTCCTGCTAGCCCAGCACTACTGCTCCAGAACACTTAGACTGGCCGGCATGTGATTCACTTCATTCCTGTGTCTGTCCCTTCGGGGAAATGTCACGCGGTGACTTCCGGAGTCCTGCTAGCCTGCTACAGCCCGAATTCCCGGAGTCCTCTCAGTCCAGTTGCTACAGCCCGGATTCACACGCTGATGACCGACATGCTCGTTGTTGTTTCATGTATGCCAGTTCCCGTAAGTTAGTTCCACTTTGGGTTCACGACTAGTCATGTCGGCCCAGGTTCTCGGTCATATGGATGCTAGCGACACTATCATATACGTGATCGAAAAGGCGCAAATGGTCCTGAGCCAGGTAAGGCCACACCCGTGGGAATACCGTGCGTGAGGCCGCAAAGTGATATGACGTTTTACATGCTAGATCGGTGTGACTTAGAATTAGGGTCCTGACATTACCCCACACTTTGGCTTGTGGCTCAAGACCTTCGATGTGAAGCCGAAGATGATCGAGGGGCGACACGCAGACTGCGGAGGTGCCGTCATAAGCAAAAGTGCTGATGTTCCGTGGCCAGAAGGTTCCTTCCCAGAGGTGTCCGGTTTATGGCAACGGGAGTGTTTTTATATCACAGCTCCCCGAAGTGCCAAGTGGGTAGCCGCCCCTGCCTTTCGCTCGGGCCCCCCACCGCAACTGACGTCATGGATCAACAAGGGGCTGAACTGGGGGCTAGTAAATGATGTGCCGATATTGCAGAGTCGCATACGAGATCTCCTTGAGAGAGATGTCAGCCTGGTCACGGTAATGCAAGTAATGCTAGTTCATCGAGTCCCCTCGTGCAAACGTCGACCCCTTCGTATGTGGGAATTCAACCCGGAAGGACCACGAACTATTTAGCATTTCCTCGGCCTAACGCTCGAAGAGATGTATAAATTGTTCTTCAGACCACAAATAAAGTGTCCGGACACCACCGAGGACGCGGGTCCGAGCTGTAATCGCCCAGATACCCAAGTAAGTAATCCCGTCGCCGAACACGCTATCTTTTTATTTATCATAACATCATTCTGAAAAGTGGCTCTATAAGCAGGACTGGGTAACAAAGGCGAAGATGATATGGTGTTCGACCGCCCTTCCCGAAGGCTTGGCCAACCTAGTACTAGCCAGAATGCTCGAGCCGGTGCCTTATCAGGCACCCTCGGGGGAAGATAAAGGGGGAAATAAAGAGGCTGAAAGCAGGCCTCACTCATTATTCATCCAAACCGGGGGAATTAGCGCCTCCGCAAAGGAGGATAACCAGGGAGAAGGATTTGAAATTCCCTCTCCCCAAGGAAGGAGAAGGACCACCTCTGAAGACCCGGAAACAAAGGTTTCCAAATAGGGGAAGAAATCTTCGCCATAGGGTCCTGCCTCGGAGGGTACTCTTGCCGCACAGTGCCCGCGAGAGGATCAGCCCTCGACCGAGCTGTAAGTAAACAAAAAGTACTTAATAGTGAAAATATCCTACCTTACTTCTGAAGACAATAACCCAAACTTATATCTTGTAGTTCGGATCGAAGCCCTTCTCGACAGAGTTCGTCTTCGGGGGATCTTCTTCCGGAGATAATGGAGAGCGAAACACCTCCCCCTTCCACCCCGCCTCATGAGGCGGGCGACCCTGAAGTGTCGTCGCGGAGGGTTTCTCCTGATCCGCCAAGGCCGGAGGGTAATGCTTCGTCCACCCGAAGTCCTCAGTATTCGGCTCCTAAAGAGATCAACAGAAAGAGTCCAGAACCATCTGGTGTGCTATCTCAGAAGCGCATCGTACGATAATGGGTACGGTGATTGAGAGGATTTCATCCACCGAACGCGGGTTGCATGAAGATTTTATGAGTCTACTGAAAGGCTTTGAGGTACGTGAAATAGTGTATGTTTTTGACAGTACTGCACACGTTAAGTGTGCCCTATGCAGATAGTAGCCCCTAAGACTCTAGTTGTCGTCGAGAACGGCCGCAAACAGAGGATCATAGTCCCAGGTTATAATCAGGTCGCCTTCATGTGTAGGTGGCTGAAGGTCCGGTGGCTAGCCGGACTGATGAGTTTGCCGAGCTGAAGCGGCAATTTGATGCGGCAGATGCCGACATCATGCTTGTGAACAAGTGGCTCGACAAGGCACAGGGTATGTGATTTCTCCGGTGATCAACGCATAGTAAGAGGAGCATGATGCCAATATCTTAATATGTTGTGACTGCAGATGGAGCGGCCACCGTGGAGACCCTTCGGGGGGAACTTGCCCGAGCCAAGGAACAAGCCATGAATAGTGATGCGGCCGCTCTAAAGGCGGTCGAAGAGCTGAGGGCCGAACAGGCTACGCATTGCCGAAGCAAGTAAAAAATAGCCAAAATGGCTGTTGAGTTGAAAGATGCCGCCGATCGTTACCAGATTCTTGAAAAAGAAAGCCGGGCGAAGGCGACGGACCTGCAGAAGGCCATGGTAGCAGCCAAGGAAGCCCGCTCCAAAATCAGAGCAGCGAAGGAGGAGCTACGTCAAGCTGGAGATATCGCGGCTGGGAAGCCCTTTTTGTTGCGGACGAAGTTCGGAGATCCGAAGTATGCCCCTCTTGATCAACTATGGAGTTCTGCAGATGCATATGTGGATTTGGCGGCAAGTGTTGCTGATGCGGCCGAGTAATTCAAGGATCAAAAAGATCGTGAAGTGGAAAAGTTGTTCTGGTCACAGTTCCATGTTCCAGTGTGTCCGCTGCTGTTGAATGAGCGAATGTCCGAATGGGCCGAGCTCCATAGGTTGTCCGGGCTTGCCATGAGGTCTACCGTGGATCAACTTTGGCCGGAAGGGCCAAGGCCGAATAGTTATTTTAGTTTAGTGCAACAGTTCCTTGGTGTTGTGCCGCACATCGATGCTATGAAGAGGTCGGTGTGCATAGAGGGTGCGCGTATGGCACTTGCTCGTGTCAAGACATAGTTGGCAGAGATGGAGGCCACCGCTATTGCAACCCAGAGTCCGGCCGTAGGCCGAGTATCTGCCGAATAGTACTTTGAACAAGTCCTTGAAGGCACTCGTTCAATAGAGGCTTAGTGCTCGAAGAATATAATGTTCTAGTGACATTTATTCCCGTTGTAAAAACATTGTTTTATTGAATTATGAAGGCTGTGTTTATACTTTTGCCTGAAAGTATTATGATGCCTCCTGTGCGGCCATTTATGTATATATGTATATAACCTGAAAGTTTGCAGCCGTCGGCTTCAACCCCCACGCATGTAATGCAGGGGTGTTCGCAAAAAACGCGTATTCACACTTGATCCAACATCTTGGTCCATTAAGGAGGTGGTAGCGCAGCGAGCGAGGAAATCAGACTATATTGCTTTAACACTTTCACTTAGCCATAGGAGTTTGACAGTGGGACTACTAGATAGCCCCTGGTACCTCCGCGCTTGTCCGAATATGGTGCGCGTACGTACATGACCGGGAAACGGCCCTTCGTTAATGCGGAGGAATCCCGAAGATTCTGCTACGTCATCGAGTGGTTGACCAGTCTCGCGCTTTATCATGACAGTCAGTTTTTGGCTTTCTCAACTGAGGCGCTCATCCGAATGAACCAAGGAGATTCGCAGTAGTTCTCTCGGTGCCGCCTTAGCCGATAGAGCGGAACGTATGGTAGCAAAACACGGGAGCCGGGCAAACCCAACATTTGATCAAAGACATGATTCGGAGCTGATGCATATAAGGACAAACTCGCGATGCCGAACACTCCCTAAGGTATTCGGTCTTTATAACATATGCCGGGCTGAACAATGCCCTTAATAATAAACCCCGAGTGTCCAGGTACGTGCAATATTCTGATGTGGCGAAATGCCAATAATGTCACCATCCTTCTCGGTTGTATTGAGTATCCGGAGGATGTGAACAACAAGAGACAGTAAAAAAGGTTTACGCAGGGTCTTAATCTGAAAAGAAACCTTTGAGCGGGTCCCTGCTGCATGTCTGCGCCCGTGTCTCCGTTGTGCCGTGTCCTGGACGGGTGTAGCATGATTGTCATCTGTAAAAGAGAAGAACTTAGGTGAAAATTGTCGTGCCAAAAAATTGGTTATTCTTAATAAACAATTAAAATTCAAGATAAGTCAAGTTCAGCTGAACTAGCCCTGATTACACGCGGGAAGCCCCTGGTACCGTCTAAGAGGGTTTAACCATCACACCAATCTCAGGTATATCTACTGATGTGCCGGACTCATCTAACCGTGTCCGTGGTCTTGACGACCTCTCATTTATTCTGGTTGGTGAGGCCATCTAGTGCTCGGCTGTTAAAGCCGCCGCACGTTCTTCCGCGCATAGAGAACACTCAATATTTCCACTAACTGTGATAGTGCCACATGGACCGGGCATCTTAAGCTTAAGAAAAGCATAATGTGGTATCGCATTAAAATGAGCGAAAGTTGTTCTTCCGATTAGTGCTTGATAGCCGCTTCGGAATGGAGCAATGTCGAAGTCTAACTTCTCACTTCGGTAGTTCTTGGGTGAACCGAATACAACCTCTATTATTAGTGAGCCCGTGGAGCGGGCCTCCGGGCCTGGTATTACTCCCTTGAAGGTAGTACTACTTTGGCCGATTTTTGTCGGGTCTATCCCATTTTACGGACTGTGTCTTGATATATCAGATTTAGACCACCGCCGCCGTCCATAAGGACTCGTGTGAGATGGTATCCATTTATTTTTGGGTCTAACACCAAGGCAGCCAATCCGTCATGCCGGATGCTTGTCGGGTGATACCTGCAATCAAAAGTGATCGGGCAGGCCAACCAGTGGTTGAACTTAGGGGTGAAGGGCTCTACGACACGTATGTCTCGGAGTGCATATTTTCTTCTCCTCTTCCTCACATGGATCATGTTCACTGTTTTAACCTCTGGTGGGAATTTTTTCTGTCCTCCAGTGCTTTGCTGGCGAGGTTCGTCCTCGTCTTCGCTTGGTGTCTCCCTCCCCTTGTGTTCGGCATTTAGCTTACTGGCCTGCTCGAAGACCCAGCATTCTCTCTGGGTGTGATTTGTAGGTTTATCGGGGGTGCCATGAATCTGACATAATTTGTCTAGAATCTTGTTTAGGCTGGACGGTCCATCTCTGCTGCCTTTGAAAGGCTTTTTCCACTGACCTGGTTAAGAGCCCCTGAATCCGGTGTTTACTGCCGTATTATCTAGGCAGTCTTCTTTATTTCGTCGCTTGCTTTTACTGCATCATGGTTTTCCATTGCCATTCGTGACTTCGGATGTGTTTGGGTCGCTAGTGCTACTACAGGCTAACCAGCTATCTTCGCCCGCGCAAAAGTAGGTCATGAGGCTTGTCAGGCCTGCCATTGTTCTCGGTTTTTCTTGGCCGAGGTGTCTGGCGAGCCATTCGTCTCGGACGCTGTGCTTGAAAGCTGCTAAGGCTTTGGCGTCCGGACAGTCGATGATTTGGTTCTTCTTAGTGAGAAACCTGTTCCAAAGCTTTCGGGCTGACTCTCCGGGCTGTTGAATTATATGACTTAAATCGTCTGCATCCGGAGGTCGGACATAGGTCCCTTAAAAATTACCCCGAAAAGCATCCTCGAGCTCTTCCCAACTTCCAATTTAGTTTTCGGGGAGGCTTTTCAGCCGGTGCCGAGCTAGTCCTTTAAGCTTGAGGGGCAAGGACTTGATGGCGTCGAGATCGTCTCCGCGAGCCATATGGATATGGAGGATAAAGTCCTCAATCCAGACCCCAGGGTCTATGGTCCCGTCGTACGCCTCTATGTTCACTGGTTTGAATCCTTCTAGGAATTCGTGGTCCAGCACCTCATCGGTAAAACATAGGGGGTGTGAGGCACCCTGTATTTGGATGTATCATGGCATTCAGACGGTTGTAGTACTCGGTTTTGGTTTTGTGCCGCAGCGCGCTTCCTAGATCCATAGATGGATCTAGTTGTACTGGATTTTTGGCGCAAGTCCTCACGTAGGTCGTGTGTGGAATTATGTGCGGCCTTGTTAGCCGCTCTATCGCAGTCACAAGGTCGTTGAGCCGGCCGATTGGCCGTTATATTTGTCGGCTGTGTGGGCTCTAAGGCCTCATCGTCGAATTCAGGTAATAGCTTGCGCTTTGGATAGCTCTTTGTGTGGTAACTTCCACCATACTTTTCTTCGTTGTCGAGCACTTTGTTCCACCTGCTATTGAGTGTATTTTGTGCGGCCTTAAGCCTTTGCTTAGGCTTCTTCAGACTCCTCACTGTGGCAATAAGCCTGCTGCGGAGGTTCTCTTGTTCCAAGTGCCTTTCCGGGATGATGTGTGCATCTTCGTCCGGACTGTTTTCCTCCCCAGAGGTGGGTTGATGAGGTTTATCCGTGGCGTCACCGTGTTCGGACATCGGATCCGTACTTTGTTCGCCGTTTGCAGTTTCATCATGCTCTGCCGCCAGGTCAATGTGGTCGTCGTTTCTTCTAGAGTCGACTGGAGAGTTATTTTCTCTTGCGCTTCTATCACTGTTTTTGCCGAGGCGGGATTTGGGGCGGCGCCTACGCTGACGCTTTGTTTTCTTCTTGGAGGGGTCATCCTCCACTGTCTTGTTGCCATTGCCTTCTTCAGGTGTATCCACCATGTATATGTCATGTGATGAAGTGGCGGTCCAGCGCTGTAACACCCACGATGCGGCTATATCTCCCACGTGTCGGAGCACGACTTAGAGGCATAACTGCATAGTAGGCATGTCGCAAGAGGGGTAATCTTTACACGTCCCATGTACTGAATAAGAAAGGGATAAAGAGTTGGCTTACAATCGCCACTTCACACAGTACATAAATATAGCATTACATCATCCAGATACAATCAAGGTCCGACTATGGAACCAAATAAAGAAAGACAACCCCTAATGCAAAAGATACCCGATCGGCCCAACTGGGATACTCTACTGATCGTCCGAAAAAGATACATAATAACGTCCTGAATCCTCGTCGAACTCCCACTTGAGTTCGGTCGCGTCCCCTGCACTTGCATCATGGGCACCTGCATCTGGTTTTTGGAAGTAATCTGTGAGTCACGGGGACTCAACAATCTCACACCCTCGCGATCAAGACTATTTAAGCTTATGGGTAGGAAAAGGAAGTAAGGTGGAGCTGCAGCAAGCACTAGCATATGCGGAGGCTAACTTACGCAAAAGAGAGAGAGAGAGAGAAGAGAAGCAAAGCACGGGCGAGAAGCTATAAGATCAAGAAGTGATCCTGAAACTACTTACGTTCAAGCATAACACGAGAGCGTGTTCTCTTCCCGGACTCCGCCAAAAAGAGACAATCACGGCTACACACACTGTTGATTCATTTTAATTAAGTTAAGTTTCAATTTTCTACAACCGGATATTAACAAATTCCCATCTTCCCATAACCGCGGGCATGGCTTTCGAAAGTTCAAAACCCTGCAGGGGTGTCCCAACTTAGCCCATCACAAGCTCTCACGGTCAATGAAGGATATTCCTTCTCCCAGGAAGACCCGATCAGACTCGGAATCCCGGTAACAAGACATTTCGACACTGGCAAAACAAGACCAACAAAGTCGCCCGATGTGCCGACAAATCCCGATAGGAGTCGCACGTATCTCGTTCTCAGGGCACACCGAATAGGTGAAGCTACGAGTAAAACCAACCCTCGAGTTGCCCCAAGGTGGCCCCGCAGGCTGCCCGTTTCGGACCAACACTCAAAGGAGCACTGGCCCGGGGGGGTTGAAAATAAAGATGACCCTTGAGTGCATGGAACCCAAGGGGAAAAGGCTTAGATGGCAAATGGTAAAACCAAGGTTGGGCCTTGCTAGAGGAGTTTTGTTCAAGGCGAACTGTCAAGGGGTAACCATTATAACCCAACCGCGTAAGTAACGCAAAATCAAGGTACATAACACCGGTATGACGGAAACTAGGGCGGCAAGAGTGGAACAAAACACTAGGCATAATGACGAGCCTTCCACCCTTTACCAAGTATATAGATGCATTAAAGTAAACAAGATATAATAATGATATCCCAACAATAAACATGTTCTAACAAGGAACAAACTCCATCATCACCTGCAACTAGCAACACTATAATAGGGGCTCAGCAAAGTGGTAACATAGCCAAACAACGGTTTGCTAGGACAAGGTGAGTTAGAGGCTTGACATGGAAATATGGGAGGCATGATATAGCAAGTGGTAGGTATCGTGGCATAGAAATAGAGCGAACAACTAGCAAGCAAAGATAGAAGTGATTTAGAGGGTATGGTCATTTTGCCTGCAAAGTTCTCCGAGTTGACATAAGCTTGATACTCGTATGCGTACTCAATGGGTTCCTCAATCACGTAATCGTCTTCTGGCTCTACCCAAGGCAAGAACACAAGCAAAGGAAACCACAATCAACCGCGGTGCAATGCGCAAGCAACATGATGCAAAACATGGCATGATATGCGGGATGTGATATGCAATGCATATGCATGCTCCGGAAGGAAAAGAATGAACCAGGACTCAACTTGGCAAACCAAGTGCGGCACTGGAAAGATGAGTTGATTTCGGTCAAAATCGATATAAAGATCACCGGAATCAGATGCACGGTTTGCAAATGGCAAGCAAAACAATAATGGCACAATTCTGCGATAAACAGCATGACGCCATCTAGAATGCAACAAGAAACTAAGCTACTACACTCTAACATAGCAACAAAGCACATGGCAGTGATCTACTCAAGATGCTTGACAAAAGATGAACACTGAGCTATGGCTAACTTACGCAATAGCATGTTCAAACAAGGATGGCAAAAGTGCAAAAGATATCAGCTTCACCGACTTAGTGAAAATACTAACATGTCAGGAAATAACATCAGGAAGCAATGTTTAGAGCAAGATAACAACATGCTACAGGAACAGAACATTGCAAACAAAGGCATGGCATGGATCTACTCAAAGCATATAACAAAAGTCCCTTACTGACCATAAGCCAAAAAGGATCAGAAGATATGATGGCACCCATGTAAACATAGCATGTTTCGTTAACAGATTCAGACTTCGCAGAAAACTGGACATGGCATAAACAGAATTATGAAGGAACGTTTGCAAGCATGATTCACTCACGGCAAGGCATTGCATAATAAACGAAGCACACTACCAACAAGAATACATGTTCATGAAGCTAACCAAAGCAAGAACAAACTCATAGCATGCATGGATCAACTACAACAACCTTGGAAAAATTGATTAACACGTAAACAATCTTCCAAAAACATTTTACAGCAAAAGTAGAGCAAGATTGAGTCATGCTAGGGTACTCCATAAATGCAAACAGGGACATGGATGGATAGAGCATAACCATATGTCAAAATCATACTTACTGAACATAGTCAAAAGAAGCATGGATCTCACTGTAGCAACATGAATACATGGCATTAAAATAACAGTAGGGAAATGACTGTGAAATTCGAAGTCCCTGAAATCAGCAATATCACAAGAGCTACTTCGCATGCTGGTGCTAGTCACCACATCGATCACAAAAATACATGTCATACACCCCTATAAAGATGGCATGGCATAGCCCAAAACACATGTAGAGCTCAAGTCCATTTGCAGAACACAATAATCGTGGAAAAAATGACAAATGGTCAAGATCTGCTAATTAACAGGAACTAACATTTTATAGCACTCTTGCATCAACAATTTGAGCATCAAGATAGACTCAAGCAAGCATGGCACAATGGAACAAAATGAAGAGCACATCTAGATGAACATTTTGATATATTGCACGCCCAAAACGGAGCTACAGTGACAGAGTTATGGCATGTTGAGCAGGGCAATAAAATGCAAAAAAAATAAGACTTAGAGGAAATCTCGGGTCAACCTCAAACGGATCTAGGGTTCCAGATCTGGATCGGGCGGCGCGGTTCACGAGGATGGCCGGAGTCTCACCGGAGTGGAAGGAGAGGCGGCGCCGGCGAGGTAGATCCGGGGCGGATCCGGGTCGCTGGAGTGGGGAAGACATGGCTGGAGGCATTCCGCGACGGAGGCGTGGCGGCGGAGCGGGGCGGCGGGTGGCAGCTAGGCGGCAAGGTGGCGGGCGGCGGCCACCGGCCGACGGAGGTGGCGCGGCTCGCGGGGGAGGGCCCTGCGCGGGCCTGGCGGGCCGGTGGCGGTGGAGGCAGTGGTCTGCCACGTGTGAGGACCCGATTGGTGCGGGCGTCGTGGCGGACGCGGCCGGCCAGATCCGGACGTGTCCGGCGGCGCGAGGAGAGGGGGAGCTAGGGTTTATCCGCGAATTTCGGAAGGGGAGGTGTTTTATAGGTAGAGGAAGCTAGGAGTGTCCAAATGGAGTGCGGTTTTCGGCCACGTGATCGTGATCGAACGACCAAGAGGATGGAGGGGGTTTGGATGGGTTATAGGGCCACTTTGGAGGGGTGTTGGGCTGCAACACACACGAGGCCTTTCCGGTTCCCCGGTTAACCGTTGGAGTATCAAACGAACTCCAAATGGCACGAAACTTGACAGGCGGTCTACCAGTGGTGTACCAAGGCCGCTTGGAAAATCTTGGTCCATTCTGAGAATGTTTAACACCCGCTCACGAAAAGAGGCAAAAGGGGGCGCCAGGGTACGTAGGAGTGTCGGATTGCAAAACAGACAACAGGGAAAATGCTCGGATGCATGAGACAAACACGTATGCAAATGTGATGCACATGATGACATGATATGAAATGCATGACATGGACAAAATGCAAAACGGAGACAAAACCCAACCACGGGGAAATCTCATAACTTAGAGTGTAAAATGGCAAGAGTTGGAATACAAATATGGTAAGTTACATCCGGGGTGTTACAACACTACACCACTACGAAAGGATCTCGTCCCGAGATCTAGGACTGAAAGAACTCCGGATATTCGGAACGGAGGAGGTCCTCGCGTTCCCAGGTGGCTTCTTGGTCGGAATGGTGTGCCCACTTCACTTTCAGGAATTTGATAGACTTGTTCGAGTCTTGCACTCAGTTTCTTCAAGAATAGCAACGGGATGCTCACGATAAGACATGTCTTCTTGGAGATCAATCTCTTCGAAGTTGATGGTGCGATCAGGAGTCTTGAAACACTTGCGAAGCTGTGACATGTGAAACACATCGTGCACGTTTGCAAAGTTGGACGGAAGCTCAAGTTGATAGGCGAGATCACCTCTTTTGCCAATGATCTTGAAAGGACCCACGTATCTAGGGGCAATCTTCCTTTTGATACCGAAGCGACGAGTACATTTCATTGGAGAGACGCAGAGGTAGACATGGTCTCCGATCTTGAAAGCCAAGTCACGATGCTTGCTATCATAGTAACTCTTCTGGTGTGATTGCGCGGCTTTGATATTTTCATGGATGACTTTGCACATTTCTTCAGCTTCTGTGATTAAGTCATTGCCAAGAAGTTGGCGTTCACCAGTCTCTGACCAATTAAGAGGAGTACGGCACTTTCTGCCATAGAGAATCTCGAATGGGGCCTTGCCCGAACTCGCTTGGAAGCTGTTGTTGTAGGAGAACTCGGCATATGGAAGACAATCTTCCCACTTCATACCGAAAGAACTGACACAAGCCCTGAGCATATGTTCAAGAATTTGATTAACTCGCTCGACTTGTCCACTAGTTTGAGGATGAAAGGCTGTGCCGAAGCGAATGTTGGTGCCCATGGCCTTCTAGAAGGAATCCCAGAACTTAGAAGTAAAGATGCTTCCACGATCTGAAGATATCAACTGCAGAATGCCGTGCAAGGAGACAATCCTGGAGGTATATAGCTCTGCCAACTGAGCTGCTGTGATAGATTCTTTGATAGGAAGAAAATGAGCCACTTTAGTAAGTTTGTCGATGACAACGAAGATAGCATCATTTCCACACTTGGACTTGGGAAATCTAGTCACGAAGTCCATCTCGATATGGTCAAACTTCCATTCTGGAATGGCAAGAGGTTGGAGGAGACCAGCTGGCCATTGGTGTTCTGCTTTCACTCTTCTGCAGACATCCCTTTCATTCACGAACTGAGCAATTTCTCGCTTCATTCGAGTCCACCAATACGACTGCTTGAGGTCATGGTACATCTTTGTACTTCCATGATGAATAGATAAGAGTGAATTGTGAGCCTCGTTCATAATGACTTTACGAAGGTCACCCTTAGGAACAACAATTCGATCCTCGAAGAATAGAGTATCTTTGTCATCAGGGCGATAGCACTTGTACTTGGGTTGGCTCTTGGCAATCCCATTCTTCACCTTCTTCACCATGGCATCAAGAAGTTGTGCCTCACGAATTTGATCTTCCAAAGTAGGAGAGACTTGGAGGTTGGCAAGAAATCCTTGAGGAACAACTTGGAGATTAAGTTTGCGGAAAGCTTCACAAAGGTCCGGTTGGAAGGGCTTGAGAATCAAACTGTTGCACTAAGCCTTTCTGCTCAAAGTGTCAGCAATGACATTGGCCTTGCCTGGAGTATATTCAATAGTCGGATTATACTCTCGAATCATTTCGACCCAACGAGTCTGCCTGAGGTTGAGGTTGGGTTGAGTGAAGATGTACTTGAGACTCTTATGATCAATGAAGATGTCCACTTTCCTTCCCAACAAGAGATGTCTCCATGTTAAAAGAGCATGGACAACTGCCCCCAGCTGGAGGTCATGAGTGGGGTAGTTCTTTTTGTTGAGCTTCAACTGGCGAGAGGTATAGGCCACAACTTTCTTCTCTTGCATTAACACAACACCGAGACCTTGCAGGGAGGCATCATAGAAAACTTCGAATGGTTTGGATTCATGAGAAGGAGTCAGAACTGGAGCTGTGACTAGCTTCTCTTTGAGGGTGTTGAAAGCGATGTCACATTCAGACGTCCAGACATACTTCACATGCTTCTAGAGGAGGTTGGAAAGAGGATTTGCAATCTTATAGAAATTCTCAACGAATCTTCGACAATAGCTTGCAAGCCCAAGGAAACTGCGAAGCTACTTCACATTCTGAGGCGGTTCCCAATTCACAATTGCATACACCTTCTCAGGAATCACAGCTATGCCCTTGGCGAAGATGATATGCCCAAGGTAGAGAACCTTATCGAGCCAAAACTCGCACTTTGAAAACTTTGCATAGAACTGATGTTCTCTGAGTTTGTTCAGCACCAATCTCAAGTGCTTGGCATGATCCTATTTGTTCTTGGAAAAGACAAAAATGTCATCAAGATAGACCAAGACGAAGTCATTTGTGTAAGGGTTGAAGATGAAGTTCATCATGCGAGAGAATGTTGGAGGAGCATTGACAAGGTCGAAAGACATGACAGTGTATTCATAGGAACCATAGCTTGTTCTGAATGCTGTCTTGGGGATATCTTGTTCACGAATGCGAATCTGATGATAGCCCATACGGAGATCAAGCTTGGAGAATACTTGATCACCTTTGAGTTGTTCGAATAGCTCAATGATGTTGGGAAGTGGGTACTTGTTCTTTATGGTCTTCTTGTTCAATGGGCGGTAGTCGACACAAAGTCGGTCCGTGCCATCCTTCTTCTTGACAAAAAGAACACCACAACCCCATGGAGAAGAACTCGGTCGGATCAGACCCATACGCTCTTGTATATCGAGTTGTTTTTCAGCTCCTTCAACTCTTCTGGTCCAAGCTTGTAAGGACGTTTGCAAACAGGTTCCGTGCCAGGCTCAAGATCGATGACGAATTCAACTGGCCGGTGAGGAGGCATTCCTGGAAGCTCTTCTGGAAAGACATCTTGATATTCACAAACGACTATAATCTGAGAGATGGCATTCAACTCACCCTTCTCATTGAGAGAAAACAGTCGAATGGTATCATCACGAGCGGCATAGATGATCACATCCTCAGACGAGTGTGTCAATTGAATCTGCCTGGTAGCACAATCAAGCTGAGCCATGTGCTTAGAAAGCCAGTCCATCCCGAGAATTAGATCAATATCCGATTTACCAAGGACCATTGGAGAAGACAGAAATTTATAATCACCCATCTTGATAGAAACATCCGGAACCATCAACCTAGCACTCGACCATTTACCCAGAGAAATGATATCCATGGATTTGCCCAAATGAGAAGAAGTGAATTCATTCTTGGCAAATAATGGTCTTGACATGAAACAATGCGATGCACCAGTATCAAAGAGAACTTTGGCAGGAATAGAGTTAACTAGAAGGTTACCCATGATCACTTCTGAAGAGTCCTCTGCCTGAGCTACGTTCATCATGTTGACCTTAGCATGCTTGGGACTATGCTTGACCACTGCATTGCTAGCAGATCTCACAGGAGGAGGAGGCAGAAGGCGCCTCTGGTTGAAGCATTTGTTCGCATAGTGCCCTTTCTGCTGACACTTGTTGCAAGTAACCACTGAGAGCGGACGGTGATACGGAGCACTTGACCTTGGAGCATGAGACAACGCTTTGTTCTGATAGCCTGGGTTGGGGGGGTGGGAAGATCCATTGCCACCTTTACTCTTCTGCTGATAAGGCTGGCGGAACGGAGGAGGAGGCAACCAAAAATTTTGCTACTTAGCTGCCACTTGAGTTGAAGAAGATGATTGAGTTGCATCCGTGACTCTCTTCTTAGAAGCATCGCACTTGAGCTGAGCGGCTTCTTGCTTTAGTGCCATGTTGTAAAACTCATCATACTCGGTCGGCTCAAAAAGCACGAGAGCTAGTTGCAGATCTTCTCTGAGGCCACCTTTGATTTGATAAATCATGCTCTTCTCATCAGGGACGTCTTGTTTGGCGAAGCGAGCGAGCCTCTGAAAGAGGATGTTGTATTGGTAAACAGACATACTGCCTTGCTTCAGATTGCATAACTCCTCACGCTTACTCCCCACAACACTTTGAGGAATGTGGTGAGCTTTGAAGTCTCGGCGGAAATCATCCCAGGTAAACACACGACCTCCTATGGAATCTTTGTATTGTTGATACCACTCAGCAGCTTAGTCTTTGAGTTGGAACGAAGCAAACTTGACAAAGTCCTCAGGCTTGACATTGGTACACTCAAAATGTTTGAAGATTGTCGCCGTTCTAGGAACGGGGGTCGCCAGACTTTCCTGCATGCGGCCTGCGGCGTGGCTCAAGTGGGGGCCAAGTGCGGCCCATCTTCATCAGCTCAAGCTCAAGACCCTCGCGAGGGGCCAAGCCTCGCGGGGCAGACGACAGAAAGCTTCCTCAGAGGCAGCCTCATCAGGCAGGCTCATGAGGAGGCGGAGAGATCAAGGCACGGTACCTCGCGAGGAGCCCGTGATGCAAGCCATGACGATTGAGACCAGGCGGGCGTCGGCCTACGCAGTGTCCTTGTTTTCCCTTTGGTGCAAAGGGGGTAATCATAGCCCTAGGCATCGGGCAAAGGTTACCATTCCGGTGCAACGAGACCAAGAGCAGCAAAGCGGCAGGACGGAGGTCACCGTGGAGCCCAATACGGCGTCATCACCAGTGCTTTTGGCAGCCGAAGACCACCTTTGGTCAGGATAACTTGTACCTTCCATCTCATTATTTCGGGAGAGGCCCAGGACCTCTATAAATAGAGCTAGCCACCAAAGAGTAGAAAGGGGGAGAGATCGAGAGATCAACACACCTAGACAGCTAGAGATCTGGTAGAGCCCTAGCAGAGAGAGAGAGGCGACTGAACTCACCCAAGCAGTTCATCGCACCGCCTCAAGAACACCTCTCGCGAGGTTGTTATTCCCTTTTACTATTCATCATCAGCCCCTGAGGCAATCCACCACACCACACACTGGAGTAGGGTATTACACCACAACGGTGGCCCGAACCAGTATAAACCTCGTGTCCCTTGTGTTGTTCGTTGTTTCCAGCTTAGATCACGCGAGGAGATTGGACGTAGAACGGTAGGGGAGAGATCTCCGCGCGCACTCCAGTGTTTGAACCTCAAGGGTCTGCCGGAACCCGAAATCCGACATTTAGCAGAGAGAGGTGACTGAACTCAACCAAGCAGTTCATCGCACCAGCTCAAGAACACCTCTCGCGAGGTTGTTCTTCCCTTGTACTATTCATCATCAACCCCTGAGGCAATCCACCACACCACACACTGGAGTAGGGTATTACACCACAATGGTGGCCCGAACCAGTATAAACCTCGTGTCCCTTGTGTTGTTCATTGTTTCCAGCTTAGATCACACGAGGAGATTGGACGTAGAACGGTTGGGGAGAGATCTCCGCGCGCACCCCAGTGTTCGAACCTCAAGGGTCTGCCGAAACCCGAAATCCGAAATTTAGCGCACCGGGTAGGGGTGCGCCGGAATCCTTCTTCCTCTGCATCACGTTCCGTCGCCTCGCCGTTCAGATGTCAAGCGACCCGGCTGTCAACGCCGACCGCTGGGCAGAGTGGCCCACCCACGCCGTCTCACCGACCCAGGGCAACCTCAACCTTGTGCCTCAGGCAGCCCGCGCGCCGCAGGGCGCTGTGGGGCGTGGGCAACGCGGCCAGACGCCGCCTGCCCTCACACCACGGCAGGTGCGGGCCACAGCAAGGGCCTCAAACCACGCCACGGCCACAGCGCTGTACACCCGACGGGAGCAAGCGAACTCCAGGGCCGCGCTCATGGTGGCCCGAGAGCTGCTACGGTGCCGGCTGCTGGAGGGCGACCGCGACGTGTTGTTGGAGCGAGTAGCCGAGTTCCTGGACGTCGCGGCCTCGGGAACACCTCCTTTCTACGTCCAGCTGCCACCCAGACCCTCGGTGGGCCATATGGCGATGTCGTGCGCACGCACGCAACTTCCAGCGGACTCCAGGGCCCTTTCAGCATCAACACCTCCTCCAGCACCGGGCGACAAGTCATGTTGGCCACTTCTCAGGCCAGTGAAGGGGTGCACGCCGCGGCCTTCGGCTTCGGTGGACTGCCGCGCCATCACCCCCAAGACGGCGCTCCAAGCCAGGCTGCGTGGCATGCGGGGCGCTACGGCGAGGCGCACGGGGTGGTGGCCCCAGAATCTTACGTGCCCCGCATGGTGGATTAGGGGTGCGCACTGGAAGAAGATCATGGCTCATTCCTCGGGCCAGGCTGGGGCGAGGAGACGCCAGGGGTTGAGCTCTTTCAGGAACCCAGGAGAGCCTCGACAACTGCACAGGCGGCGGCAACTATCGGGTACCACTCATCCCTCAGGAGCAAGCTTATTCTAACCATGGGTCGCAGGAGATACAGGTCGCCGCAGCAAGTGGCTGCCCCAATTCTGCGGCCTCATACCCCTCAGGAGGAGGGCGCAGGGGGTTGCAGGAGCGGGGCCGAGAGTCGGGTTCATCCCCGTGGCGGTCGGAGCAAGGCGTTGTCAGGAGGTAGGCCCCCTGCCGGGGAGGTGCCCCAGGGCCTGCCCCTGGCAGGGGACCCGTGGTCGTCGGGGGAACCGCTGGCGACCGCTCTACCCCATTGGTGTCGTCCTTGGTTTCCGGTCACTGTCGATGGCGGCAGAGTGAGGCGCAAGGGGGGCCCTCGTCTGGCGATATGAAGCAAGGCCGGTACCTGTGAAGAAGGCCCAGTGCCTGTGAAGCTCGCCGCCCGTGACACTCTCATGTAATAATGAGTGGGGCTGTACACGCCTCGGAGTCTCCGGAGAGCCGGCCTCGGGCCTCGGGGGCTCCTGCCCACGCCTAGTGGCAGCACTTAGCTCCACGCTGGTGAGAAGACGTCAAAGACTAGACTAGGTGCCGGACGTGGCCTTTTGCTTTTGCCTTTCCTTGTTGACAAAGTTCTTCGATTAGGATTTAAGTTGGATTTGAGCTCGATGCTTGCGTGTGTTTGGGGGAAGGGGTGTCTAGTCTCGTTCGAGCAATATCTCGCGTTCTGGTTTCGGCTTTGCGTCCAAAGTTAGCATCTGCTGCCCCCCCCCCTCGCGAGCCCCTCGCGAGCCGGGCCGGGCCAGGCAGGTTTACAACCAGGACCGCTATCACCACACCCTTTCCGGCGGTTTTCACCGCGGAATCTACAAGTTAATCAGAAGACACCCGAGGTGCGGCGGCCCCCGCAGGCCTGCTCAGGACTCGTCAGGGTCGGAAGGTACACAAGTCAGCTGACCTAGCACTGGGCCAGCGGCTAAGTTCACACACAACATTATGCTTACCAGGGTACTAATTGCAAACCTTTACATGAGGGGCTTCCCCTCCCAAAATGCTCTTACATTCTTCAGGGCCAAGCCTGAACCTTCTTCGTGCAGGATAAACAACAGTGACATGCCGTCAGTCGGACATATCACTCACCGCGTCTTCTTGGGCATCCTCGGAGGCATCACTGGCGTTTGTTGACATTGCCGCCACCGTCGCCAGCATCTCCATCAGCGCCAGGCTCTTCCACAACACCGCCTTCATTGGCGGCCACGACCAGGCCGTCATCATCAGACGCAAAGTCCCTGACGAGGGCATCCACATTGTCCTCCACCCATCGTGCCAGGTCTTCACGGATGGCTATGGGCACAGGTGCGATGGCAGCGTCGAAGTCGAAGTGGGGGTCCCTGCCCAGTAGATAGCTGAAGACTCGGGAGAATGCACGCCCGAGCAAGGCTTGGCTCCTCTCTTCGACAAGCCAACGGGACCTTTCGGAGCGGTTCTCCAGAAGCGTCACCACATCGGTGAAAAATTGGAGTTTGCCGGCGTAGTTGACCTCATGCGGCTCCTTAGCGGCAGCCTAGCAGATGTTGCCCAAAGCTGTGTTGGCCCTTTCTCTGAGCGTTTGAAGCATCGGGTCATGCTCACGCTCCAGAACCCGCCGCCGATGGATCTCGTCCTCATTCCTCTGCGCGACGGCCTCGGCGTCATCAACCCTCTGTTGGAGAAGAAGCTGCTCGGCCCGGGAAGAGGACAGCTCCGCCTGTGCCGCACTGAGGGCGGCTGCGGAGGAGTCCGCACACCGCGTCTCTTCGGCCAGTTTGGCCCTGAGGGCTGCGGTCATGCCCTCAGCCTCGGCCTTGATCAGCCCCAATCTCATCTCGTATTCACGCTCGAAGGCCGAGCGAGCTTCCGCCATGCGGCGATCGACTTCTTCCTAGGCCCGGGCTTCGCGCGCGGCAACGTCGTCCTCCGCCCGAACCACCAGGCGCTCCCTCGTCTCCAACCGCTTAAGATCAAGGTTGCGCTCGGCGGCCTCCAGCGTCAGCGCCTCCTCGCGCTTCAGAAGCTCCGCCTGGGGCCCCCTCCATTGACTCAAGGGCCGCCTGGCGCAGTCCCACTTGCTGCTCTAGGGAGTTGCTCCAGGCCTGGAGCTCCCTTGCGCGCTCCTCCGCATCCTTGCGCCGTCGGTCTGCTTCCCGAGCCTCCTCGACAGCCTGGGAGCAGGCCTCCCGCGAAGCTGCCAGCGACGCTTTAGCCTTCGCGTTTTCGAGATCACGTTGGTGACGCATGACGGTGATGGCTACCTTTAGTTTGCGCCTCTCCTCAGCAAGGTGCAAGCCTTCGGCCTCGAGGCGAGCATCCTCGTCAGCAAGCTCTGCCCCGATCCGGCTCACCGCATCTGCCGCCCTCTGGAGGAACTCTTCGCAAAGGGCGCGTCGCTCCCAGATGCGCCTGAGCACGTCATCCGCATCACCCTCTTCCACCGGAGCATGGGGAGGACCCCGAGGCGGAAAGCCCCCTCCCGGCATGGAGCTGGGGGCTGGTGCCCTAGCCATCGCTGAACGAACCTCTCAGGGAATCCGGCCTGGCATCGTTCCACCCACGGAGGAGGAGCCAAAGACAGACTTCAGGCATTCACCATCTATGATCAGAGGAGGAACGCGGGGCAAGCCGGATGTGCCCCAGGAGGACTCATGAAGAAAGGACAGCGGGAGGTGCCCTATGGAATGGACCACTCCACCAACCGGTCTGGCAGCAGGGGAAGCTTGAGGGGATGGCTCCCGGGATGACTCGGCGAGTTTCACAGGGCAAGGCCTGAAAGGGACAATATCAGTCGTAGGGATATCAAAGTGAATGAGCGCAGAAAGAAGAAGACTTACTCGTCCATGGCAAAGTACTTCCTGCGCTTCAGCAAGCGGCAGGGGCGGTCGTTGCTACCCAAGGCCTCATTTCTCTTGTGGAGAGCCATGAAGTCTACACGGAACCGACCTAAGCGCTCGGCGCAGGGGGCGGCCTCTAGTGCGGAAGAAGCGTCAAGATGATCAGCGCTGGAGGAGTCAGCCTTGGGGGCACCGTCAGGCGTCGCCTCGCGAGGAATGGCTGGGGCCTGGGGAGTCCCAGCCTCAGGAACCATAGGCCGCCACTCCGCACATACCGCCGCTCCAGGGCGGGCCTGGGGAGACGCCGCCTTCGAGGCTTCTTGTGGCGTCGGCACCTCTACATTGGTCGCCTCAACTCCCGCCGGTTCTCGTCTCCCCGCCATGTCGCCTGGGGAAGGACCGCTGTGGGTGGCAGGGGAAGCAGCCACGGAGGTAGGGTTCTCGTAGGGCCCCATGAAGCCAGCCGGGCGCAGTCCCCACTCGTCGAAGTTGGGCATCTGCCTCACAAAGTCGGCCCTGCCGGAGCAAAGATACAAGAGTATACCATTGCTCCGAAGGCTGCTTGGGAAAGGATCGCCAGTCAAGACCCTGAGCACCGTCTGCAGCACTTCAGGCGCCAAGTCCTCCTCCTGAAGCCGCATGCGGTCTCTATGCCCCGCAAAGTCCCACATCCGGCGAGAGTGGCGCTGGAGAGGAGCAATGCGACATTGGAGGAACTCCTTCACCACCTTGGGCGCTGACACATTGAGCGCCCTCAAACTCTCAAAGTGGCGCCAGACGAAGGCGAGCCGGGGGCTCGCGAGCACCTCATGATCCCAGCCTGGGTTGGGAACAGCGGGCAAGGTCGGGTGCGAGAGCAAAGGGTTGGGCACTCCGACGTCCACGTACAGCCACCGCTATCTGAACCTGGCCTCAGGAGAAGGAAGGCCGAAGTCGATCCCTGAAGTGGCCGTCTCTGGCACGACAAAGAAGCTCACACACCCTGAGCACTGAGTGGGGTTGCTCAGGCGCAAGGAAAAGAAGTGGCGCAGCAGGGCAACGGAAGGAGGAATGCCTATCATTGCCTCGCGAACAAAAGCAAAGACAGCCAGAAGAGTAATGGACTCCGGCCCAAGGTGCATCATGCGGATCTGGTAATGGGAGAGCACCACATTGAAGAACGCGGAAAAGGGGGGAACCAGACCCGCCCATAGGGCATCCGCGAAGAATCAGACCTCCATGATGATCCTATCAAGGGAGGCGTGGGACGCAGGCTAGACTGTGGTCCTGCCCCACTCATTGAAGATCGTGGCAAGGGCGGAGCGGACCTTGTTCAAAGCTTCTGGATTGAGTATGATCGACCAAGAAACGGCGGGGGCCACTGCCAGAGGTTTGCGGGGCGAAGGCGCGGGCTTCTTTCCCCTTCCTTTCTTCGTCGGCACCATGGCAGTGAAGAGAGGGAAGAACTCGATCCGGATTGGCGGCGGAGGCTGGAGCTCGAAGAAGAAGGAAAGGTAGGAGGCAAGCGAGCAGTGGAAAGGTGGAACAACTGTCTGCAACTACGGGTCCACTTAGCCGGGCGCATAAAAAGGCGTCGTGGCGAAGCGCAGATGCCCATGTCCAGTCAATCGCCATGCGGCGCCCAAGGCCGCAGGCTATTGGGGCCCGTGGCGCTTCGCGCTTGCCTCTTCGCTTCCCTGCTAGGCCAAGCCCGGGCGCGTCTTGGACCCGAGGGCTAATGTCGGCGTTCTGGGAACGGGGGTCCCCAGACATGCCTGCCTGCGGCCTGCAGCGTGGCTCAAGTGGGGGCCCAGCGCGGCCCATCTTCATCAGCTCAAGCTCAAGACCCTCACAAGGGTCCAAGCCTCGTGGGGCAGACGACAGAAAGCTTCCTCAGAGGCAGCCTCATCAGGCAGGCTCATGAGGAGGCGGAGAGATCAAGGCAGGGGTACCTCGCGAGGAGCCCGTGACGCAAGCCATGACGATCGAGACTAGGCGGGCACCGGCCTGCGCAGTGTCCTTGTTTCCCCTTTGGTGCAAAGGGGGCAAGCACATGCCAAGGCATCAGGCAAAGGTTACCATTCCGGTGCAACAAGACCAAGACCAGTAGAGCGGCAGGACGGAGGTCACCGTGGAGCCCAAGACGACGTCATCACCAGTGCTTTTGGCAGCCGAAGACCACCTTTGGTCAGGATAACTTGTACTATATGTTCCCCTTCAAAATGGCCAATTGTTGGCGCCCTTCTCGCTCATTATTTGGGGAGAGGCCCAGGGTAGAAAGGGGGAGAGACAGAGAGATCAACACACCTATATAGATAGAGATCTAGTAGAGCCCTAGCAGAGAGAGAGAGAGAGGCGATTGAACTCACCCAAGAAGTTCATCGCACCAGCTCAAGAACACCTCTCGTGAGGCTATTCTTCCCTTGTACTATTCCTCATCAGCCCCTGAGGTAATCCAGCACACCACACACTGGAGTAGGGTATTACACCACAACGGTGGCCCGATCCCGTATAAACCTCGTGTCCCTTCTGTTGTTCGTTGTTTCCAACTTAGATCACGGGAGGAGATTGGACGTAGAACGGTAGGGGAGAGATCTCCGCCCGCACCCTAGTGTTCGAACCTCAAGGGTCTACCGGAACCCAAAATCCGACACAGATATCCACGAGCCAATCGTCAGCGTTTGTGGCCTCGACACAGTTACTGAAGGACTTTGGTTGGCTTGCAAGGAACTGGTTGAGGGTAGAAAACTGAGCTTGATTGTTGCCTTGTCCTTGATTTCCTTGGTTGCGCTCTTGCAAGAGTTGCAAAAGCATCTGCGTGTTCGCGGCCATGAAAGCTTTCCATGCCTCCGGACGTGGAGGTGGTGGCGGAGGTTCCGGTTTCTGACGCGTTGGAGGAGCCATCCTGAAGAGGGTGACATCCGTTAGCATCTTGAAAGACATATATTCAAGCTGAATCAATGGATCAAAATTTCAACATATATCCTTAACATTCGAACAAGAATGGACGAATGCATTCCAAAAGTAAATGTTCACACTTCCATAAATTGAGAAGCCACTTAGATGGAGATAGATGAATAAAACAACAAGGTACGGATATGAACAAATAATTGGTAAGGATTACCCAATCACAAACCAAATATCTGCGGGAAGAAATACTAGAGCTACATGAATTCCCACCTATGAAACTCCCAAAACTTTCCGGTTATGCAATCAGGTGTTGGGAATACATGGGAAGCATAATATCTCACCCAAAACTAGCAAATCCTACATCCAGTTGTATCCATCCTTCAACACATAACCAAGAAACCTTCTGAAATCATTTACTTCAACCTTCGAAAAAGCATCCGTTATACGAGTTATGGCAATACTCCCGAACTCCCGCCCCATTACTGGGTGGCATCGAGGTTATCTCACCAACAACTGCATAAAGGAGATTATCGATGTCGGCAAACTCAGGTATTCCAGAATTGCAACAATAAAATTGTGACGACAACACCTCGGAGCTAACCTCCCTGGGACACTGCCACAACCCCTAAATGTCAGGAGGCACCAAGAACAATGTTCTCGTCACAAAACCATCATAACGATTCCAAGATACCCGAGTGATCCTAAAAAAATTCGTGAAATTTGAGGAGAGAAGAGTCAAAACTCTACGTCAGGAGGCCTCACCAGAGCGGCGAAGGGACCGAGGAGTAAAAATAATCCTACTCTCCGATATATATAATCCTAAAAGACTCAAAACATTTTTCTAGACTCAACAACGTCAGCGATTCGATCAAGCAGGGGGCTCCTAAGTCGGGGAAGGCTCTGATTACCAACTTATAACACCCATGATGCGGCTATATCTCCCACGAGTCGGAGCACGACTTAGAGGCATAACCGCATAGTAGGCATGTCGCAAGAGGGGTAATCTTTACACATCCCATGTACTGAATAAGAAAGGGATAAAGAGTTGGCTTACAATCGCCACTTCACACAAAACATAAATATATCCGAGTCACTGGGACTCAGCAATCTCACAACCTCGCGATCAAATAAAGAAAGACAACCCCTAATGCAAAAGATCCCCGATCGCCCCAACTGGGATCCTCTACTAAATGTCCGGAAAAGAGACATAATAACGTCCTGAATCCTCGTCGAACTCCCACTTGAGTTCGGTCGTGTCCCCTGCACTGGCATCATCGGCACCTGCATCTAGTTTTTGGAAGTAATCTCCGAGTCGCCGGGACACAGCAATCTCACACCCTCGCGATCAAGACTATTTAAGCTTATGGGTAGGAAAAGGTAGTAAGGTGGAGCTGCAGCAAGCACTAGCATATGCGGAGGCTAACTTACGCAAAAGAGAGCGAGAAGAGAAGCAAAGCACGGGTGAGAAGCTATAAGATCAAGAAGTGATCCTGAAACTACTTATGTTCAAGCAAAACACGAGACTGTGTTCTCTTCCCAGACTCCACCGAAAAGAGACCATCACGGCTACACACACTGTTGATTCATTTTAATTAAGTTAAGTTTCAAGTTTTCTACAACCGGATATTAACAAATTCCCATCTGCCCATAACCGCGGGCACGGCTTTTGAAAGTTCAAAACCCTGCAGGGGTGTCCCAACTTAGCCCATCACAAGCTCTCATGGTCAACGAAGGATATTCCTTCTCCCAGGAAGACCCGATCAGACTCGGAATCCCGGTTACAAGACATTTCGACAATGGTAAAAAAAGACGAGCAAAGCCGCCCGATGTGCTGACAAATCCCAATAGGATTCGCTCGTATCTCGTTCTCAGGGCACACCGGATAGGTCAACCTATGAGTAAAACCAACCCTCGAGTTGCCCCGAGGTGGCCCCGCAGGCTATTCGTTTCGGACCAACACTCAGAGGAGCACTGGCCCGGCGGGGATTAAAATAAAGATGACCCTTGAGTCCACGGAACCCAAGGGAAAAAGGCTTAGGTGGAAAATGGTAAAACCAAGGTTGGGCCTTGCTGGAGGAGTTTTATTCAAGTCAAACTGTCAAGGGGTTCCCATTATAACCCAACCGCGTAAGGAACGCAAAATCAAGGAACATAAAACCGGTATGACGGAAACTAGGGCGGCAACAGTGGAACAAAACACCAGGCATAAGGCCGAGCCTTCCACCCTTTACCAAATATATAGATGCATTAAAGTAAACAAGATATAATAATGATATCCCAACAATAAACATGTTCCAACAAGAAACAAACTCCATCATCACCTGCAACTAGCAACGCTATAAGAGGGGTTGAGTAAAACGGTAACATAGCCAAACAACGGTTTGCTAGGACAAGGTGGGTTAGAGGCATGACATGGCAATATGGGAGGCATGATATAGCGAGTGGTAGTTATTGTGGCATAGCAATAGAGCGAACAACAAGCAAGCAAACATAGAAATGATTTCGAGGGTATGGTCATCTTGCCTGCAAAGTTCTCCGAGTTGACGTAAGCTTTATCCTCGTAAGCGTACTCAACGGGTTCCTCGATCACGTAATCGTTTCCCGGATCTACCCAAGGCAATAACACAAGCAAAGGAAACCACAATCAACCATGGTGCAATGCGCAAGCAACATGATGCAAAACATGGCATGATATGCGGGATGTGATATGCAATGCATATGCATGCTCTAGAAGGAAAAGATTGAACCAGGCCTCAACTTGGCAAGCCAAGTGCACCTATGGAAATATGAGTTGATTTCGGTCGAAATCGATATAAAGATCACCGGAATTGGATGCACGGTTTGCAAATGGCAGGCAAAACAATAATGGCACAATTCTGCGATAAACAGCGTGATGCCATCTAGAATGCAACAAGAAACTAAGCTACTACACTCTAACATAGCAACAAAGCTCATGGTAGTGATCTACTCAAGATGCTTGACAAAAGATGAACACTGAGCTACGGCTAACTCACACAATAGCAGGTTCAAACAAGGATGGCAAAAGTGCAAAAGATATCAGCTTCACTGACTTAGTGAAAATACTAACATGTCAGGAAACAACATCAGGAAGCAATGTTTAGAACAAGATAACAAGATGCTACAGGCACAGAACATAGCAAACAAAGGCATTGCATGGATCTACTCAAAGCATATAACAAAAGTCCCTTACTGACCATAAGCCAAAAAGGATCAGAAGATATGATGGCACCCATGTAAACATAGCAAGTTTCGTTAACAGATTCAGACTTCGCAGAAAACTGGACATGGCATAAACATAATTATGAAGGCATGTTTGTGATCTTGATTCACTCATCACAAGGCATTCATGATAAACGAAGGACACTACCAGCAAGAAGACATGTTCATGAAGTTAACCAAAGCAAGAACAAACTCATAGCATGCATGGATCTACTACAACAACCTTGGCAAAATTGATTAACACGTAAACAATCTGCCAAAAACATTTTATAGCAAAAGTAGAGCAAGATTGATTCATGCTAGGGAACTCCATAAATGCAAATAGGGACATGGATGGATAGAGCATAACCATATTTCAAAATAATCCTTACTGAACATACTCAAAAGAAGCATGGATCTCACCGTAGCAACATGAATACATGGCATTAAAATAACAACAGGGAAATGACTTAGTGAAATTCTAAGTCCCTGAAATCAGCAATATCACGAGAGCTACTTTGCATGCTGGTGCTAGTCACCTCATCGATCAAAAAAATACATGGCATAGACCCCTGTAAAGATGTCATGGCATAGCCCAAAACACATGTAGAGCTCAAGTCCATATGCAGCACACAATAATCATGGCAAAAATGACAAATGCTCAAGATCTGCTAAGTAAAATGAACTAACATTTTATAGCACTCTTGCATCAAAAATTTGGGAACCAAGATGGACTCAAACAAGCATGTCACAATGGAAAAAATGAAGAGCACATCCAGATGAACATTTTGATATATTGCACGCGCAAAACGGAGCTATGGTGACAGAGTTATGGCATGTTGAACAGGGTAATAAAATGCAAAAAATAAAAGACTTAGAGGAAATCTCGGGTCAATCTGAAACGGATCTAGGGTTCCAGATCTAGATCGGGCGGCACAGTTCATGAGGATGGCCAGAGTCTCGCCGAAGTGGGGAAGACGCGGCCGGAGGCGTTCCGCGGCGGAGGCGCGGGCGACGGGGCGGCGGGCGCGCGGGCTGGGGATGGCCCCGCGCGGGCCTGGCGGGCCGGCGGTGGTGGAGGCGGTGGTCCGCCATGTGTCAGGAACCGATTGGTGCGGGCGTGGTGGCGGACGCGTCCGGCCAGATCCGGACGTGTCCGGTGGCGCGAGGAGAGGGGGAGCTAGGGTTTATCCGCGAATTTCGGATGGGGAGGTGTTTATATAGGTAGAGGGAGCTAGGAGTGTCCAAATGGAGTGCGGTTTTCGGCCACGCGATTTAGATCAAATGGCCGAGAGGATGGATGGGGTTTGGATGGGTTATTGGGCCACTTTGGAGGGGTGTTGGGCTGCAACACACACGAGGCCTTTCCGGTTCCCCGTTAACCGTTGGAGTAGCAAACGAACTCCAAATGGCACGAAACTTGACAGGCGGTCTACCGGTGGTGTACCAAGGCCGCTTGGCAAATCTCGGTCCATTCTGAGAATGTTTAACACCCGCTCACGAAAAGAGGCAAAAGGGGGCGCCGGGGTACGTAAGAGTGTCAGATTGCAAAACGGACAACAGGGAAAATGCTCGGATGCATGAGACGAACACGTATGCAATTGCGATGCACATGATGACATGATATGAAATCCATGACATGGACAAAATGCAAAACAAATACAAAACCCAACGACGGGCAAATCTCATAAATTAGAGCCAAAAATGGCAAGAGTTCGAATACAAATATGGTAAGTTACATCCGGGGCGTTACAAGCGCCCTGTGGGCGGTGGTTCCTGTTCGTCCCCTGCATCGTCTTCCATACCGTCGATGTCTTCGGAGTCGAAGTCGAGCATGTCGGTTAAATCATCGACAGTGGCTACTAAGTGTGTGGTGGGTGGGTAGCAAATTTCTTTGTTGTCCGCATCCCATTTTAGCCGGACATAGTTCGGCCAAGGTTCTCTTGACAAGGAGAGACACCTTAATGAATTTAGCACGTCGTCGAAAGGTGAGTGCTGAAAGATATCCGCGGAGGTGAACTCCATGATCGGTGCCCAATCAGATTCGATAGGCACGGGCGCAGGCGGTTCGGAGTCCGTGACCGGAGACGAATCCAGTTGTTGCCGCCAACACGGCTCTTGTAAGGGGTAAAGTTACTATCCGGCTCCATCGCCACTGAGAGTGCGGCCTCCATGGCAGGGTCTATCCACCCATCCTCGGATGGCGCACTTTGCTCCGGATTGAGGGCTGGATTAGTTGCAGATGCGATCTCCCAAACACTGTCCGACGGCAGAGTTACGTCATGCAGTCATGATTGTGCGGCACACCTGACATGGGCTCGGATCCGTCGAAGATCAAGTCTCCACGGATGTTGGTAGTGTAGTTTAAGTTTCCGAACCTGACTTGATGGCCAGGGGTGTAGCTCTCGATCTGCTCGAGATGGCCAAGCGAGTTGGCCTGCAGTGCGAAGCCGCCGAATACGAAGATCTGTCCGCGGAGGAAAACCTCATCCTGTACTGCATCGTTACCGATGATCAAAGGAGCCATCAAGCCTTTACGGTGATGGCACAGTGGAACTCTCAATGAAAGCACCAATGTCGGTGTCAAAACCGGCGGATCTCGGGTAGGGGGTCCCGAGCTGTGTGTCTAAGGTGGATGGTAACAGGAGGCAGGGGACACGATGTTTACCCAGGTTCGGGCCCTCTTGATGGAGGTAATACCCTACGTCCTGCTTGATTGATCTTGATGATATGAGTATTACAAGAGTTGATCTACCACGAGATCGTAGAGGCTAAACCCTAGAAGCTAGACTATGGTATGATTGTTGTTGTCCTACTGACTAAACCCTCCGGTTTATATAGACACCGGAGGGGTTAGGGTTACACAGAGTCGGTTACAAGGGAGGAGATCTACATGCCCGTATTGCCAAGCTTGCCTTCCACGCCAAGGAAAGTCCCATCCGGACATGGTACGAAGTCTTCAATCTTTTATCTTCATAGTCCAGCAGTCCGGCCAAAGGATATAGTTCGGCTGTCTAGAGACCCCCTAATCCCAGACTCCCTCAGCAGCTGGTAAGATTTGGAGGATGCCTTTAGAGACAACTTCCAAGGAACCTATGTTCGGCCTCCAGACATCGATGACCTTAGTCACATAGTACAACAACCCGGAGAATCAGCCCGAAAGCTATGGACCAGGTTATTAATTAAAAAGAACCAAATTGTGGACTGTCCGGACGCCGAAGCCCTTGCGACCTTTAAGCACAGCGTCCGAGACGACTGGCTCGCCCGACACCTCGGCCAAGAAAAACCGAAGTCCATGGTAGCCCTTACTGCACTTATGACCTGCTTATGCACAAGAGAATATAGCTGGCTAGCTTGCAGAAGCAATAGCACCAGCAACCCTGGCACCTCCGAAGCTAGGGATGGCAATGGCAACCACGATGCAACAAACACAAGCATCAAAGCAATAACGAAGATACCAAAGGCACGGCGATCAATGCCAGATTCAGTTGCTCTAAACCCGGTCAGTGAAAGAAGCCATTCAAAGGAAACAAGGATGGTCCATCTAGTTTGGACATAATACTCGATCGGCCCTGTCAGATTCATGGCACCCCTGATAAGCCTGCTAATCATACCAACAGGAATTTTCGGTTCTTTAAACAGGCCGGCAAGCTAAAACGCCAAACATAAGGGGAAGGGGCCACCTGGCGAGGACGATGATGAAGAGCCTCGCCCACCGAACACATGGGGACAGAATAAATTTCGCCCCGAGGTAAAAACGGTGAATATGATATATGCTACACATATTCCCAAAAGGGAGCGCAAGTGCGCACTAAGGGACGTTTATGCCATAGAGCCATTCGCCCCAAAATTCAATCCATGGTCAGCCTCTCCAATCACTTTCGATTGCAAAGACCATCCGACCAGTATCCGTCATAGAGGTTCGGCAGCATTGGTCCTTGATCCGATTATCGACGGATTCCATCTCAAGCGAGTCCTTATGGATGGCGGTAGCAGCCTTAACCTGCTTTATCAGGACACTGTCCGAAAAATGGGCATCAATTCATCAAGAATGAAGCCCACCAAAACCACCTTCAAAGGAGTAATACCTGGCATTGAAGCCCACTTCAATGGCTCAATAACACTGGAAGTGGTCTTTAGTTCACCGGACAACTTCCGAAGCGAAGAGTTGATCTTCGACGTCGTCCCTTTCCGCAACGGTTATCATACACTGTTGGGAAGAACCGCCTTCGCCCGCTTCAACGCGGTCCTGCATTATGCTTACCTAAAGCTGAAAATGCTTGGACCTCGCGGTGTTATTACAGTCAATGGGAAGATGGAGCGCTCCCTTCGTACTAAGGAGCATATCGCGGCGCTCGCAGGGGAAGCACAAGGTGGCCTTATCAAACCGAACATTACCCCGGCAGTCAAGCGCCGGACACTATCAAACAAGTGCGGTCTACCCCATAGAACGCCAGCCCGGCTCGTCCAGAGCTAGATTAGCAATCCGGCCTCCGCCACAACCCCAATTGGATGGCGGCATACGTACCGTGCGTACATAACTACGCACTAAAGATACCATGGGAACGGACAGAGGCATACGAAAAACACGGTCCATGGCACGGCTCGGCCCTATCCGGACCTTTATATTCTTCCATCTTTTTCTTCTTCTTCTTCTTCAGGTTCTTTACAACCTACACCACTCTTCGATGGTACTTAGGGTCCTTTTCCAGGCCCCTTATATACACTCGATTGTTGATCCTCTCAAAGGACCATATACTACAGGGAAAAGCGGCGCAGACGTGCGACAGAGTGTCCAAAAGATCTTCAAGATCATGTTTTCAAATTTAGGACCTGTATACAGCTTTCCCTAGTTCTCGGCATGTAAAATGGCCTTGATGCTTATGTCATCCTCTGTAAAAATACGTTTTGACGTACCAATCCGTTTTCCCACTTTATATCTGAATTGGCATATACACCTTGGTACGACTTAAATCGCAAGGGGCTCTATTTCAAGCCATATATTCTCAACAATAGAAAGTCCGAATACTCTCAGGGTATACTTCGGCGTCCAGAATACTGCATTATATGCATCGACTCCGAATCACATCTTTGGTCAATAGTTGGGTTGCCCGGCTCCTGTGCTTCCTACCTTACGTTCCGTTTTTTTGGCTAAGGTAGTAAAGAGAGAACTACTGCGATTGTGTTTCCGGTTGGCCCGGTCAAACACCTCAGTAGAGAAAGCCAAAAACTGACTGTCATGATGTGCTAAGAGCTGGTCAACAATTCGGTGACTTACTAAATCTCTAGTGATTTCATCCGTATTACATGAAGGGCTGGCTTTTTCCAGTCAAGTGTTTGAAAGGCATCTAGGTCTGATAGCCGCATATGCACCAGGGGCTACCCTACAGTCCCATTGTCAAACTCCTATGGCTAAGTGAGAATGATAAAACCGTATAGTTCGATTGCCTGGTTCACCGCACTGCCACCTCATTTATGGACCAAGACATTGGGTCAAGTGTGGTCACACGCTATTCCGAACACCCCCGTAGTATCTACGTGGGGGCTGAAGCCGACAACTCGTAAATTCTCAAGAATTAAAAATGGCGCACAGGGGGAATAACACTTTAGGATAAATGCATACAATATATTACAAGGCCTTGGTTTATATTACAAAGCTTTGGTTTATACAATTTCCGAGCAGTTCAAACACATTCAATCGAACATGATGTCCTTTGAGCATTGGCCCTCTATCAAGCAGGCACCTTCCAAGATGTCCTCAAAGTAACTCTCCAGCGTACGGTGGTCCTTGCTCCCAGGCGGCCCCTCGACGGGCATGATGGCGGCCTTCATTTTGGCCCAGTGCATCTTGACACAACAAAGGCTATCCACGCACTTTCTATACATGCCGAGTGCTTCACGGCCTCTACCCGGGGCAAGGTGTCGCCAAGCCGCTTGACCAAGACAAAGTAGCTACTCGGAATAGGTCCGGCTGGCCATAACCGGACTATGATGTCCTTCATGGCCAAACCAGACATCCTATGCTGCTCTGCCAGCTGCATCATCTGATTTTTCAGCGGCGCTGGTTGCTCCGGTGCCAAGTACTGCGACCAGAAGAGCTTCTGCGCCGTGTTTCCTTCTTGGGCCCGGAAATACTCGGCGGCGTCGGCAACACTCCTTGGGAGATCCGCAGAAGTGTTTGGAGCACTCCATAATCGATTTAGCAAAGCATATCGTCGACCACCGAATATACTCTTTAAAGAAAAGGCTTACCAGCCGCTATCTGTCCGGCTTGCTTGATCTCCTCGTAAGCCACCCGGGACTCGGACCGAGCCTCCTTCGCAGCTTGAAGAGAATTGGTGAGTTTGGCCGCTTGGGCCTTGTTACTCTCCTCCAAGGACTCACACTTGTTGGCGGCTTCCTAGAGCGCTTGCCCTACTTCGGTCACCCTCGCCTCATAGTGAAGGCGGGCGGCCTTTTCGGCCTCTACATCCGCAACCGCTTTCTCTGCGGCTGCTTTGCTTGCCCTCACCTCCTCCTTGGCTTCGGAAAGGGCACTCTTGAGGGCCTCAACCTCGGTCGTGTTGCCTACAATCATTAACATAGCAGTGCATGAGCTTAAAACTCTGAGTCTACATTATAATTTTGGCTTGTAAAGGGCTCTTTTTAACAAAAAAAGCATACCTTGGGCCTCATCAAACCGCTTGTTAATACGGTTGATCTCATCGTCAGCTAGCTTCAGTTTTCGCAGGAGTTTGGACACTTCAGCATCCTTAGTTGAAGCCGCCAACAGTGAAGCCTGTTTATCAAAATAGATGAATGTGTTATCTCTCGCGACTATTTCATCCTCTATCCGGCTCTTTTTTCCAAAGAACCAAATAGAGTCTCAGGGGCTATTATATATACAGGCATATTCTTCCAATACGAAAAGCGTCTAAAGCATGTTATATCACTTACCTCAAAACCTGTTAACAAGCTAGTGAAATCTTAGTTCAGACCACTTCTGGCGGACCGAACCTTCTCAACCATCGTACCCATCAGGGTACGGTGCTCTTCCATGATGGAAGCACGTTGAAGTTCTTCCCTCAACATATCTAGCGCCTCTGGATTGATACAGGTCGCCGGTGGAGTCGACACTCCCCCTTCCCTTGAAGGGGGCTGCTCGCGCAACTCCAGAGACACGTGGGTCTCCGGAGTAGTATTTGGCTGGGGGCCAGACTAATCCAGGCCCCCTGTCATCATTTTCCATTGGGTTAGTATCCCCATGTTTTTGGCAGCCGAGGCATCACCCTCTGGTGCTGTTTCAGCAGCTTTCCGCACCAACCCCTGGCCCGAAGAAGTCCTTTGGGACCACACCTTGGTGTCGTCCGCGGCTCGTGGCGGAGAGGCTCGCGGAGGTGTTTCGCTCTCCATCATCTCCGGCACCAATGAGTTTCCCGAAGAAGACGATTGTTGGGGGATATCACGGGTCAGACTGAAGATATGTAAATAAAATATTATCCTACAGTCTGTAAAAAGGCCAGATGTATGTATATTATCTTTAAATACTTATGATTCAGCCTGGGGCTTCGGCTTGAGGCGTCGCTCGGGGATGACTTCGGTGTCTGAATCAAAATCATCCGAAAGGGTAATCTTCCCCTTCTTGGATGCCTCTGCTTATGGGTCCGCGGCCGCCGCCCTTTTCTTCTCTCCCTAGAGGGGAGAATTTCTCTCCTCCTCTTCCTCTTCATCTTCATCTCCCTCATGGGAGGAAAGAACCTCGGTGTCTTCGGACGCGATGCCCGAAGTACCTTTATGGAGGAGGCCACTTCTGGCCTCCTTGCCCTTCTTCTCGACCTTCTTCTCCGGCGCCGGAACCAGCATCTTCATTGGCAGAGGGATAGCTGGGTCTTCGGGCAGCAGAGCCAGACATTTGATCCTCTCCACTTTCTTCGTCTAGAACTGAAGGAGAAAAGGAATGCTTAGCATACTCCTCGGATCTGGAAGTAGAGGTTATGTTTGGAAATCTGAAAACATACTGGAGTGGCCGGGTGAGCGCAGTCGAGGCTGAGGTCTTCAGTCGTTCCCAACCAGGACTTCTGGACCTTGAAAAGAAGCTTCCAGATTTCATCGTGCTTCGTGCTGAAGAAGTGCTGCAGGCTCCGAGGGTCGGCTGGATTGAATTCCCACATATGGTGAGTCCGGCACTGGCAGGGGAGAATCCGGCGAAAAATCATCACCTGGATCACATCGGCGAGGCTGGTGTTCTTCTCTATCACGCCCTTGACGCGCTTGTGCAGCATCATCACCTCGTCGGATGATTCCCAGTCTAGGCCCTTTTTAACCCACGATGTGAGCCGCATTGGAGGCCCAGATTTGAACTCAGGAGTGGCGGCCCATGTGGCTTCGCGAGGTTCAGTGTCCTAGAACCACTCCTACTGCCATCCCTTCACAGTCTCCACGAAGGCCCCCTAGGGCCAAGTGGGGTTGGGGAGCTTGATGAATGTCGAGATGTGGAGGAAGGAATTTGGGGCTGGATCATGAAAGTCTAGACCATAATAGAACATGAGTCCACGGAAAAAGGGTGGAGAGGAAACCCTAGTCCGCCGAGAAAGTGGGGGATAAATACTACCCTCTCATTGGATTCCGGAGTGGGGATGATTTGCTTTTTGGAAGGAAGCCGGTGGGCAATTTCTGCGACTAGGTACCCCGCTTCCCGGAGTTCCTTGATATTCTCCTCCATGACGGAGGAGGCCATCCACTTTCCCTAAGTGCTAGATCCAGACATGGCTGGAGTGTTTACTTGGGAAGAAAAATAGTTGAACTTGGGTGTTGGAGCTCGAGGGCAGATGGGATGAGGAGGAAGAAGGCATGGGGTAAAAAGATGGGTCCTTATCTTCTTATAAAGGAAGTGAATATCAAGCATCCCCCCCACGAGCCTTAAAGCTCGCCTATTCCCAAATGGTCGTGCAAACGGCACCGTTGGATTACCCAAACCCGTATTGATGAGAATCCCGTAATATGGGGACACGATCTCTGCTTTGACAAGACGTGTCAAGGAGGACCACGCCTCGGAATGCGAAGCGGGAGGCTGAAAAACGATTCAAAATAATAATAAGGTCAGAACATAACCTCTCGCCAAAAAAGGTGTCTGTAGACACGGCTTATTTTGTTTAAGTATTTTGCCCTTGAGGTTCAGGGTTGTGACGGTTATATAAAACCGAACATAGTTCTTTTGACCAACTGCTTTGGAGCATTCGGAGGAGGAACCCACCTTGCAATGCCGAAGACAATCTGCGCGCCCGACACATCATCATTGAAGCCTGGTCCAGGGGCTACTGAGGGAGTCCTAGATTAGGGGGTCCCCAGGCGTCCGGGCTATGTGATATGGGCCGGGATGATGGGACAAGAAGATACAAGATAGAAGGCCTTCCCCCGTGTCCGGATGGGACTCTCCTTTGCGTGGATGGCAAGATTGGCGTTTGGATGTGAAGATTCCTTTCGCTGTAAACCAACTCTGTACAACCCTAGCCCCCTCCGGTGTCTATATAAACTGGAAGGTTTAGTCCGTAGAGGCAATCATAATCATATAGGCTAGATATCTAAGGTTTAGCCATTAAGGTCTCAAGGTAGATCAACTCTTGTAACCCCTATACTCATCAAAGTCAATCAAGCAGGAAGTAGGGTATTACCTCCATCAAGAGGGCCCGAACCTGGGTAAACATCCTGTCCCTTGCCTCTTGTTACCTTTGGTCCTCAGATGCACAGTTCGGGACACCCTACCCGAGATCGGCCGGTTTTGACACCGACAACAGGCGCTAGTCCGCCTATTACGCCAGGGAAGCAGCGGCTCGGTGTTTATCTTAGGGGTGTGTAGGGCCTAGGAGCTGCTGGCGTCCGATCTGTTGGTCGGCCAGGATTAAAGGGATGACTGGGGGCGCTGCCAAGCATGGCGGCGGTGTGAGGTCAAGGGGAGGGTGGGGTGAAGGAGGCAGGGGTCTGGGCCGGTGGTCGCTGGCAGTTCGAGAAATATCATCAACAGTGACTGGTAGGAGGTAGACGAAGGCTATCTTCCCGTTCCTTATAGGTCGTATGGTTCATAAAAAATCGACTGGCCTATTTATTTTGAGTCGACTGTTATTTTGATAGGACCACATGTGGTGGTGTGCTGGAGGAGTACCTACATTTCCCAGCCATCCCTGTGCTCATATATTACAAAATCATACGGAGCAGAATCTAATTTTGTTTTCCATGCAATGTTGTAGAGCTATCATATGTCTCCTGTCATTTATTTTTAAGCAACCTGCTATCTGCTACTTTTACAGTGCACTGGTTCTGCAGACACTTCACCCATACTCTCACTATTGTGTTTTTATGCAAGGGTATTTCGAACTCTGCCTTGACATAAGCAGAAAAGAAAAGAGAGAAGTCGCTCCTGCTTGCTTCGCGGGCAGGCAAGACACATTTCCAGGCTTTAAAGGTTGGATGTTTAACAGACAGAGATGGTAAACGTAGCTTTGGAGTTGATGATCTCGCTCGTCGTGAACCACCATCCCAGGTGCTTGCTTTAACTTCGCGGTGTTTTATGTGGTTGCATGTTGCATATGGTGTCTAGCTTGTATTAAAAAGGCCGAAGTTCGTCTTTATTAAGATAAGGAAAGATATTTTTTACATGAACCACCTTCTCGGGAGCACCAGAAGACAAATAGCTAGTCAGGGCACTGGCCGAGCCAGTGACAAGCCCAACACAGACAGGCATCACCTGGAAGCCAACTAAAAAGCCACGATGGTGATGAAGCAGCCCGCCTCCCACCATGCTCTCAGGTCCTATATGATCATGCTCACCACTCCAGCCGGATGTCTAGCTTGTATTGCTTCCAATTTGGTTAAATTGGATCTGCTTAACTTACACACTATACCTTTGAATATGACATGCCTTCCTATTTTTGGTACATACTAGTACATCTATCTATTAACCATGTTCTTACATCAAACTAATGTTCTTGTGTATCCCTCATCAATCACTTATGATGGGGCAGTCAGGATAGTGGACTACTGTGAGAAAATATGCTCATTTAAAGAATGCAGCGACAACCTCCTCACATGATTCTCATGAAACAGCAAGGCTAGATGAAGATAGTGAATGTAGCTCTGTAGTTGATTACCGCATTTCCCCTACACTAGCATCGCAGGTGCTTGCTCTAACTTGGCAGTGTGATATGTGGTTGCATGTTGCCTATGGTGTCTAGATTGTAATTCTTCAAATCTAGTTAAATTGCATGTGCTATTCTGCTTAGTTTATACATTATACCTGTTAATGTGACATGCCTTCCTGTTTTTAGTACATAGTACATCTGTCTATTAAGCATGTCTTTACATAAAACTATTGTTTTTTGTATCCCGCATAAATCAATATGACGAGACACCTTTAGTATATGCAGTGCGATATTAGTTGCATCTTTCATATGATTTATAGCATGCGCTGCTTCTAATTTGTTGAAATGCCATTTTGTAACACCCACAATGCGGCTATATCTCCCATGTGTCAGGGCACGACTTAGAGGCATAGCCGCATGGTAGGTTTGTCGCAAGAGGGGTAATCTTCACACAATCCCATGTATTGAATAAGAATGGGATAAAGAGTTGGCTTACAATCGCCACTCCACACAAATACAAGTTAAACATACATCATCCAGAATACAATCAAGGTCCGGCTACGGAACCAAAATAAAAGAAGACAACCCCAATTGCTAGATCCCTGATTGTCCCAACTGGGCTCCACTACTGATCAACAGGAAACGAAACAACACAACGAACACGAACTCCACCGAGCTCCCACTTGAGCTCAGTTGCGTCATCTACACTAGTATCATCGGCACCTGCAACTGTTTGGAAGTATCTGTGAGCCACGAGGACTTAGCAATCTCACCCCCGCGAGATCAAGACTATTTAAGATTATGGGTAGGAAAGGGTACTGAGGTGGAGCTGCAGCAAGCACTAGCATATATGGTGGCTAACATACGCAAATAAGAGCGAGAAGAGAAGCAATGCACGGTCGTGAACTATAAGTGATCAAGAAGTGATCCTGAAACTATTTACGTTCAAGCATAGCACGAGATCATGTTCTCTTCCCGGACTCCGCCGAAAAGAGACCATCACAGCTACACACGCGATTTATGCATTTTAATTAAGTTAATGTCAAGTTCTCTACAATCGGATATTAACAAATTCCCGTCTGCCCATAACCATGGGCATGGCTTTCGAAAGTTCAAACCCTGCAGTGGTGTCCCAACTTAGCCCATCACAAGCTCTCACAGTCAACGAAGGATATTCTTCTCCCAGGAAGACCCGATCAGACTCGGAATCCCAGTTACAAGACATTTCGACAATGGTAAAACAAGACCAGCAAGACTGCCCGATGCGCCGACATCCCGATAGGAGCTGCACATATCTCGTTCTCAGGTCGATACTGGATAAGACATCCTACGAGTAAAACCAAACTTCAAGTTTCCCTGAGGTGGCCCCGCAGTCTACTCGGTTCGGACCAACACTTAGACAAGCACTGGCCTGGGGGGCTTAAAATAAAGATGACCCTCGGGCTCCCAAAACCCAAGGGAAATAGGCTAGGTGAGGCAAATGTAAAGCCAAGGTTGGGCCTTGCTGGAGGAGTTTTATTCAAAGCGAACTGTCAAGAGGTCCCCATAATAATCAACCGTGTAAGGAACGCAAAATCAAGGAACATAACACCGGTATGACGGAAACTAGGGCGGCAAGAGTGGAACAAAACACCAGGCATAAGGCCGAGCCTTCCACCCTTTACCAAGTATATAGATGCATTAATATAAATAAGAGATATTGTAATATCCCAACATATCCATGTTCCAACATGGAACAAACTTCATCTTCACCTTCAACTAGCAATGCTATAAGAGGGGCTGAGCAAAGCGGTAACATAGCCAAACAACGGTTTGCCGGGAAAGGTGGGTTAGAGGGTTGACATGGCAATATGGGAGGCATGATATAGCAAGTGGTAGGTATCGCAGCATAGCAATAGAGCGAACAACTAGCAAGCAAAGATAGAAGTGATTTCGAGGGTATGGTCATCTTGCCTGATATCCCGCAAGGAAGAAAAACGAGTCCATGAAGAAGGAAAACGGACAAAGTCGAACGGATCCTCACAAACGCGATGTTATCGGAACTAACCCGAAGAAGAAACACCGGAAAGAAGCAAACAACATAATATACAACCACCGCGAAAACATGGCATGATGCACAACCAAGTATGATGCATGTCCGGATTAATGAGGCATGGCATGGCAAAGTGCAACAAACAACACTACAAGTTAAGTGGAGCTCAATATGCAACGAGTTGCATATTGACGAAACACCACATTCAAGTTATTTAGTTCGATCTCGTTTATGTACCCAACAATATTAAATGTTTATTAGCATCGTAAGGGGTGAAGCAAATGAAAATTGCCTATCTAGGCAAGTCTAAATGAGGCCGGAACAACAAGCAACAAGTCCGGCAAAATCCTCATGAGCATATATTAGATTTGGTAATGTTCTTCCCTAAAGCATATTTTATAGTTGTTAAACATGCAAAGTAAAGTCATCATGATAATCCATGCATTTTTCTACCCCATTTACATATAAAGATTATTAAATTTGGAGCTACAGTTAATTAGTTATGAATTAAATCCTTTTAGCTTGTCATAATGGCAAAAAATATGCAAACATCATTTTAAACATAGATGAAAGTTGCAAATTATTAATATACACAAAATTTTAAGCAAGTTTCATATATGATTTGTTTTAATATGATGCACCATTTGTGAGTAATTATATGCATGAAGCTTGGGGGGTTTCTGCAAAATAGGTAAAACACTGGAATATTGCTAAAATTGCAGACAAGGGAAAAAACACATTGGGCCGAATCAGGTTGGCCCGGTAGTGTACAGGAGAGGGAGTGGAGAGGGGTGCTCAATTTGGGCCTTCAGGGAGCTGACAGATCTGGGCCTCGGCCCGGTCGGTGGGTGGATGAGGTGCGGCTGGGCCTGGCGCTTGCTTCGTTTGGTCAACGTGAGCGCTCAAGTCAGATAGTGTCGATGTAGAAGAGCTGCCGCTAGTCTCCCTCGCTCAAGCAGAACGAGACGACGCTGGGAACTTGCGGCGAGGCCGGCAGGCGTGCGAAGTGGCGGGTCAGTGAGGCGGCGAGCAGATCCCGGTGGCGACGTGCCGAACGGAGGCTGATGGAGGCGGGTCTAGCGACAGCTTGTGGGCAGAGATGAAGAAGGCTGCGCGTCCTCGGCGGCGGCGCCATGGCAAGGCGCAGAACCAGCATGGGGCGAGGACTCGACGAGGCGGAGGAAGGTGGATCTGACAGCGATGACGAAGCAACGCGAGGATGACGGCGTCAAAGCCCTGTCCATGGCATCAGAGGGGGAGCAGAGAGATTAGGGAGGTGGAAGAAGGATAGAGGAAAAGTTGAAGGGCAGCGAGGGCTGTCCTTGTCGCGATGGTCTCCATGGCTAACGGCTCGCCGGTGAGTCGAGCGGGGTTGGGGCAACAAGGTCGGGGTCCGTAGCAGGGCGCCGGGGTGCACTGCTGCTGACCAGCGCGGAGGAGCAAGGCCGGCGCGACGGGGTTGCTGGTCCAGCAGTGCTACCACACAGACGGAGGACGACGGCGTCAAGGTAGAGGAGGCCGAATCTGGTTGCTCACGGGATCGATGGATGGATGGACGAGACTGGGTGGCAGGGGAGATCGAGGAAGGAGGAGGCTACGGCTGGTTGGTCCGGTGAAGAAAACGGGGGGGGGGGGTTGGATCGGGGGGGGTCCCGGGGGGGGATATGAGTTCAGCGGCGGCAGGAACAAACTTCCTAGATTTTAGGGTTGGGCTAATGTTTGGTCCGGTGAATATATTGCAGGTGGACTAGGCTTAGGGGCTACCTCGTCCCTCCGATCATAATCAGACGGTCACGAGTAAATAGGCTAGGAAGTCCTAAAAAGAAAACAGAGACGTTTTGTAGATGATTGGGGATGATCCGAACGCAACGGTGATGACTGAGCGGTACGGGTTCGGGGCAGTTTCTGACGCGCACGAGAGGTCTATGCACGGCACAAAGAGGGGTAGGCATGGGCCTACGTGGACTGTGGAGAGCGGGTTGGTCTGAGAGAAGAGGGGAGAGATGCAGCCCGGCACGGTTTTCGGAGACCGAAAACGTCCGATGAAAAAACTGGCAATACTGTCGCTATACTTATCCATTGGGGCGTCAAACGGACACCGAATGCGATGAAATTTGGCAAGCGGCCTACTGACAACAAAGCAATACCGCACGCCAACTTTCATCCCAATCCGAGAACATTTTCGGCCACTTATAAAATACTATTTCGGACATGCCGCGGGCGCGTGCAAGTGTGGTTGGACTCAGAACGAACAACGGAAAGAACTGGGGAAAACCGGACGGATGCAAGTTTTGAAAAAAAACATGATGATGCAATGCACATGATGGCATGGCAAAATGCAACACGCAAGCAAAAGACAAATCACACCACGAATCTCAGAAACCATGGAAGGCATCTGAAGCTCCGGTCTTGGGGCGTCACAACACTCCACCACTATGAGAGCATCTCGTCCCGAGATTTAGGATGGCACCGGAGGGAAACATAAGAGGAACAGAAAAGGTAAAACTAAGTTGCTTCTTGTACAAATGACTGAACCAAAGAACCTTGTGAGGTTGAACAAATTGAATGGAAGAATACAACGGAGATGAACAAAGTAGAAAACACTCCGTTAGAAAAGAGGAACAAGGAACCTTACGAGAACCTTAAGGTTGAGAGACATAGGAAAAGGGTTGCAATGGACAAGAAGTACACACAAGCACTCTGGTAGAAACGAGATGTACAAGGAACGATAAGGATCAATTACGACAACACTGCGGTTGGAAATGGAAGGTAAAGAATATAAACTTGGCAAAACGAAAGCACTTGGATGAGACTCCGGTTAGAAGAGGAATGATAGACATAACACTCCGGTTAAAACAAGATAGAGAAGGAAAAAGAATGATATAATTTGGACAGCACTCCGACTGTAGATGGAAAGAAAACAACATGAACTTGAAAAGATGAGAGGATACTTGATGAGATCAACAACACACTGCCTCTGGAACTATTGAAAGAATGGCACAATGGATAAGAAAGATTTTAGACAGCACTCCGGTTGAGAAGGGAGGCAAAACTTGACAAAATGTGAAGAACTTGAATGAAGGACACGACAGTCCGGTTGAATGGATAAGCAAAAGAAAGAACATGATCTTGAGAAGACGAGAAGATTGGTCGAAGAGGGCAACATCACAATTCCTCCGAAACAAATGTAAGAATGGAATCAAAAGAACGGAGGAGAAAACAACATATTCTACGTCAAATGAACTTGAAAAAAGCATCTTTAGGAGAAGGGTCGAACGGAGTTGTTGGAAAACTAACAACGAAGAGAGTAAGCTTGTTGTGGGCTTATGGAAAATATCTCGAAATTATGAGGTGACAACCTGCCACTCATGGGAAAAAGTTTTGATTGAGAGCTAGAAAAGATAGAAAGCTTCTTCCACCAAGGTGATAAGAAAACTTGGATCATAGGTAATCATCACAAAGAGCCACATTCCCAATGAAAGGCTTTAGGTGAAATCTATACCAAGATAACCTCCAACAAAGAAATTGATGGTTTGCAAAGGATCTCATGAACGAATTGAAAATGATGGGTTTAAAATATGTCATTTCGGCCAACATGTGAATCATGAAACATGAAGGGAGCCGCCAAAATGACATAACACCACCTCAAAAGATAAGATAGAAAGAATTTCACTTCAGAATGCAAGATGAAGAAAGCTTGAACTCCTCAAAACAAGACATGTGTTGAACACCATGTTTATTTAAGAGTATAGCTTGGTGGATCTTAACTCCGAGAGAAATCTTGAGGACAATTGAAGAATGAAAGGAATCCTTGACTAACCATGATGTAGAACCTCCAAGAAGAACTCCGATTACAAAATAATGATAAAAAGAAAGAGAAGTTGAAAACAAAAGGTGAAGCCTTGTAATGATTTAGATGGATCTTCGTGATGATGAGAGCTTGGGACTCCGGGAAAAGAAAAGATGAACCAATTGAAAATCGAGAATTTGATGAACCTCCAGAATAAGGAATTGAATTCACTCGATGAAACAAGAATAAGAGTTACATTATGCTTATCCTTCACCAATTTAAATTGATGACAAGCAATGGATTTTGCATACTACTTATTCACGTAGAAAGGATTAAGATAGATATAGAGCCAACTTGGGAATGTCTTCAATGAACCACCGGTAGGATTGGAAAGAACAAATAAATTGATAATTAACCAAGGAAGAGAACTCTTGAAAGAACCACCATAATAATTGAAAATGAACGTAGCAAAGGCACAAATCACTGGGAAGAATTGGAAAAATGAATGACGATACTTGATGGCATTTAGATACAAGCGAACAAAGATATCATGAACTGATTAGAGAACACTTGAATGATGCACCGGTAAGATTTGGATAATGAGAGCTGAAAGCTGGAATGAATAATATTTGAAAAGATGGCCTTCGGAGGAAAGAAATGGAAACAACTCATGAAATGCTCCAGATGGGTGAAAAGAATTCTCACAATCAAAAACAATTATGAGAGGATGGCGTAAAGCTAGCACCAAGAATCTTCAAGAGAACGGATAAGGATTTAAGAGGAACTCTTCTTCGGTCTTCAAATGTAGAGAATGACGATGAGAAACACCACCATGAATTTTTGAGGTACTCCGGGATGAAAATTGGAAATGTTGAACCAATGATGAAAAGAATTTGAAAGATCTTGGAGAAAGACATATGACTGATGATAACTCATTCTTACGTCAAGCTTGAAATGAATTTGAGAATAATTCCGAGAAAATTAGAAGAGTCAGGTAAGATCCTGGGAAAGACCTGTGGGTTAGGGCCCACTCAAAAGATACACCGTTGAACGATTACTTGAAAAGAGAGATTGTACTGATTCAATTAAATGGCTTGAAGCTTGAACGAATGCAGAGTGGAAACACGAATCTTCGAGGTATCTTCAGCACATCGGAACAATTGAATAGCGAGAAGTGAATGATTAATAGGTGCACCGACATGAGAAAACGTTTGAAATGAGGAAAGGATATGATTGACAAAGCTTGACTTGAATTCACCGGAGAAGAAAACAAGTGAAAAGTGACGAACTTGAGGCTTCCTTAGTACCTTCATGAGAATCACCGGATAAGAACATTGACGGAAAATAATGGAGAGATTTCCCATCAATAAAAGGATTCAAGATTAAGAAACCTTAGTCCTTGAAGAAAAAGGCGTGGGTGGGTGGGAAAACAAAGGCAACTTGGGGACTGATGAAACAAACACTGTTGATAAAACATAGAGTTGATCTTACGGATGTTGAAACTGATCGGATCTACTTGAAGAGAAGCATGCCGATTGAAAAAGGGTTGACATGGGATTAGCATCCACATAGAAATATGAGAACACTGCTTAGGAAAGGTATGGAATCAACATTTGACATTGAAGCAACTCGAATACCACAACTCAAAAAAAACAAAGGATTGTCTTGCAGAATAAGCCGGAAACATACATATGATAGAGATTTCGTCTGAACTTTTCGTGGTGGGGCCCACACGGGCTCGATCGTACAACACCATCATGTACAAGGCAGTGCACATGACATATGAAGCGTCCCCGAGTTAGCATAGCCATGGACTCTTTAAGACACAACGAGACCACTTTAAAACCAACTGTGGATAGGCGGACCACTAGATGTCGAACCCCTATCTCATGTGATGCATCTGTCGGAAAGATATCCTAAGAGCTACTTGAATTCCCACATATAAACTCCCGAAACATTCTGGTTATGCAATCAGGTGTTGGGGATACAGGGGAAGCATAATATCTCACCCAAAACTAACAAATCCTACATCCAGCTGTATCCATCCTTCAACACATAACCAAGAAACCTTTGGAAATCATTTACCTCAACCTTCGAAAAGCATCCATTATACGAGTTATGGAAATACTCCCGAACTCCCGTCCCAGTACTGGATGACGTCGAGGTTATCTCACCAACAACTGCATAAAGGAGATTTTCGATGTCGGCGAACTCAGGTATTCTAGAACTGCAACGATAAAATTGTGACGACAACACCTCGGAGCTCAACTCCCCGGGACACTGCCACAACCCCTAAATGTCAGGAGGCACCAAGAACAATGTTCTCGTCACAAAACCATTGGAACGATTCCAAGATACCCGTGTGATCCTAAAAAAATAGTGAAATTTGAGGAGAGAGAGTCAAAACTCTACGTCAGGTGGCCTCACCAGAGCGACGAATGGACTGAGGAGTAAAAAGAATCCTACTCTCCGAGATATATAATCCTAAGACTCAAAACATTTTGTTCTCGACTCAACAACATCAGCGATTCGATCAAGCAGGGGGCTCCTAAGTCAGGGATGGCTCTGATTACCAACTTGTAACACCCACGATGCTGCTATATCTCCCACGTGTCGGGGCACGACTTAGAGGCATAGACGCATGGTAGGTTTGTCGCAAGAGGGGTAATCTGCACACAATCCCATGTACTGAATAAGAATCGGATAAAGAGTTGGCTTACAATCGCCACTTCACACAAATACAAGTTAAACATACATCATCCAGAATACAATCAAGGTCCAACTACGGAACCAAAATAAAAGAAGACAACCCCAATTGCTAGATCCCCGATCGTCCCAACTGGGCTCCACTACTGATCAACAGGAAACGAAACAACACAACGAACACGAACTCCACCGAGCTCCCACTTGAGCTCAGTTGTGTCATCTACACTGGTATCATCGGCACCTACAACTGTTTGGAAGTATCTGTGAGCCATGAGGACACAACAATCTCACACCGACGAGATCAAGACTATTTAAGCTTATGGGTAGGAAAGGGTAGTGAGGTGGAGCTGCAGCAAGCACTAGCAAATATGGTGGCTAACATACGCAAATAAGAGCGAGAAGAGAAGCAATGCACGGTCGTGAACTAGAAGTGATCAAGAGGTGATCCCGAAACTACTTACATTCAAGCATAACATGAGACCGTGTTCTCTTCCCAGACTCCGCCGAAAAGATACCATCACGGCTACACACGCGGTTGATGCATTTTAATTAAGTTAAGTGTCAAGTTCTCTACAACCGGATATTAACAAATTTCCATCTGCCCATAACCGCGGGAACGGCTTTCAAAAGTTCAAACCCTGCAGGGGTGTCCCAACTTAGCCCATCACAAGCTCTCACGGTCAACGAAGGATATTCCTTCTCCCAGGAAGACCCGATTAGACTCGAAATCCAGGTTACAAGACATTTCGACAATGGTAAAACAAGACCAGCAAGACCGCCCGATGCGCCGACATCCCGATAGGAGCTGCACATATCTTGTTCTCAGGGCAACACCGAATGAGACATCCTACGAGTAAAGCCAAACCTCAAGTTTCCCCGAGGTGGCCCTGCAGTCTACTCGGTTCGGACCAACACTTAGACAAGCACTGGCCGGGGGGGCTAGGTGAGGCAAATGTAAAACCAAGGTTGGGCCTTGCTGGAGGCAAATGTAAAACCAAGGTTGGGCCTTGCTGGACGAGTTTTATTCAAAGCGAACTGTCAAGAGGTCCCCATAATAATCAACCGTGTACGGAACGCAAAATCAAGGAACATAACACCGGTATGACAGAAACTAGGGCGGCAAGAGTGGAAGAAAACACCAGGCATAAGGCCGTGCCTTCCACCCTTTACCAAGTATGTAGATGCATTAATATAAATAAGAGATATTGTGATATCCCAACATATCCATGTTCCAACATGGAACAAATTTCATCTTCACCTGCAACTAGCAACGCTATAAGAGGGGCTGAGCAAGGCGGTAACATAGCCAAACAACGGTTTGCTAGGAAAGGTGGGTTAGAGGCTTGACATGGCAATATGGGAGGCATGATATAGCGAGTGGTAGGTATCGCGGCATAGCAATAGAGCGAACAACTAGCAAGCAAAGATAGAAGTGATTTCGAGGGTATGGTCATCTTGCCTGAGATCCCGCAAGGAAGAAGAACGAGTCCATGAAGAAGGCAAACGGAGAAAGTCGAACGGATCCTCACAAACGCGACGTTATCGGAACAAACCCGAAGAAGAAACAGCAGAAAAGAAGCAAACAACATAATAAACAACCACCACAAAAACATGGCATGATGCACAACCAAGTATGATGCATGTCTGGATTAATGAGGCATGGCATGGCAAAGTGCAACAAACAACACTACAAGTTAAGTGGAGCTCAATATGCAACGAGTTGCATAGTGACGAAACACCACATTCAAGTTATTTAGTTCGATCTTGTTTATGTACCCAACAATATTAAATGTTGATTAGCATGGTAAGATGTGAAGCAAATGAAAACTACCTATCTAGGACAGTTTAAATGAGGTCGGAACAACAAGCAACAAGTCCGGAAAAATCCTCAGTGAGCATATATTAGATTTGGTACTGTTCTGCCCTAATGCATATTTTATAGTTGTTAAACATGCAAAGTAAAGTCACCATGATAATCTATGCATTTTTTACCCCATTTACATATAAAGATTATTAAATTTGGAGCTACGGTTAAATAGTTATGAATTAAATAATTTTAGCATGGCGTAATGGCAAAAAATATGCAAACATCATTTTAAACATTTTAAACATAGACGAAAGTTGCAAATTATTAATATACACAAAATTTTAAGCAAGTTTCATATATGATTTGTTTTAATATGATGCACCATTTGTGAGTAATTATATGCATGAAGCTTGGGGGGGTCTGCAAAACAGGTAAAACACTAGAATATTGCTAAAATCGCAGACAAGGGAAAAACACACTGGGCCGAATCTGGTTGGCCCGGTAGTGTACAGGAGAGGGAGTGGAGAGGGGCTGCTCACTTTGGGCCTTCAAGGAGATGATAGATCTGGGCCTCGGCCCGGTCGATGGGTGGATGAGTTGCGGCTGGGCTAGGGCAACGAAGCAGGCTGGGCCTGGCACTTTCTTCGTTTGGTCAACATGAGCGCTCAAGTCCGATAGCGTTGATGCAGAAGAGTTGCCGTTAGTCTCCCTCGCTCAAGCAGAAGGAGACGGGGCTAGGAACTTGCGGCGAGGCCGGCAGGCGTGCGAAGCGGCGGGTCAGTGAGGCGGCGAGCAAATCCCGGCGGCAACGTGCCAGACGGAGGCTGATGGAGGCGGGTACAGTGACGGCTTGCGGACGGAGCTGATGAAGGCTGCGCGTCCTCGGTGGCGGCGCCATGGCGAGGCGCAGAACCAGCGTGAGGCGAGGACTCGACAAGGCAGAGGGAGGCGGATCCGGCAGCGATGACGAAGCAACGCGAGGACGACGACGTCGAAGCCCTATCCATGGCAGCAGGGGGGGAACAGAGAGATTAGGGAGGTGGAAGAAGGATAGAGGAAAAGTTGAAGGGCGGTACGGGTTCGGGGTAGTTTCGGACGTGCACGAGAGGTCTATGCACGAGGGGTAGTTTCGGAAAAGTTGAAGGATAGAGGAAAAGATGATTGGGGATGATCCGAACGCAACGGTGATGACTGAGCGGTACGGGTTCGGGGTAGTTTCGGACGTGCACGAGAGGTCTATGCACGACACAAAGAGTGGCTAGGTCTGAGAGAAGAGGGGAGAGATGCAGCGCGGCACGGTTTCCGGAGACCGAAAATGTCCGACGAAAAGACCGGCAATACTGTCGCTATAGTTATCCGTTGGGGCATCAAACGGACTCCGAATGAGATGAAATTTGGCAAGCGGCCTACTGACAACAAAACAACACCGCATGACAACTTTCATCCCAATCCGAGAACATTTTCCGTCCACTTATAAAATACTATTCCGGACATGCCGCAGGCGCGTGCAAGTGTGGTTGGACTCAGAACGGACAACGGAAAGAACTGGGGAAAACCGGACGGATGCAAGTTTTGAAAAAAGATGATGATGCAATGCACATGATGACATGGCAAAATGCAACACGCAAGCAAAAGACAAATCACACCACGAATCTCGGAAACCATGGAAGGCATCTAAAGCTCCGGTCTTGGGGCGTCACACATTTATGATGGGACGCTTTTAACCTGGCAGAGTCATATTGGTTGCATCTTTCATGTGGTGTCTAGCTTGCATTGCTTCTTATTTGTTGAAATGACTTATGCTTAGTTTACACAAACATTTGTGATTATGCCATACCGTCCTGTTTTTCATACATATTCCATCCTAGTATCATGTGTTTGCCTTACATCAAAGTAGTGATTGTCACTATCATGCACGAATGAGTTCTTAAGAGTGAATTTTATTGCTTTTTCTTCTCGGTTTTACTTGACAATTCAAACTCAATAAAGCAGAAGGAAATTAGCAACGCAGTGGATAAAGGTGCTCCTTCAAACAGAGGGCCTCTACAGATTCTAGTCCTCCACCCCCAAGATGATTTGCAAGACAACACATGCATAGACACTCAACGTAGCTGTGTTGATGATAAGCACGTCTTCTCTACTGCACCATCACAGGTGCTCCCTCTAACTTGGCACTGTTATATGTGGTTGCACGTTGTGTATGATGTCTAGCTTGTATTGCTTCTAATTTTATTGAATTACATCTGCTTACTTTACACATTATACTTGTGAATAAGACACGTGTTTCTGTTTCTAGAACATACAATATCTGTCTATCACACCATGTTCTTACATCAAAGTACTATTATTGTGTAACCTGCAACAATCACTTATCATAAGGCACATTTGACTTGGGACTGTGATATAGGTTACATCTCGCATTCTTTTCTAGCTTGTACTACTTCTAATTTTTTGAAATGGCACTTACGACAAGACCGTTTTAACTTCGTAGAGTGATATTCGTTGCATCTTGCATATGGTGTCTAGTTTTCATTGCTTCCAATTTGCTGAAATGCCTTCTACTTAGTTTACACATCGTAGCTATGAATATGCAATGCTGTCCTTTTTTCTTACACATTCAATCGTCCTATCATGTGGCCGCCTTACATTAAAGTAGTGCACGTCAGCATCCTGCATCAATGAGTTCTGAAAAGCGAATTTTTATTCATTTTCTTGTGGGTTTGACTTGACAAGGTAATACAACTAAGAAAGAGGAAGGAGAAAAATAAGGCAGGGACTGATGGCGGTCTTCCGGCAAAACCGGCATCCCAAGTGCTTTCTCTAGCTTGGTAGTGTGATATTGTCTTGCATGTTGCATGCGGTGTCTAGCTCGCATAGCTTATTATTTTTCGAAATGGCTTCTGCTTACTTTACCCAAACAGTTGTGGATATGCCGTGTCGATCCTGTTTTTCATACATATTCCATCCTGGTATCATGTGTTTGCCTTACATCTCGCATTGTTTTCTAGCTTGTACTACTTCTAATTTGTTGAAATGACACTTATGATGAGACCGTTTTAACTTGGTAGAGCGATATTCGTTGCATCTTTCATATGGTTTCTAGCTTTCATTGCTTCTAATTTGTTGAAATGCCTTCTGCTTAGTATACACATCATAAGTTGTGAATATGCAATGGCACTAATGACGAGAGACCTTTAACTTGGTAGTGTGATATTGTTTGCATCTTGCATATGATTTATTTCTTGTAATGCTTCACATTTGTTTAAACGCTAGTTATGACGAGACACTATTAACTTGGCAGAGCGATATTTGTAGCATCTTTCATATGGTGTCTACCTTCCATTGCATTGCTTCTAATTTAGTGAAATGTCTTCTGCTTAGTTTACACATCATAGTTCTAATTATCTCATTCCGTTCTATTTTTCGTACATATTACATCCTCCTATCATGTGGTTGTGTAACGTCAAAGTTCAGTTCGTCTGTATCACGCATCAATTTGTTCTGAAGAACTAATTTTTTTTCCTTTTTCTTGTCGGCTTAACATAACATGGCACAGAGAAATAGGAAGGAACATAGAATAACAGGGGGCGGTGTTAGTACTAAGGACACACGGAAATGGAAGCGGAAGAATCCTGCAGATTCTGCTGGTACTGATGGTGGAATAGAAGGTCAAAGTCCTGCGGAAAATTGTACAAATGAGGTATCCCGTGATACACAAGCTACAGAACAAGCCAAACAGAGACCAATAGCTGCCACCAAACAAGCAGAGACAACACTAGTTATTGCAACACCTTCCACAATACCACCAGTTGCACGAGTTACTCGTTCGGCAACTCAGCTAGCAGCACATTCCCAAGCTCCCTTGACACCTAACACTACTTCCGAAGCACTCTTGAGACAAGACAAGTTGGCAAGATCAGATGAACTTTGTGAGCTTCAACAGCAAGAAGGTAGTTGCTGGAGTCAAGTTACAATTGCATGGTTCTTTATATGTACTCTCACAGTTTGGTGTACACTAACACTTCTTATGTTCGTTGCTGGACTAGCACCTAGGCGCAAGAGGAAACAAACATCAGGGATAGTGCTCGATAGGTTAACTAAATCTAGAGGAGAAAGAATGGAGATCCATTTTGAGGTAGGTTTAAAAAGGCCACGTGATGCTACAAAGTCATCCAAGTTAGTATCGGAGGCAGCGGTTGCCGTTAGGTGTCATGTACGTATCCTCCCAACATGGATTCGGTATTGGAATGACAAAGGCAAAACCGAGTTCAAGACCTTCCTTGACCATTTATCTATAAGTATGGTTATGTATGGAAACTAGTAATATCGTCTTGCTCTATCCCATACTTTCTAGGTGGCTGATAATGAGACTCCCATAATTTTCAACAGATGAGGTCCAAGTTGGATAGCCAAGATGATGCAACCAGACAAGCTTGCACCCATGTTTTCAAGTCTGGTCTGCGATAGTATCAGTATAACTTGAGGAAAACTCACTTTGAAGGCAAGGCTAACAGTGAACATGCCCAAACATTTCTAGTGGAAAAATATATCGGATGAAGACTGGACAGGCCTCGTTAAACACTGGTCTGATCCAAAGTATCAGGTATGTTATATGTATGTGATCAGATCACATGTTGAACTCCTATTTCCGCATGTGCCTCACAAATCTATCTTATTGTAGGTGAACTGTTCAAAGAACAAGGCCAACCGTACGAAAGTGAAATTCCAACAAACGATAGGATCTCATAGCTATATTGCACACTACGAGGCTCTTGTAATTAGTTGTTGTTTCACTCTTTTCGTTGTACCATATTATCAGATCTATATTGACTTGTTCCAAATGCAGAGGAAAGCCCGCAAGGACCAAAAAGTACCTGAACCAAATGTTGCGGAAATCTTCAAGGACTGTCACACCAGCAAGACGAAGGGCATGACTACATCAGTCAAAGCCAATGTAGTAAGTCCCTAATCCACATGCCTTTTAACTACTACTTACTCTGACTTGTGCATTGAACTGCATGGTTTGCAGCCAATGTCTATTACTCTTTTCAATTTTATACACAATTGTCTTAGCGTATCATTGCACCTTACATGGTTTAAAAGAAAGGAGTTATGTTCCTTTGATCTTGATATGTAATCTAGTTCCATGATGGACTTGCCCACACAACGTTACAATTGCCTGTTTGTCTGTTCTAAGTTGTTTTGTGATATGAATGATGTCATAGTATGCTTACCGTATTATAAACTTTGTCTCTTTATCCTTAGCTTTCAATACAATGTGAAAAAATAGATAAGACATTAGCCATGGTAAATGGTCATATGTTTGAAACCTGGTTTTATTGTGTACTGTATAGTAAAATACAACTAATATTTTACATGGGTTCACCAGAATAAGTTCTGTATATAGACCAAAGCTATTTTGTTTGGGCTTGATGCCTCCTTAATATCTTCTGTTCTGGTACTACTAATGTAAAAACTCAACTTTTCAGCAAGCTATGGAAAAAATGTTGGAACCGCCACCTTCTGAAGGTGACGATGCCACTATGACCGTAATGTCACCTCTTGCTGTAGTGGGTCAGTACCTGTCCACTAACGGTGCCAAAAGCATGTTCCTGCGTAATACTGGGTTGGTTGTTAAAGCAATCTCGTGCAAAATGCCTCATGATCAAGATAGGCAAGCTTAAAACAACGTTATATCTGCGCTCCAGACACAAGTCCATTCCCTAACGGAGACCCTTTGTGCAACAAGGACAGGCATTGTTTGATGTCATCAAGATATGCATGGTTTTGAAACCAAACTATTAGACATTTGCTATGTGGTTCAGGAGCCTAGGAGAAATGAAGGAAAAGGTTATGGTGCCCCATCAGACAATATAACATGAAAACGTAACAGTCACGTCAAATGAACTGAGCTTCTGAACTTCTAGTGGTGCATTTATCTGCCAGCCTGTTAACATTTATGCCAATCTTTTGTTTTATGTTTGTAATTTTTTTGGTTGCGATACAAAATTTGTTCTTAACATGTAGCCACCGGCTGAAGAAAACAGCAAGCCATTTTTGTAAAGTGTAGGGTGTTCCCTATATTTGCACTGGTGGTGAACTTTGATGCCCAGTGGATGTAATCCGTGCAATCACCTTAATAGCCTAGCGTTAGTTTCGGGCATATTTATTTCCTAGTCTTCTTTTTCCTTGGTTTGCTAGTGGCCGCAACAACCATGGGCCATATACGGACCGTGGTAATCTTGACCCTGCTACAGGCCGTAGGATCCATGGGCCTCCTACAGGCCGTCGGATAAATGGGCCTCCAACGGGCCGTAGAATATTCTGTGGGCCTTGGGCCGTTGGATAAATGGGTCCACATGGGCCGTAAACGGGTGTAATTGGTATCAGGCCAGCATGGTAACGGGCCGTTAACAGGCCGGAAGACAGCAAAGGCTTAATTCTGTCACAGGCATAATGGGTTGTTAATGGGCCAGAATATTGGACGGGCTTGAAACAACGCAATGGGTTAACATGAAACAAAAAGGCCAATTCTAGCCACGGGCCGAATTTGGCCCATTGGGGGAGCAGGCCGGTAATGGGTCGGAAAGGAACACAAGAATGTATGGGCCGTCAGTAGGCCGAAAGCTAACATGGGCTAGAAACGGCCCATGTGAATCATGGGCCGTTAATGGGTACAAAGAAATTTACTGTACATTATGGGCTAGAGTCAGCGTTGGCCACTAAAGGGCCAAAAGATACAAAAGTTCTCATATGGGCTGAAAGACGTCGTGGGCATACGTGGGCTGAAAGTGAAATGGGCTGGGGTTATATTCGACGGCCCACCTGGCGCTGTTGGGCCGATTTTAGGAAGGCCTTAACGGGTTGTGAGTTACCGGGCCGAAAATGGGCTATTTGCGAACATACCGTACACAGGCTTTTCATGGGTCGGCCAGAATATTGGACGGGCTAGAAACGACGCAACGGGTTAACATGACACAAACAGGCCGATTCTAGCCACGGGCCGAATTTGGCCCATTGGGGGAACAGGCCGGTAATGGGTCGGAAAGGAGCCCAAGAATGTATGGGCCGTTAGTAGGCCAAAAGCTAACACGGGCTACAAACGGCCCATGTGAATCATCGGCTGTTAATGGGTACAAAGAAATTTACTGTACATTATGGGCTAGAGTCACCGTTGGCCTGTAAAGGGCCAAAAGATATGAAAGTTCTCATATGTGCTGAAAGACGTCGTGGGCCATACGTGGGCCGAAAGTGAAATGGGCTGGTGTTATATTCGACGACCCACCTCGTGCTGTTGGGCCGATTTTAGGAAGGCCTTAATGGGTCGTGAGTTACCGGGCCGAAAATGGGCTATTTTCGAACAGACCGTTCTCAGGCTTTTCATGGGTCGGCCCGCTAACTTTTGACCAACTCAAACGTGCCAGCCTTTTGTAAGCTAAATGAGCCAGTGGTGGGCCGTCGCACGTGTCGGCATATCATAGGCGCCTATCTGACCCAATGACGAGCTGACACGTGTTTCCTTCGGCCAATGAGAATTTTACACGTGGAAAATCGCCATTGGTCTGGGCTATTACCGGGTTATCGGATCCAAAACCGGACCCGATAGCTTAACGGCGACCTATTACGGTGGTTGCCACGTGTCGGTTACCCTTGACGAAAGCGCTTCCATGACACGTCATTTATCGTCATCGAAGTGAACACTTTCATGATGATAATTTTGGTATTGCCATGGAACACTTCTACGACAGCACAGGTATGACAATCTTGATTCTGTCATAACATCGTCATGGATCTACATGCATGACAAGAAAGGTGACCTACTGTGACAAACAGGTATCATCATGGAAGTGTATTTTTTTAGTGCATGACAATAGACCCAGTTAGGACCTTCCCATAAAAGGCAAATGTAGTTGCACTGGTCATCTCGATTTGGTGGCACCATGACTCGGCCAACAGTTGTTCAAGTTTGATTATTATTCGGTTAAACTTGAATGCAATAAGCTGAGCCATATTAAAAGTAACATGATGCAACTATAATGCATGAGCATGATATCAACATAACCATGGAGGAGCAACATAATCATCGAGCATAACCACAATGAAGCATTAAAAACTAAATGAGCATGGCATACTGACGAGCATAAGCATAACATTACTGATAACCCACAAGTATAGGGGATCACAACAGTTTTCGATAAGTAAGAGTGTCGAACCCAACGAGGAGCTAAAGGTAGAATAAATATTCCCTCAAGTTCTATCGACCACCGATACAACTCTACGCACGCTTGACGTTCGCTTTACCTAGAACAAGTATGAAACTAGAAGTACTTTGTAGGTGTTGTTGGATAGGTTTGCAAGATAATAAAGAGTACGTCAATAAAAAGTAGTTGCTGTTTAGATAAAGAAACAATAAAGTAAATATAGCGAGTGTGGAAAAGTGGTGGTAGGAGTTGTGAAATTTCCCCTAAGCAATTGACTACTTTACTAGACCGATAGCAAGTATTATGTGGGAGAGGCCACTGCTAGCATGTCATCCCTGACTTGGAATTCTATGCACTTATGATTGGAACTATTAGCAAGCATCCGCAACTACTAATGTTCATTAAGGTAAAACCCAACCATAGCATTAAGATATATTGGTCCCCTTTCAATCCCGCATGCATCAATTTCTATGCTAGGTTGAAGCTTTTGTCACTCTTGCCCTCCAATACATAGCCCTATCAACTTAAAACTAACCCTAGGGTGTGATCCACGCGCACAATGATATGATGGGCACCAAAGGACAGCAACATAACCAGAAGAAAATTAAATCAATCATAGCAATTCATCAACCACCGATAGGACAACAAAAGTCTACTCAGACATCATAGGATGGCAACACATCATTGCATAATAATATGAAGCATAAAGCACCATGTTCAAGTAGAGGGTACAGCGGGTTGCGGGAGAGTGGACCACTGTAGATAGAGGGGGGAAGGTGATGGAGATGTTGGTGAAGATGGCGGAGGTGTTGGTGTAGATCGCGGTGATGATGATGGCCCCCGGTGGCACTCCGGTGCCACTGGAAGCGAGGGGGAGAGAGCCCCCTCCTTCTTCTTCTTCCTTGACCTCCTCCCTAGATGGGAGAAGGGTTTCCCCTCTGGTCCATGGCCTCCATGGCAAGGGAGGGGCGAGAGCCCCTCCGAGATTGGATCTGTCTCTCTATCTCTCTCTGTTTCTGCGTTCTCAGATTCTTCCCTTTCATGGTTTCTTATATTCCCGGAGATCCGTAACTCCGATTGGGCTGAAATTTTAACACGATCTCTATCCAGATATTAGATTTCTTGCGGCAAAAGAAGGGCATCAACTGCCTTATGGGTGGCCCACGTGGGTCAGGGGCGCGCCCAGGGGGGCAGGCACGCCCCCTGCCTCATGGCCACCTCGGGCACCGTCTCGCGTGGATTTTTCTTCCCAAAAATCACATATATTCCAAAAAAATCTCCGTCAGTTTTTATCCCGTTTGGACTCCGTTTGATATGGATATTATGCGAAACAAAAAACATGAAACAAACAGGAACTGGCACTGGGCACTGGATCAATATGTTAGTCCCAAAAATAGTATAAAAAGTTGCCAAAAGTATATGAAAGTTGAATAATATTGGCATGGAACTATCAAAAATTATAGATACGACGGAGACGTATCAGCATCCCCAAGCTTAATTCCTGCTCGTCCTCGAGTAGGTAAATGATAAAAAAGATAATTTTTGATGTGGAATGCTACCTAGCATAATCTTGATCACATATCTAATCATGGCATGAATATTAAGATACGAGTGATTCAAATCAATAGTCTATCATTTGACATAAAAACAATAATACTTCAAGCCTACTAATAAAGCAATCGTGTCTTTCCAAAATAACATGGCCAAAGAAAGTTATCCCTACAAAATCATATAGTCTGGCTATGCTCCATCTTCTTCACACAAAATATTCACATCATGCACAACCCCGATGAAAAGCCAAGCAATTGTTTCATACTTTTGACATTCTCAAACCTTTTCAACTTTCACGCAATACATGAGCGTGAGCCATGGACATAGCACTATAGGTGGAATAGAATGGTGGTTGTGGAGAAGACAAAAAGGAGAAGATAGTCTCACATCAACTAGGCGTATCAACGGGCTATGGAGATGCCCATCAATAGATATCAATGTGAGTGAGTAGGGATTGCCATGCAACGGATGCACTAGAGCTATAAGTATATGAAAGCTCTAACTAAAACTAAGTGGGTGTGCATCCAACTTGCTTGCTCATGAAGACCTAGGGCATTTGAGGAAGCCCATCGTTGGAATATACAATCCAAGTTCTATAATGAAAATTCCCACTAGTATATGAAAGTGATAACTCAAGAGATTCTCTATATGAAGAACATGGTGCTACTTTGAAGCACAAGTGTGGTAAAAGGATACTAACATTGCCCCTTCTCTCTTTTTCTCTCATTTCTTTCCTTTTTTTAGGCTTCTTTGGCCTCTCTCTCTTTTTTGTGGGGCTTCTTTGGCCACTTTTATTTTGATAACCTCACATGGGACAATGTTCTAATAATGATGATCATCACACTTTTATTTACTTACAACTCAATATCTAGAACAAGGATATGACTCTATATGAATGCCTCCAGCGGTGTACCGGGATGTGCAATGATCTAGCGTAGCAATGACATAAAAAAACGGACAAGCAATGAAAACATCATGCTAGCTATCTTACGATCATGCAAAGCAATATGACAATGAATGCTCAAGTCATGTATATGATGATGATGAAAGTTGCACGGCAATATATCTAGGAATGGCTATGGAAATGCCATGATAGGTAGGTATGGTGGCTGTTTTGAGGAAGGTATATGGTGGGTTTATGGTACCGGTGAAAGTTGCACGGTACTAGAGAGGCTAGCAATGATGGAAGGGTGAGAGTGCGTATAATCCACGGACTCAACATTAGTCATAAAGAACTCACATACTTATTGCAAAAATCTATTAGTCATCGAAACAAAGTACTACACACATGCTCCTAGGGGGATAGATTGGTAGGAAAAGACCATCGCTCGTCCCCGACCGCCACTCATAAGGAAGACAATCAACAAATACCTCAGGCTCCAACTTCGTTACATAATGGTTCACCATACGTGCATGCTACGGGAATCACAAACCTCAACACAAGTATTTCTACAATTCACAACCACCCAATAGCATGACTCTGATATCACCATCTTTATATCGCAAAACTATTGCAAGGAATCAAACATATCATATTCAGTGATCTACAAGTTTTATGTAGGATTTTATGACTAACCATGTGAATGACCAATTCCTGTCATCTCTTTAAATAGATATAAGTGAAGCAAGAGAGTTTAATTATTTCTACAAAAGATATGCCCGGGCTCTAACAAATATAAGTGAAGCAAAACAACATTCTACAAATGACGGTTTTCTATGTAAAGAGAAACAGGCAATCCAAACTTCAAATGATATAAGTGAAGTACATGAAGCATTCTATAAAGCCATACTCAAAAGATAAAAGTGAAGTGCAAAGAGAATTCTATAAATCGACCAAGGACTATCTCATACCAGCATGGTGCATAAAATAAAAATGAAAACTAAATGCAAAAGATGCTCCAAGATTGCACATGTCGCATGAACTGAACAAAGCCGAAAACATACCGATACTTGTTGAAGAAAGAGGGGATGCCTTCCGGGGCATCCCCAAGTTTAGACGCTTGAGTCTCCTTGAATATTTACTTGGGGTGCCTTGGGCATCCCCAAGCTTGAGCTCTTGCGTCTCTTCCTTCTTCTCACATCGAGACCTTCTCGATCATCGAACTTCATCCACACAAAACTTCAACAGAAAACTCGGTAAGATCCGTTAGTATAATAAAGAAAATCACTACTCTAAGTACTGTTGCAAACCAATTCATATTTTGTTTTTGCATTGTGTCTACTGTAGTATAACTTTTTCATTGCTTAATCCACTAATATAAATTGATAGTTTCATCAAAACAAGCAAACTATGCATCAAAAACAGAATCTGTCTAAAACAGAATAGTCTATAACAATCTGAACATTCCCCATACATCTGATACCAGAAAAATTCTACCAAAATTAGGAAAAATAAAAAATTTGTATAGGAAGACAGTGCAAAAAGAATCAGAACCATTTGACGTTCCAGCAAAAATGTAAAATCACGCACTACAGCCAAAGTTTCTGTCCTGCACCGTACAAACCATCAAGCAAATGTAAACATCCTAAAGGCAAACCTTGGCACATTATTTTTATTTCTAAACGTTATAAAAGCACACAACAGAAATAAATGACTCTCTAAAACTTCTGGGTTGTCTCCCTGGCAGCGCTTTCTTTAAAGCCATTAAGCTAGGCATATAGTGCTCAATTAATGGATCAACCCGGATCCCAAGGTATATCAAAGCCAATTTTAATTAAGAATGATTTGTAATTTAGTAGTGAGCACAATGTAACATATATCATGCAACAACGAAGTCTAACTCTCTTCCTATGCATCAGCATGTCATAAAAGAACAATTCATGCACACAAAGTAAAGGCCAATGCATAGTATAAACAGTTTCTTGCAATTTTATCGTATTGGAAACATAGAGAGGTGGAGATATAGTTCCTCTCTCATAATAATTGCAAGTAGGAGTAGCAAGCACATGCATATTATATTCATCAAAATCATCATGTGCAATGGTAAAAGGCAACCCATCAATATATTCCTTAATAAGAGCAAACTTCTCCGATATAGTGTAGTTTGGAGAATTCAAAAAGATAATAGGACTATCATGTATGGGTGTAATAGAAACAATTTCATGTTTAACATAAGGAACTATAGCAAGTTCATCTCCATAAGCATAATTCATATTGGCATCTTGGCCACAAGCATAGCAAGCATCATCAAAAAAGGATATTTCAAAAGAATCAACGGGATCAGAACAATCATCATAGCAATCATCCTCCGATAAGCACAAAGGGAAATTAAACAATGTATGAGTTGAAGAGTTACTCTCATTAGAAGGTGGCCACGGGTAGATAATCCGCTATTCCTCCTTTTTTATTCGCTCTCCTCCTCATCTTTTTCATCCAATGAGCTCACAGTTTTATCAACTTCTTCTTCCATAGATTCCAGCAAAATATTAGTCTCTTCTTGGACACCGGAGACTTTCTTAATAAGCGCATTAATTTCGTAATTGTATTCATAATTCTCATAACAATATTTCAGGATAGCTAAATTTTTAGGTCTATATACAACATCATCAAAATCTTCAAACTCTTTAAACATAGATTCAATTTCATAAGCACCCATAAAAGCAACAAATTCTTCTATTTGTTCCACATCATAGTAATCATATATACCATTAGCATAAGAAGCTAAGGTTTTATTATCATTAAATGTAACATCCCAAATTTTCAATTTGGAATGTTATACATTAGATCATCACTGCATATCATATTTTATTTGCCTTCGGTTTCATCCTAGAAAATTCTACGCAACTCAAGGACCCTCGAAGTGAGTTGGGGATTTCGTTATTTTCATATTTGAGTTTTCTCAAATTTTGAAGATAAGATCATTTGATTTTATTTATTTTATCTTCAATTATTTCTATTATAAAAAAATGAGAGAGGGAATAAAATGACTTTCCCAAAATAAAGAAATATTGAGGATTTAATAAAAAAATCAAATAAGATTTGATTTTGGATTTATTTGCTATTTTATTTTGAATTTAGAAAAAATGTGCGTTTTTCAAAATTGCATTTAGGCCCCAAATAAATGTTCATCTTGTTCGGCTTGATTTTAGAAGTCGGGGAATATATATTTCGGGATTTTTGGAGTCCGTTTAGTATTTCTTTTATTTGTTTTTCTGCGCATAATTATTTAAAAAAAATGCGAAACCGACTTTGGGTCGTGTTCGGCCAGGACTCTGTCCAGCCGGGCCTTTAAAAGGCGCCGCCCCTAGCCCGCTAAGCCCCAAGCTGAGCCGCACCGAAACCCTAACCCTAGCCCGCCGCCGCCGCCGCGCGCCGCCGTCGCCACAGGACCCTGCCGCCCGCGCCGCCGCATCGCCGCGCCGCCACACGCCGCCCGAGCCGCCGTCGGACCCCGCCGCCGCCGGACCCCGCCGCCTCGCCGGAGGTTGATCCCGCCCCGCCGCCGTCGGTTTTCCCCGGAAAACTGTTCGGTTTTCCGTTCGGTTTTTTTAGATCCGTTTTTTTTGTTTAGATCCGTTTTTTCGGTTTAGTTTATTTAGCGAGCGTTCGCTCGTTCGTTCATTTTAACAGACGCGTTCACCGATAAGTTCCAGAAAACGAACGTTCATTCGTTAATCTGTTCGTCGTTTTTCTTTTTCTCGGATTTTCCCGCGATTATTTTTGATCGCGATTTCCGATCCGATTTTCGTTCTAGTATAACGTTTCGCTAGTTTATTGGAATCAGGCGATTCAAGCGCCTGGAGTTTCATCTCGAAACCCTCTTTCTGTTTAACCAACTCAAACAAGTTTTTGCTTTTGTAAAATTTGACCTAGATCCAGATTAGTAAACGAAGTTTGATTCTTTCGCCGTTTGACTTTCATTGCTTCGTTCGATTTGATTATTTTTGCAAACTAGAGTTCTTAAGTTGAACTTTCTAGTTAGTTCTCTTATTTTAGTTTTACTTGTGCATTAGATGAGTGCTTATTGTGTGCTTGTTTGTTTGCGATAGAGTACCCGGAGTGCACCGCTTGCTACTTCGAATCGCTAGGTTTCGCGGATCTTCAGCAAGGCAAGTAACACTTTGATCATACCTCCTATTACCCAGCTTTATTGCATTAGATCAATCCTCAAACACTGCATGATTAGGATCTAATTAAATTGTGGGTTTTGGGAAGTAGATGAGGTAGTACCTATTACCTGTTTTATTATCAAACCTTTCGGAGTCACTTCTACGTTGCTTATATTGCCATGCAATGCTAGTAGACGTGGATTGGGTGAGTGTATCCATGACATATGTGAGAGTGTTAAATTAATGGTTTATTTAAGGTGGAAACTTAAACACACATCTGGGTGGATTGAGGCACCTGGGTATTCCAGATTTTGCCTGTTTTTCTTTATGGACCGCCACCCAGGCTCAAAGGGATCATGAGATTATTCATACTAGAAACTTCCGTGTGCAGCCACAAGCTACTATGGGCTCTAGCATAGTTGATTAAGTTGTGCGAGCTCTTAAAGTGGTAGACTAGCAGATGTAGGGGAAAGTAGGTGTAACGGTCTACCCGTTCGTAAGGTGCTAGCGCTTCTGAAAGACTATGTCTCGGTCATCCGTTTCTCAAACATCATGTAGTGCGAGAATCCCAACGGAGGAGATCGAGTCTTGTGGGGAAAAGTGCGCAAACCTCTGCAGAGTGTGTAAACTAATCATGGTTAGCCGTGTCCCCGGTTATGGAGGTCTTGAGTATCTAGTACATGGATTATCATGTGAATCTCATCATGTTACTCAAATTAATATTGTTGGGTTTTAATGATGATGCTTAATTGGGATTGAGAGGATGTCTATCGTCTCAATGTTTAACAACCACCATGATAGTTAAATAAAATTTATTCCTTTGTAGTAGGGAAAAATTGGCTTTACACAAAACTATAACCATAGAGCTTTCCACCAGCCAAATATGCATGTAGTATAGCCTTATTCTTTCATTACTCTCTATGTGTTACATTACCAGCATATTCCATGTGCTGACCTATTTCGGGCTGCAACATTCATGTTGCATACTTTTCAGACGACGAGTAAGGTGCCTTTAGGTCGTGGTTCTATACTCAGTGATGCCGTTGGAGTTGGTGGACTCACTTATCTTCCAAGACTTCCGTTGTTATCGTTATTAGATGGCCTTAAGCCATATTTATTGTAATAAGTTCTCTTTTGAGACCCTCATTGTAATAAGTGTGTGATTGCTACTCTGTTATAAATCCTTCAAGTACTGTGCGTGTCAGCGTTACTGATCCAGGGATGACACTGAAGCACAGAGATTGGACCGTTTGAGGTCTGGTTGCTACAAGATGGTATCAGAGCACACGCTGACTATAGGACACGACCACTAAGCTAAAGCCCTAGATCACTACTCACTCTTCTCATTTCTGACTCCTCATCTTTTCTACTCTTTTAGGATGGCGGATGCAAGGAACAAGTTTACACAATTGGATGAAGATACACCCTTCGGACGTCACTTGAAGGAAGTCACTAGATACCTGAACATCAGAGTACCAAGCTTCACCGGAACCTACAATGCCACTTTACCTGAAGAGGAGCGCTGGATGATTCAAGTTCAAGTTCTAGGAAGGACGTTCATGCCAGTCACTGAGGCCATAGAGTTTTCCTTTGATGCACCAACCTGGAGTCTAGGAAAGAGTATGGCAGCTCACATCGACATGGGACGTATTGGAGAAGTTTACAGCAATGATCTCAAGGATACAATCTACCAGATTTCTGGGCGCCGAGATGAGAACTGGGAGATAATCAGCACCAAGAAGGATAGATCAATCGCAGCTTTCATCCAGGAGTAAAACCAGCACATTCGACGTCAGGAGAACCAGATGTGCGTAGACATGATAGGTCCAAAGAAGGCGAGGACAAGAATCACGGAACTGGAGGAGGAACTCAAGGCTACACGTGAAGATTATATGGAGGAAATCGAAGTATTAGTGGAGAAGAATGACGACCTGATCAAGAAGATGGGAATATTCATGGGAGACCCTACACTAGTAGAAGAAGACGAAGAACCCAAGGAGATTCGCTTGGAAGACTACATCATCATCGACGACACCGACTCGGACCCAGACGATAGAGATGATGACTATGTTGATGAAGCTGGAGCAGATATCATGGAGTCTGCAACCGAAGAATATTTCTAGTAGACCACCCCATCAGTAGTAGTATTCCCCCACGTAAATAGAGTAGTCCGAGCACTTTTGCGATAGTTAGACCGATTGTATGCCCTTGTTTGATTGAATGAAGTGAATTGTTTGCTTTTGCCTCATGTGCATATGGATAGTGTTTTCTCTCTATACCCCTCTCTATTCTTAAAATCTCATCTTTTCTAAACCCATCAGATGCCTCCAAGACGTGACCCTGGATTTACCTTCCCACCAGAGCTCACTCAGTTGATCCAGCAGCAGAATACGTTGATGCAGTTGCTAGTCCAGAATCAGAATCAGGGGAACAACAACAACAACCCACCACCACCACCTGTTGATCATTTAACCCATTTTCTTAGGCTGAATCCGCCGGTGTTCTCCAGTAGCACCAAGCCTATAGTAGCAGATGATTGGCTCCGCAAGAGAGCAAGGGAGTTGACCAGGGCATGATGCACAGATGCAGAAAAGGTGAAATTTGCTGCACATCAGCTTGAAGGACCCGCAACATCATGGTGGGAGAATTTCACAGCCACTTACCCTATCGACACTGTCACATGGGACCAGTTTCAACAGGCTTTCCGTACTGCCCATGTTTCAGCAGGAGCTATGGCCATGAAGAAGCGTGAGTTTCGCAACTTGCGCCAAGGAGGGTGGATAGTTGGCCAGTATGTGGATGACTTTAGTAAGTTGGCATGTTATGCCCTAGGTGACGTTGCTACGGATGCAGCTAAGCAGGAGAAGTTTCTGGAAGGACTGAATGATGAGTTGAGCATGCAGTTGATGGTAGCAACCTTCAACAACTACCAGGAGATCGTAGATCATGCTCTTATGAATGAAAGGAAGCAACAGCAGATTGAGAACTGCAAGAGGAAGTATGGACAAGGGAAGTACAATTCAGGAGCTCAGCAGAAGCCGTGTTTTACCCCTAAACCGGGAGGACCTTTTCAGCATACCCATGGGGGACGAAGTTCGCATAATCATAATGGACCCAAGAATGGTAATGGGAATGGAGGAAGCAATGGCCAGAACTGTACCAACCCATCAACCCCAGCCAAGAGAGACCTGAGCCAAGTCATTTGCTTTAAGTGCCAAAAGACCGGACATTGTGCCAATGAATGTCCTGAATCCTAGAATGGAAATGGCAATGGATGCTCTAGGAAGAAGCCGAACCCTTTCAATAGGGGACAGGTGAACCACGTTAACGTGCAGGAGGTTGAAGAGCTGCCGGATGCAGCAATCGGTAAGTTTTTGGTTAAGTCTTTTACTGCAATCGTTTTTTATACTGGTGCATCGCATTCATACATATCAAGGGGATTTGTGGATAAGTATAACCAGCCCACTAAGGTTCTTAGAACACCTATGCTAGTAAGCTCACCAGGAGCGGAGTATATGGCCAGCCGAGGATGTTTTCAAGTGCCATTGAGTATAGGTAGGCATGTGTTTCCCTCGGATTTGATCATTTTGGAATCGCAAGGTTTGGATGTAATTTTGGGTATGGATTGGCTGTTGATGTATGGAGGAAACAGCGATTGCGCCAGTAAGTCGATTTTGCTTACCACCCCAGAAGGAAGAAGGATCAAGTATGTATCCCGACATGTGCCTAAGAGGACTCAAGTAAATTCCCTAACAAGAGTTGTACAGGAGGAAGTGCCAGTGGTTAAGGATTTTCCTGATGTATTTCCAGAGGAGTTGCCATGCATGCCACAGGATAGAGACATTGAGTTTTTGATTATTGTTTTGCCAGGCACAGGTCCAATATCTAAGAGACCATACAGGATGCCCGCAAAGGATTTGGAGGATATTAAGAAGCATATTAAAGAGTTATTGGATAAAGGTTATATTCACCCAAGTTCTTCTCCTTGGGGATCGCCAGTACTTCTAGTGGAGAAAAAGGATGGATCGTTAAGGATGGTTGTTGATTATCGAGGATTGAATGAAGTAACAATGAAGAACAAGTACCCACTACCAATGATCAATGATCTGTTTGATCGATTGCAAAGAGCTAAGGTATTTTCCAAGATCGATCTGCAATCAGGATACCATTAGTTGAAGATTCGAGAACAGGATATACCTAAGACGGCTTTTACCACAAGGTATGGGCTGTACGAGTATACCGTTATGTCATTTGGTCTGACTAACGCACCTGCCTATTTTATGAACATGATAAACAAAGTGTTTATGGAATTTTTGGATAAGTTCGTCGTAGTGTTCATTGATGATATTCTGGTTTACTCGAAGAATGAAGAGGAGCATAACGAGCATTTGCGTTTGGTACTTGAGAAGCTCAGAGAACATCAGTTATATGCCAAGTTTAGCAAATGTGAGTTTTGGTTGAAGGAAGTTGGATTCCTCGGAGACGTTATATCCGGAGAAGGTATAGCAGTAGATCCCACCAAGGTTGAAACTGTGACAAATTGGGAAGCCCCAATAACAGTTGGAGAGATCCGGAGTTTTCTTGGACTCGCAGGATACTACCAAAGATTTATTGAAAATTTCTCGAAGATTGTGAAGCCTATAACGGAGTTGTTGAAGAAGGATACCAAGTTCATATGGACTGAGGAATGTGAGTCCAGTTTCCAGGAGTTGAAGAAACGTTTGGTTACATCACCAGTGTTAATTTTGCCGGATCAGAACAAGGATTATGAGGTGTATTGCGATGCTTCACGTCGAGGACTTGGAGCAGTGCTTATGCAGGAGGGAAGAGTTGTTTCGTATGCCTCACGACAGCTTAAGCCTCATGAGTTGCATTATGCCACGCATGACTTGGAGTTAGCAGCCGTAGTGCATGCATTAAAGACACGGAGACATTTTCTCATTGGAAACCATTGTGAGGTGTACACGGATCACAAGAGTTTGAAGTACATTTTCACACAGAAGGAGCTAAATCTCAGGCAAAGGAGATGGTTGGAGCTCATCAAGGATTATGATATGAGATTGCATTATCATCCAGAAAGGCTAACGTAGTAGCCAATGCGCTGAGCCATAAAAGTCATGTCAACACACTAATGATGGGAGATTTACCGAAGGAGTTAGCCGTGGACCTTCGTGAGCTATGTTTGGAGATAGTTCCAAGAGGCTATGTAGCAGCACTGGAGATTCAGTCTACCTTGATGGATAAGATCAGAGAAGCTCAGAAGACTAACAAGGAGGTTGCCTCTATAAAGGAGAAGATGAGCAAAGGAAAGGTTAAAGGATTTCGTGAGGATGAGCACGATACCCTATGGTTTGAAGACCGTGTTTATGTGCCCAATGACCCGGAGATCAGGAAGTTAATTCTGCAGGAGGCCCATGACTCACCTTATTCGATTCACCCAGGAAATACCAAGATGTATTTGGATTTGAAGGATACTTTCTGGTGGACCGGAATGAAGAAGGATATTGTTGAGTATGTAGCAGTTTGTGATGTATGTCAGAGAGTAAAGGCAGAGCATTAGAAGCCAGCGGGATTGTTACAACCATTGCCAATACCCGAAGGGAAGTGGGATAAGCTAGGCATGGATTTTATCACAGGATTGCCCAGAACACGTTCAGGCTATGACTCGATTTGGGTTGTAGTCGATCATTTGACAAAGGTAGCTCATTTCATCCCAGTGAAGACTACCTACACTAGTGCTAAGTAGGCAAAGATATACATGACCAGGATTGTATATCTGCATGGAGTTCCAAGGAGCATTGTATCAGATAGAGGAACCCAGTTTACCTCAAAGTTCTAGAATCAGTTACACGAACTTTGGGTACCATGCTAGAGTTCAGTACCGCCTTTCATCCGTAGACAGATGGACAGACCGAGAGAGTCAATCAGATTTTGGAGGATATGCTGAGAGCTTGTGAGCTAGATTATGGATCTAGTTGGGACGACAATTTTCCATACGCAGAGTTCTCTTACAACAACAGTTATCAATCCACCTTGAAGATGGCCCCTTTCGAAGCCTTGTACGGAAGGAGGTGCAGGACCCCATTGTCGTGGATGCAGTTGGAGACCGCCAGTTGTTTGGACCGGACTTGATTAAGGAGTCTGAACAGAAGGTGAAATTGATTCGCGATAGGCTCAAGGTAGCCCAGTCTAGGCAGAGGAGCTATGCAGATTCTAAACGCAAGGAGACAATTTACAAAGTCGGAGACCGAGTTTATCTTTGAGTATCTACACTTCGAGGAGTTAAGCGCTTTGGAGTTAACGGAAAGTTAGCGCCACGTTTTGTAGGACCATACAAGGTTTTGGAGCGTATGGGACAAGTAGCCTACAAGTTGGAATTTCCCGAAGGATTGTCAGGAGTTCACGATGTATTCCACGTTTCCCAGTTGAAGAAGTGCCACGCAGAGATGGCTGATATACTGCTGAGAGATACAGTGCCGCTGGATCCGATTCAGTTGGACAGTTATTTGACCTATGAGGAGAAACCAGTCAAGATTCTTGAGTATGCCAGCCGAGTCACCCGCAGTAAGGTCATCAAGTTTTGCAAAGTTCAGCGCAGCCACCACAACGAGGATGAAGCCACCTGGGAGCGGGAGGAAGATCTATTGAAGGACCACCCTCACCTATTTTCTAGCCAACCCGAATCTTGAGGGCGAGATTCATCTTAAGGCGGGTAGGTTTGTAACATCCCAAATTTTCAATTTGGAATGTTATACATTAGATCATCACTGCATATCATATTTTATTTACCTTCGGTTTGATCCTAGAAAATTCTACGCAACTCAAGGACCCTCGGAGAGAGTTGGGGATTTCGTTATTTTCATATTTGAGTTTTCTCAAATTTTGAAGATAGGATCATTTGATTTTATTTATTTTATCTTCAATTATTTCTATTATAAAAAAATGAGAGAGGGAATAAAATGACTTTCCTAAAATAAAGAAATATTGAGGATTTAATAAAAAAATCAAATAAGATTTTATTTTGGATTTATTTGCTATTTTATTTTGAATTTAGGAAAAATGCGCGTTTTTCAAAATTGCATTTAGGCCCCAAATAAATGTTCATCCTGTTCGGCTTGATTTTATAAGTCGGGGAAAATGTATTTCAGGATTTTTGGATGCCGTTTATTATTTCTTTTATTTTTTTTTGTGCGTAATTATTTTAAAAAACGCGAAACTGACTTTGGGCCCTATTTGGACAGGACTCTGTCCGGCCGGGCCTTTAAAAGGCGCCGCCCCGAGCCCGCTAAGCCCCAAGCCGAGCTGCGCCAAAACCCTAACCCTAGCCCGCCGCCGCCGTCGCATCGCCGCGCCGCCGCCGCCCACGCCGCCCGAGCCGCCGCGGGACACCGCCACCGCCGCCGCCGCTGGACCCCGCCGCCTCGCCGGAGGTTGACCCCGGTTTTCCCTGGAAAACCATTCGGCTTTCCGTTCGGTTTTTTTAGATCCGTTTTTTTATTTAGATCGGTCTTTTTTCGGGTTTAGTTTATTTAGCGAGCATTCGCTCGTTCAGTCGTTTTAACGGACGCGTTCACCGATTAGTTCTAGAAAACGAATGTTCATTCATTAATCTTTTCATCGTTTTTCTTTTTCTCAGATTTTTCTGCGATTATTTCTGATCGCGATTTCCAATCCGATTTTCGTTCTAGCATAACTTTTCGCTCGTTTATCGGAATCAGGCGATTCAAGCACCTAGAGTTTCGTCTTGAAACCCTCTTTCCGTTTAACCAACTCAAACAAGTTTTTGCTTCTGTAAAATTTGACCTAGATCTAGATTAGTAAACGAAATTTGTTTCTTTCTCCGTTTGACTTTCGTTGCTTCGTTCGATTTGATTATTTTTGCAAACCGGAGTTCTTTAGTTGAACTTTATGGTTAGTTCTCTTATTTGAGTTTTACCTTGGCATTAGATGAGTGCTTATTGTGTTCTTGTTTGTTTGCGATAGAGTACCCGGAGTGCGCCACTTGCTACTTCGAATCGCTAGGTTTCGCGGATCTTCAGCAAGGCAAGTAAAGTTTTGATCATACCTCCTATTACCCAGTTTTATTGCATTAGATCAATCTTCAAACATTGCATGATTAGGATCTAATTAAATTTTGGGTTTTGGGAAGTAGATGAGGTAGTACCTATTACCTGTTTTATTATCAAACCTTTGGGAGTCACTTCTACGTTGCTTATATTGCCATGCTATGCTAGTAGACGTGGATTGGGTGAGTGTATCCATGACAGATGTGAGAGTGTTAAATTACTGGTTTATTTAAGGTGGCAACTTAAACACACATCTGGGTGGATTGAGGCACCTGGGTATTCCAGTGATTGCCTGTTTTCCTTTATGGACCGCCACCGAGGCTCAAAGGGATCATGAGATTATTCATACTAGAAACTTCCGTGTGCAGCCACAAGCTACTATGGGCTCTAGCATAGTTGATTAAGTTGTGCGAGCTCTTACAGTGGTAGACTAGCAGATGTCGAGGAAAGTAGGTGTAACGGTCTACCCATTCGTAAGGTCCTAGCGCTTCTGAAAGACTATGTCTCGGTCATCCGTTTCTCAAACATCATGTAGTGCGAGAATCCCAACGGAGGAGATCGAGTCTTGTGGGGAAAAGTGCGCAAACCTCTGCAGAGTGTATAAAATAATCATGGTTAGCCGTGTCCCCGATTATGGACGTCTTGAGTATCTAGTACATGGATTATCATGTGAATCTCATCATGTTACTCAAATTAATATTGTTGGGTTTTAATGATGATGCTTAATTGGGATTGAGAGGATGTCTATCGTCTCAATGTTTAACAACCACCATGATAGTTAAATAAAATTTATTCCTTTGTAGTAGGGAAAAATTGGCTTTACACAAAACTATAACCATAGAGCTTTCCACCAACCAAATATGCATGTAGTATAGCCTTATTCTTTCATTACTCTCTATGTGTTACATTGCCAGCATATTCCATGTGCTGACCCATTTCGGGCTGCAACATTCATGTTGCATACTTTTCAGACGACGAGTAAGGTGCCTTTAGGTCATGGTTCTATACTCAGTGATGCCGTTGAAGTTGATGGACTCACTTATCTTCCAAGACTTCCGTTGTTATCGTTATTAGATGGCCTTAAGCCATATTTATTGTAATAAGTTCTCTTTTGAGACCCTCATTGTAATAAGTGTGTGATTGCTACTCTGTTATAAATCCTTCAAGTACTGTGCGTGTCAGCTTTACTGATCCAGGGATGACACTGAAGCATAGAGATTGGACCGTTTGAGGTCTGGTCGCTACATTAAATTTGCATAAAAAGGGAAGGTGTGGAGCCTTCATCCTAGAGCAACAAGTATAATCATAACTCAAGCATACTTGCCGAGCATACCACTTCAATATATGAATTTGATCCCATAATAGTTTCCCTTTCTGTGTCAAGCGGTAATCCCTAAAGTATTCACGTTGATCCAACGTTACTCCCGTTACATAATTGAATGGGGTTTTCTCAAGATAAATAAAGTAGTACATAATATTTTTCACATAACCAGCATCGAGGGTTTTAGGAGGTTCCCCGTCTCCATGAGTAGCAAGTACACCTAATTTTTTGGTATTTCGTGTTCCATATCCATAACTAAAGATAAAGAACAACTAAGAACAACAAATAAAAATTACTTAGTGATAAAGCAAACAAGCACACACGAGAATATTCACCCCACGCTATTGCTCCCCGGCAACGGCGCCAGAAAAAGGTCTTGATAACCCACAAGTATAGGGGATCGCAACAGTTTTGGATAAGTAAGAGTGTTGAACCCAATGAGGAGCTAAAGGTAGAATAAATATTCCCTCAAGTTCTATCGACCACCGATACAACTCTACTCACGCTTGACGTTCGATTTACCTAGAACAAGTATGAAACTAGCTAGAAGTACTTTGTAGGTGTTGTTGGATAGGTTTGCAAGATAATAAAGAGTACGTAAATAAAAAGTAGGGGCTGTTTAGATAAAGAAACAATAAAGTAAATATAGCGAGTGTGGAAAAGTGGTGGTAGGAGTTGTGAAATTGCCCCTAAGCAATTGACTACTTTACTAGACCGATAGCAAGTATTATGTGGGAGAGGCCACTACTAGCATGTCATCCCTGACTTGGAATTCTATGCACTTATGATTGGAACTATTAGCAAGCATCCGCCACTACTAATGTTCATTAAGGTAAAACCCAACCATAGCATTAAGATATATTGGTCCCCTTTCAATCCCCTATGCATCAATTTCTATGCTAGGTTGAAGCTTCTGTCACTCTTGCCCTCCAATACATAGTCCTATCAACATACAACTAACCCTAGGGTATGATCCATGCACGCAATGATATGATGGGCACCAAATGACAGCAACATAACCACAAGCAAATTAAATCAATCATAGGAATTCATCAACCACCGATAGGACAACGAAAGTCTACTCAGACATCATAGGATGGCAACACATCATTGGATAATAATATGAAGCATAAAGCACCATGTTCAAGTAGAGGGTACAACGGGTTGCGAGAGAGTGGACCGCTGTAGATAGAGGGGGGAAGGTGATGGAGATGTTGGTGAAGATGGCGGAGGTGTTGTTGTAGATCGCGGTGATGATGATGGGCCCCGGTGGCACTCCGGTGCCACCGGAAGCGAGGGGGAGAGAGCCCCCCTCCTTCTTCTTCTTCCATGACCTCCTCCCTAGATGGGAGAAGGGTTTCCCCTCTGGTCCATGGCCTCCATGGCAAGGGAGGGGCGAGAGCCCCTCCGAGATTGGATATGTCTCTCTGTCTCTCTCTGTTTCTGCATTCTCAGATTCTTCCCTTTCACCATTTCTTATATTCCCGGAGATCCATAACTCCGATCGGGCTGGAATTTTAACACGATCTCTATCCGGATATTAGCTTTCTTGCGCCGAGAGAAGGGCATCAACTGCCTTACGGGTGGCCCACGAGGGTCAGGGCACTCCACCTGCCTCGTGGCCACCTTGGGCACCGTCTCGCGTGGATTTTTCTTCCCCAAAATCATATATATTCCAAAAAAATCTTCGTCAGTTTTTATCCCGTTTGGACTCCGTTTGATATGGATATTCTGCGAAACAAAAAACATGCAACAAACAGGAACTGGAACTGGGCACTGGATCAATATGTTAGTCCCAAAAATAGTATAAAAAGTTGCAAAAAGTATATGAAAGTTGAATAATATTGGCATGGAACAATAGAAAATTATAGATACGAGGGAGACGTATCAATTACCCATGAGCATAGCATGACCACTAGCCTCATAAATAAATACCATGCAAGAACATATCAAGAATACTACCAAGTAGGCATGTAACTGACTAGATGCAAAGGAACATGCATAGCAACGATACTGGATAACAGACAGTGAACACGCATTAGACTGAACATCACCACTATCAGCATGTACTACTACTACTACGAAGCAGAACATATGAACATGATACTAGCAAGTAGTATAAGATAACCAGATGCATGGGAACATAGCATGAAGGTGAACATGAAACCACGAGAATAACCGAAACAACGACAGCAGTAGCAAACAAGCAGGCAGATAACAGGCAAACTTTTATTAAGTATTCAAGTAGACACCATGGCTATTGCATGGCTATCATGCAAGTGGCTGTTGTGGCTTGCCTGGGGGTGACACAGACTCCGGGAAGAAGTGCGGTGAAGCCGCGGAAGATTTGCCGGACGGCTCTCTCTCTAAGTGGGCTGATTAGGAGCAATGAAAAACTGGTCATTTTCACCATGGGACCACCTAGTGAAAATGATACCAATAGAAAGATCTTGACGAGACGAAGATGTGAGCGTTGGTTTCACCTCAATCGGAGTTACGGTTGCAGAGATATGACCGTTCATTCGTTAGGAAGAAATTAAATAAAAACTATTCTTTTTCTGCTGCTAACGGGTGAACGTTTGCAAAATAAAGGTTTTGGCTGACATGGTTTAAACAGAAAGCGCATTCCCTGGAACTACGCTTTCAGAGCAGGGAAAACTTATTCATGGCCGATGCCGTAGCTCTATACGTTTTCACTGCCCCGAAAGTGCAATTAGGGAAAAGACGCTTCCACTTAAACTAGTAGGCCCGGGCACGCGGTCGCTGATGGGTGGGACCCGCGTTGACCCTCCCTCTCCACCCTGTCTTCCTTCTTCTTCCTCGCGTCGGGACAGAGAAAGAGCGAGGCACGGCATGCCCGACGGTGGTCCGCTGTAACACCCCAGATGTAATTTACCTAATATGTACTCCAACTCTTTCCGTTTCTGGCGCTAAGTTATTTTCTTTTCTCGGGTTTGGGTTTTTGTCTCCGTGTGTTGTTGTCATTGTCATGCATCTCATGTCATGTCATCATGTGCATTGCATTTGCATACGTGTTCGTCTCATGCATCCGAGCATTTTCCCGTAGTCCATTTTGCATTCCGGCGCTCCGTTCTCCTCCGGTGGTCATTTCTACCTTTCTTTCGTGTGTGGGGGTTAAACATTTCCGGATTGGACCGAGACTTGCCAAGCGGCCTTGGTTTACTACCGGTAGACCGCCTGTCAAGTTTCGTACCATTTGGACTTCGTTTGATGCTCCAACGGTTAACCGAGGAACCAAAAAGGCCTCGTGTGTGTTGCAGCCCAACACCCTTCCAATTTGGCCCAAAACCGACCAAAACCCTCACCATCATCTAGAGCATTCGATCATGATCGCGTGGCTGAAAACCGCACCACATTTGGACACTCCTAGCTCCCTCTATGCCTACAAATAGCCCCCCTCCGAAATCCATGGGTTCTTCTCCCCTGAAACCCTAAAAAATCGCCTCGCACCGCGCCGGACACGTCCGGTCCGGCCGGACAAAGCGCACCGCCGCTGCCCGACGAATCCCCGCGTGCCACGTGTCACCGCACGGCCTCCCGCGCCGCCGGCCCGCGAGCCTGGGTCAGGCCCCCGCGGCCCGGGTCCTCCCCGCCGCCTCGTCGCTCCAGGCGCGTCGCCCCAACGCTGGAGCTGCTTGCCGCACCGCCACGCCGTCTCGCCGGCGAGCTTGGAGCTCCGCGCCGGCCAGACCTCGCTGCCGCGCGCCCGCACCGCGGAAGCCAAGCCCCGCCGTCGTCTGCACCAACTCCGGCCACCTCGCCGACCTCGTCCCCCTCCTCCTCCGACCGGCTTGTCTCTGGCGAGCTCGAGCTCCAAGTCCGGCCGACGAACCTCGGGGCGCGTGCACCCCGGATCTGGATCTGAGATTTAAATCTCGGGTTGACTTTTATCCCTAACCCTAATTATTTTGCTATGTTCATCGTGCCGTAACTTTGCATCTGTAGATCCCTTTTGGGCGTGTAGCATATCAAAATGTTCGCCTCAGAGAGCACATCATTTCATCTCATTGCATCATTTTCATTTGAGTTCATCTTGATGCCCGGAATGCTATTGGAAGAGTGCTATTTGAGTTAATTGTCAGATCTGCTGCTCCAAATAGCTATTTGTCATTTTTGCCATGATTAATGTGTGCATGATATGCCCCTGAGATCTACTTGAGTTTTATTATATGCTTTGCCATCTTTCCAGAGGTGCTATCCATGTGTTTTTGTGATAAGTGTGGTGACTAGCACAAGCTTGCAAACTGGTGCATTCGTTAATGCTGATTTCAGGGACTTAGCAATTCCACTAAGTCCTTGATCTGTTTTTATCAATATGCCATATGTTCATGTTCTTTCCTAGTGATCCGTGCCTCTTTTGAGGATGATCAGTAAGGGTGTTTTGTTAATCTTGTAGTGCTCTATCCATGCATGTCTTCGTTTGCAATTATGGAGCAACCTAGCTTGAGTCAATCGAGCTCTACCTTTGCTATTTCGTGAATCTGGGAAGATTGTCTACTTGTTAGCAATTTTGCCGAGGATGTTGTAGTTGATCCGTGCATGCTATGTTGTTTTTCTTGCCATGTCTAACTCGTATAATGTGTATTCTTAATGGGTGTATGCTTAGATTGTCATGCCATGCTCTGTAGTGAGTGCATCGAGCTCGTAAACATGCCTACTTGATATCTGATTTGCATGCTCCAGTTTTTCTCTAAGTCTGTGATCTGATTATGTTTTTGCCATGTTCACATGCTTGAAATTGTATTTGCTCATCCCTTTTGTCTCTAGGTCACTAAGGGACTTTTGTTAAGCTCTTTGAGTAGCTCCATGCCATGCCTTACTTTGCCATGTTAAGTTCCTGTAGCATATAGTTTTCTTGCTCCAAAGTGTGCTACCTGATCTGAAATTCCAGACAAGTGTTAATTTCACTAAGTCTGAGATCTGTTTACCTATTGCACTTTTGTCATGCTTGTTTGAACCTGTTAAAGGATGAATTGGCTGTAGCTCAGTGTTCATCTTTTGTTAAGCATCATTAATGGATCCCTGCCATGTATTTTGTTCCCATGTTTGGGTGCTGTAGCATGTTCAACTTGTTGCATTTAGATGGCTACTTGCCGTATATCGCAGACCGGTGCCATATTTGAATTACTTGCCATTTCCAAACCGTGTCTCCGATTCCGGTGTTCATCTCTTGTCAAATCTTGCATATGCATCACATATCGCATCCCGCATAGCATATCATGTTTGCATCATGTTGTTTGAGCTTTGCACATGGTTGATTGTGTCCTTTTTGCTTGTTTGTCTTGTTTGGGTAGAACCAGGAGACGAGTTCGCTAACGAGGAGCCTGTTGAGTTTGCTTTCGAGGATCCAGTCAACTCTGACAACTTTGCAGGCAAGATGATCATACCCTCGAAATCACTTCTATATTTGCTTTGCTAGATGCTCGCTCTTTTGCTATGCCTATGCTATGATGCCTACCACTTGCTTATCTTGCCTCCCAAATTGCCATGTCAAACCTCTAACCCACCATGTCCTAGAAAACCGTTGATTGGCTATGTTACCGCTTTGCTCAGCCCCTCTTATAGCGTTGCTAGTTGCAGGTGAAGATTGGAGACCGTTCCTTATTGGAACATTATTTTCTTGTTGGGATATCATTATATTATCTTGTTATCTTAATGCATCTATATACTTGGTAAAGGGTGGAAGGCTCGGCCCTTTAGCCTAGTGTTTTGTTCCACTCTTGCCGCCCTAGTTTCCGTCATATCGGTGTTATGTTCCCGAATTTTGCGTTCCTTACGCGGTTGGGTGATAATGGGAACGCCTTGACAGTTCGCCTTGAATAAAGCTCCTCCAGTAATGCCCAACCTTGGTTTTACCATTTGCCACCTAGCCTCTTTTTCCCTTGGGTTTCCGGTGCCCGAGGGTCATCTTATTTAAACCCCCCCGGGCCAGTGCTCCTCTGAGTGTTGGTCCAAACAGAGCCACTTGCAGCGCCACCTCGGGACAACTCGAGGTTTGGTTTTATTTGTACGTAGTGTTCATCTGAGTGTGCCCTGAGAACGAGATATGTGCAGCTCCTATCAGGATTTGTCGGCACATTCGGGCGGTGTTGCTGGATTTGTTTTAACTTGTCGAAGTGTCTTGTAGAACCGGGATACCAAGTCTGATCGGAATGTCTCGGGAGAAGGTATATCCTTCGTTGACTGTGAGAGCTTGTCATGGGCTAAGCTGGGACTCCCTTGCAGGGATTTGAACTTTTAAAAGCCATGCCCGTGGTTATGGGCAGATGGGAATTTGTTAATGTTCGGTTGTAGATAACTTGAACCTTAACTTAATTAAAATGAATCAACTATGTGAGTTACCGTGATGGTTTCTTCTCGGCGGAGTCCGGGAAGTGAACATGGTGTTGGAGTAATGCTTGTCGCAGGATGTTCTCTAGTTCTACGTTCGCGCTTTGCCTTCTCATCTCGCTCTCTTTTGCGAACAGGTTAGCCACCATATATGCTAGTCGCTTGCTGCAACTCCACATATTACCTTGTCTTACCTATAAGCTTAAATAGTCTTGATCGCGAGGGTGCGAGATTGCTGAGTCCCTGTGGCTCACAGATTACTTCCAAACCAGATGCAGGGCCTGATGACTCCGTTCCAGATGACGCGCTTGATCTCAAGTGGGAGTTCGACGAAGACTCACGCCGTTACTATGTGTCACTCCCTGATGATCAGTAGTGGTGCCCAGTTGGGGCGATCGGGACCGTGTCGCATGTTGGGTTGATCTTTTATTTTGGCACCGTAGTCGGGCCATGAGTGATTGGATGATGTAATCTATTTATGTACTTTGTTTGACGTGGCGAGTGTAAGCCAACTATGTACCTTCCCCTTTTGTTATCTATATTACATGGGATGTTGTGAAGATTGCCTTACTTGCGACATTGCTTTCAATGCGGTTATGCCTCTAAGTCGTGCTTCGACACGTAGGAGATATATTCGCATCGAGGGCGTTACATCCGCAGTTGCTCCCGCCACCTCCGGTGGAGCTGAGACCACTGGAGTGCTCGCCGGGGAGCGCCGCTACAGGGAAGCCCAACAGGGGCTGCGGGAGAGGGCCGTGGTGCCAGTTAAGACCGAAGGCAGAGGCGGGCTTCAGCGGCAGTTGTCGGTTATGTGGGCCATCTTTGTAACGACTTTGCGATCCGATCTAGAATTTGGGGGAGGAGCAGAGAAGAGAGTAGGTGAGAAGCGTGTGGGAGGAGGAGATAATTCAACTGATCACTTTTTCCATGCCCTCCTCGTTCCCTGTTTGGTACATATAAGTAGCTGGTTAAAAGGGCCAACCCTAGCCCAAAACGACTTGCTTACAAGGCCCAAGCCCAGATCACCACGCAGGGGGTTGCAAGTTCAGTTAAGTACACACTGAACTTGCACTGCTCAGTCCACTGCAGATGATGAACTGCTATCATCTGCAGGCACGACATTGTCCCCTCCTTGAGATGTGTCCTACTCCCATATGCTGGCTGATGGAAACCGCTGCCACAGTACGCCGTAATCCTCCCAGGTGGCTGCAAAGGAAGGCATGTTGTCCCATTGGATCTGGAGTTGCACGACAGGAGCGTTGCCCTTCTTTATCATCCATCGATCCAGGATGGCCGCTTGTTGTATAGTCGGGGAAGACCGGTGTATAGTCGGGGATAAATGGCTTCAATTGGAAGACATGGAATACCAGATGTATGCGGCTGCCTGGAGGAAGCTGGAGATGGTATGCCAGGGTGACGATGCGCTCGGTGACGACGAACGGCCCGAAGAACTTGTATGCCAATTTGCAGCATGGGTGGTTGGAGATAGAGGATTGCGCGTACGGCTGCAGTTTGAGGAGTACTTGCTCCCTGACGTCGGAGGCACGCTCCGCCCGGTGCCGGTCTGCTTGTTTCTTGAAGTGGTGTTCCGCACGCGCGAGCTGGGTGCGCAGCAGTTCGGTGTGCATAGCCCAGTCCAAATCTGTCGTCGGTGTGTCATTCGGCAAGGCAGAGCTTAGGTGCGGCAGGCCCCCCAGGTTGGGTTCTCTCCCATACAAGGCCTTCAAAGGGGAGCATTTCAGAGAGGAATGGTGTGTGGAATTGTACCAGAATTCTGCCGTTGGAAGCTATTTGCGCCAGTGCTTGGGGGTGTCGTGAACATCACATCAGAGATACATCTCCAAACATTGATTGACGTGCTCCGTTTGGCCATCAGTTTGCGGGTGGTACGCCATCGAATACAACAGCTTCGTGCCGGCGGCGGCGAGTATCTCGCGCCACATTGCACTAGTGAACACTTTTTCTCTATCGGAGATGATGGAATGGGGGACGCCGTGCAGCTTGATGACGTTTTACCAGAAAGCGTGGGCTACTTGTGCCGTGGTGAAGGGGTGATGGAGCGGAATGAAGTGTGCATACTTGGTGAGCCTGTCGATGAAAACCATGATTGCGTCGTATCCTTCGGTCTTGGGTAGACCTTCGATGAAGTCCATGGTCAGATCGTGCCACGGCTCCAAAGAATGGGCAGAGGTTGAAGCTTGCCGGCTGGGTGTGTGTTCTCGTGCTTAGCATGTTGACATACTGCACACTGCCTAACAAAATCTTCCACTGTGCGCTTCAGTCTGACCCATGGAAACAGCTTGCGGACGCGGTGGTAGGTGGCCATGGCACCAGAGTGGCCACCAATGGCGCTGTGGTGGAGCGTGGAGATCAGCTTGGTTTGCAGTGCGAAGTTCGTGCCGATGCATAAGCGGCCGCGCTGCCTGATGATGCCTTGTTGCAGGGTGCGGCCTTGGTCGTCCGTGTTGGAGATGGCGAGCTTGGCGAGCAGCTCTTGTGCGTCCGGGTCAGTCTCGTCACTACTAGGAAAAGGGTTATAGCCAATATGGACATTAATGGCGCACCATGTATGTGGTGCGCCACTGCTATAGCAGTGGCGCACCAGATACAGGTGCGCCATTAGTGTCCTCATTACTAATGGCGCACCAGACACACGGTGCGCCATTACTAACAATTTCTTTTATTTTTCCAAAACTATTAATGGCGCACCAGTGCACAGTGCGCCATTAATAGTTTTAACTAGTAATGGCACACCACAACCAAGGTGCGCCACTACTAACAATTTTTTTTTGTTTTGCGAAACTAGTAATGATATTTCTTCTGTTCTAGTCCTCATGAATATTTATTTATGTGTTTATTCTGGTAATGAATTTGTAACTCACAAAAAGTATTTAATTTGTTAATATTTTTTGAACTCATGAATATTTTTAAATTTCATGGGCACTTTTTGAATTCATGAATATTTTTCAAATTTGATGATATTTTTTCGCGTTCATAAATGTTTTACCAATTCACAAATGAATGCCACTAAAAATCCAGAAAAACAACTTTGATGATATTTTCAAATAACAAATTTGATGATATTTTCAAAAAAATTTACTTATGGCGCACCCCTCGGTGGTGCGCCATTAATATGGATGTACTTATGGCGCACCCTGGTTGGTGCACCATTGCTAACCTTCCCCCCTCTATCCCTTTCCCCCTCACCAGATCGATCCCCCTCCCTCGCCAGATCGATCCCCTCCCTCGCCCCCCCGTGCCCGCTCTCCACCGCCGTTGAAGCCCCCCGCCGACAAGGAGAAGCAGCAGCGCGTCCACCTCGCCGAGGAGCAGCAGCCACCTCTCGCCGTCTCTTCCTGCGCGTGGCCCCATCGTTGTACATCGCCGTCGTCCTCCCCGACCACGTCGACCACGTCCCCGGCCCCGTCTCGCTCTGGTCCGTCCACGGCCTCCCCGACCACGTCCCCGGCTTCATGGTGAGATTCTCCTCCGGATCCCCCTTTACTTCGCCTCGATTCATCATCGTTTGCCATCCCCGAGCTCACCACTGACCTCCTGTCGCTGCTGCACCGCGCCCCCACATGCCTATCCTCGCCCGCAGCCGCCAAGCCCTCTCCTAGCTGCGCCTCGCGCGCACCTGTTGCCGCTCCTCTGCTTCTGCTGCTCGCCTGCTACTGCTTCTACCTATAGCGCCACTGCTGCTTTTCCTTCCTGCTGCTCTTGCCGTCGCCGCCGCTCTTGCACTGCTGCTGCTCTTGCTTGTTGCGCCACTGCTTCTTTGCTAGTGCTGCCTGCTGCCCCTAGCTACTGCTACTGCTGCTAATGTCCAGATAGTTGTTTGTCATTCTTCAATGAATTCAGAGCAAAAGAGTCCCTCACCAAATAGTTGTTTTGCATTCTTCAATGTACATGTTCAGAGAGCATGCATAATGTTTTCTCGGTTTTTGTAATAGTTCCCAATGTACATGTTCAGGGTTCATAGAACATGCATCATGTACTAATTGTTTAATTTTTGAGATTTTTCTATACACAAGTTCTTTTATGATGGTTTTTATGTAATTTTTGACTGACCGGGCTCTATCAATGCTAGTGTAAAGGGTAGTAGCTGTTGAATCGACATAATGTGTGACTTATGTGAGTGGACTCTGTTCTGGTGTGGACTATTTTCACAAAGGTGGTTTTATATGTGTGACTTATTGGTTTTCACAAAGCTTGTTCTTGGGCTAAGTTACTTTTTGTTGGTTGCTGAGCTATGTTTTAGCATATCTTGGCACAGGCACGGATGCCACAAACACACTGCCGTGATCATTTTGTGGTTTTAGCATATCCAAGGAGGTGTTTGTTATGTAGGTGGTGGTAGCTTTCTGGTTGTGTTAAAAGGAGGAGTAAGAAGAGTAAGAAAGCAAAGCATTCTGGCTTTGTGGTGGTCTCTTTTTGGAGATGGTGTCAGCAACTTTGCTAGTTTGCTGGGTTTTATCTCCGACCATCGTGTCGTGATGATTTTGCAGGTACCCAGAGAGGCCCTTGAGTTTGTCGGAATGTCTATTAACTTCCGTTTCGGCAAATTCGGGTACTCCATATGTCCTATTTTAAGCAAAGGTCATGCTGAAATTTTCCGTGAATTTTAGCATGACTTTGTTAAAAATAGGACATATGGGGTACTTGCGACTAATGCATGGGCCGGGGTATCTTAGTACTTAATTAAGTAGGATCAACTACCTCTTGTGTTATACATATAGAAGTGTGATATCAACTCATAGTTATTACTAATGTCAGTTGCTCGTCATCGATAAACCCTAATCTGGTCGGATGACCTACTAATGTCAGTTGCTCGTCATCGATAAACCCTAATATGGATGTAGCGGGCTTAAAGAAAGAAATGTTTTTAGGCCAACTCCACTGGGCCTGGCTGAAAATGCACAAGTCATCGGACGAAAGAGATGATGTAGTTTTGAATTATGAATGTAGGAAATGTCATCATCGGACCACAAAAGTCTCCCGGGGGAGTACGGCTGGTGCCATGATGATCGAGGTCTGTGTGACAGGCCTCACCTGGACGATGATCGGCGCTTCAGCATTAAGCTCGAGGAGACCTTCGAAGTTGAAATGGTACACAACCATGACAAGTGTTTTTTTCATAATTAATCATGACTTCAACTATTTCAACGTGTAATTTTCATCTTTTACAATTCGAGTATAGCTTATCCCATGCCATGCAAGACGCTATGTCTTGGAGAGGATGGATTTTGAAGACCATGAAAGTTATTATGAAACAATGAAAATTCACCTAAGGACTCATCATGATGTGGATTTTGAAGTAAATTTGTATAATTCTAGGAGCGTAACCCATTTTGGTTGCAAAAATTGGGAAGCATTTTGCAAGATGTATGGTTTTGACGAGGGTATGCTTGTCACCATGGATCTTGGTAATCCTGACATCGACCAAGACAATATGGACATTTGGGTCCTTGTTGATACGCCTCCAGTTCTACCGCTATGTGAGTTTCTCAAACATAGTTAATTATTAACTAATTTATATTGTTCATTTCAGAATAGTTGATAACTTATTTCCATTGACAACTTATTTTCATTCTTCAAAGAATGTGCGGGAGATGGTAGACAAAACCCAATACACCGATGGCTCCGAATTGACTTACAAGGAGAAAAATCATCTGGTCAGATTTTGTACTAACATTGAGAATTACAATATCTACAATAAAACTGCTCAACATTATGGTCAATACGTGCCACTAGTGCATGTGTTCAACTACGGTAACTACCATGGAGATACCCTGGTAAGATTTTTTACTATTACGACATCCATGCATATTTTGCATACTTCTAAAACTAGTACATCATTGCTAACTATGAAGTTATTACTATGTTCTTCAATAGATAATCCCAGAGAATTGTGTGCCTCATTTGATGTATCAGGAAGGTAGCCTTAATGTTTTGAACATACAGCCAGGTCATCCTACGAACCTCAACTGTCCATACCAGATTTCTAAAAGAAGTGGAGACATGCAAATCAAAGGATGGAAAAAATGTATGGACAGTCGTAAGGAGGTTCTTGGAAGCAAAAGGAAGCGAAGCGCAAGAATTGGAGATAGGATGATCTCCATTCTCCATAATGGAGAGTCAGGGTCTATTTTGTTTTATGCTATTTTACCTTAAAGAGGGTATTTAGGTCCTACCTAATACTGATGATCATGTGCTAAGAACAATTAAGTAGGGTTGGTTCGATGACTATGAGGATGATGATCGTATGACTTGTTATTAATAACGAGTAGAAGTTGTATGATGATGATTAGTAGGACTTGTTATTATGATGATGCGTGATGCGAGCATGAAGAGTTATTATATATCTGTGGGTGAAATGAACATGGATTGGATTGAAGTGAAGGCAACATGCATGTGGTGCTTGTCGAAAGTAGTACAATCCAAACTTGATCAAGTTAGGATTAGTATTACTTTCGACATGCACCACATGTTGCCTCAGTTCAATCTAAGTCATGTTTAGACATAGCAGTAGCAGTAGCACAGAGATAAGAGAGGACACATCTCTCAATTATCTCCGAATGCAGTATTACTTTCGACAACCTCGCTACTCGCGGTCTCGAGACTTGTAATGTTCTAACTTTGTTCGGTCTTTTGAATTCGGAGACTAATATGATGAATTGTATTTAGAGACTAATCTTCTATTGTATTTGATGAATCTGCTGTTTATATGTTGTGATGTCTATATTCTGTGCAGTAATATATTTTGTAACCTGTGCAAATATCAGAAAAAATAATTCCTAATATTCATACTAGTGGCGCACCAAACATCACATTAGTGGCGCACTGCTATAAAAAATACTAGTGGTGCATTATCTGTTAGTGCGCCATTAGTAACCCAAAGCACAAGGTAAATATGGTCCCCCTGGGAGGCATACTAATGGCGCACCATGTGACTTACTAATGGCGCACTGCCTGGTACGCCACTATAGTATGGTATACTAATGGCGCACCAGGGGTGCGCCATTAGTATATGTTACTAGTGGCGTGATGATACTGGCGCACCTGTAGTGCGCCATTAATGGCCAAAATAGGTGCGCCACTAATAAGCCTTTTCCTAGAAGTGTGCAGGAGTTGGAGATCTCCTGGAGCCGCTGTGGTTGACACATGGATAGCGCGTCGAGTGCCAGCAAGTGGCCGACTCGAGACAGCGCATCTGCAGTAGTGTTGTCGCTGCCCTTCTTGTAGCAGAAAGAGAACTAGAGGCCAATGAGCTTTGCCATGGCCTTCCGCTGGAGTTGACTAGCCAGTTGCTGGTCACCCAGGGCGCAGAGGCTCTTGTGGTCGGTGACGATCTCGACCGATGCATGCTGTAGATACTTTCGCCACTAGTCAATTGCCATCATCACTGCCCAAAATTCTTTCTCATAGGTGGAAAGCTTCTGGTTGCACACGCCTAGCGCCTTGCTAAGGTAGGCCACAGGGTGACCATCTTGCATGAGTACCGCGCCCACGCATGTGTCGCAGGCGTCGGTCTCGATGGCGAACGGATGGTTGTAGTTTGGGAGCGCTAGCATGGACGTGGTCACCATGGCCTTCTTGAGCATAACGAATGCGTCCTGGGCCTTGTCGCTCCACTGAAATCCCTTCTTGGTGAGCAGCTGGGTTAATGGCTTAGTGATGATGCCGTAGTGAGGGACGAACTTGCAATAGTAACCCATCAGGCCAAGGAACCCGCGCAGCTCGGTTGGTGTAGTTGGCACGGGCCAGGCGTCCATGGCACTGGTCTTGCTAGGATTTGTTGCCACCCCATCCTTGGAGATGATGTGGCCAAGGTACTCAATACTTTTCTGAGCGAACGAGCACTTTGACGCCTTGGCGAACAGCTGGTGCTCGCGCAGGAGATTCAGGGTCACTCGGAGATGTTCTTCGTGCTCCTGCAGGTCAAAGCTGAAGACCAAGATATCGTCAAGGAAAATGGCGATGAACTTACGCACGTGGCGCCCAAACACCGTGTTCATCAGGCATTGAAATGTAGCCGGGGCGTTGCATAGGCCAAAGGGCATCACTCGAAAATGGTAGTGCCCGTGATGCGTCTTGAAGGCTATTTTTTCTTCATCTTCTTCCCTCATCCTGATCTAATGGAAGCCCGCACATAAATCAATTTTGGAGAAGTAAGTTGTGCCCGCCAATACATCCAGTAACTCGTCCACCACGGGCAAGGGAAACTTGTTCTTGATCATAACGGAATTCAGGCATCTGAAGTCAACACAAAACCTCCAACTACCGTCTTTTTTCTTCACTAACAGAATAGGTGCAGCATAAGGGCTCAGGCTATGGGCAATCACGCCGGACTGCACCATCTCCTGAACTTGTTATTCAATTTCGTCCTTCTGTGCTGGCAAGTAGAGGTACGGCTTGGTGTTAATGGGTGTTGTGCCTGGCTCGAGGTTGATCTCGTGATCGTACTGACGCCGTGGTGGTAGGGTGTGCGGCTCCACAAACACATCTGCATATTTAGTTAACAATTTCTGAATGTTGGGGGTGGAGGTGGTGCAAGTTCAGTCTTCTCGACTCGTTCCACTGTGACCAGAGCAGCAGTCCAGATGTCATTGGCTATCACCATGCGCTGCAGCTCGTAGGCATCTGACTCGGCAATCGGTGGCACATCCATGGTTTTGACGCCCTGGAGGTGAACTATCTTGCCTGCAGTTTCAAATGATATTGTCTTCAATTGCCAGTGGCAGTTCATGGGGCTATGTTGCGATAGCCAGTCCATGCCCAAAACTCCATCGTAAGTGCCCAACTGCAACATGCGCAAATCTGTGTGGAAGGTGTGCCCTGGAACTTCCCACCGTAGGCACGAACTATCTTGTTGCATCGCAGCCGTTGGCCATTGGCCACACGCATAGAAACCGGTGGTAGTTCTTCAGGTGTGACAGAAAAGCGATTGACAAGCGTCTCACTGACAAAACTGTGTGTGCTTCCTGTATCCACTAACAGCAGCATGACTTGGTCATCCACTTGAGCTCGCAGTTGTATAGTTGATGGGGCCTCTTCACCAGAGAGAGCGTGTTGAGACAACGAGCATCACGCTAGTTCCTGTGCTGCCGGTGGATCCAATAGCTGAAGGGCGTGGACTGTGTCATCTGAAAGAATCTCACTGAACTAGCCCACCTCAATCATAAGAATTTTCCCAGTTCGCTTGCACTGATGTTCATGAGAATATTTGTCACCGCAGCGAAAACATAGCCTGTTGGCTCACCGGAATTCCTTTAGTTGCTGCTTGCATGCATAATCATCTCCATCCTTCCGCAAGGGAACCATTATGCGAGCTGGTACTGGGGCGTTGGGTGGTGGTGGTCGCCCCACTAGTGTGATTCTGTGGCGTTGCGCCCATTGTTTCTCCATCTTCTCTTCCTGAATGCATGCAAACACCGCTGCCCTTGTGATAGTTGTTGGTGCCTGGAGCCGTACGCCAAGCCGGAGCTCATCCTTGACGCCTAGCAGGAACTGCGAGATGAAGAACTTGGGGCTCAATGATGGGTCCAAAGCAAGGAAGTGATACATGGTTGTCTCGAATTCCTGATGGTATTCCTGAACTGTGCCTGTCTATTTCATTTGAACCAATGTTTGCATTTGTACTTCGAATTCCTCTGGTCCGAATTCCTTCTTCGACTGCTGCTGTGAATGTTGCCCAATTAACTCATGGGTGTTTCTGCATGTATGCCTACAGCCACATTGCTGCCAGGCCCTCCATGTATAGCGTGGCGGTGGTCACCCAACAGTGAGGCAGCACACGATAGAGCTCAAAGTAGGACGCGCAATGCTCCAGCCAGATCCTAGGCATAGTCCATCGAACCGAGGAAAATCATGCTTGGGCGGCTTCGTGTAGTAGTCGTTGTGGCGCTCGCGCTCTGTCGGTGAAGGGGCACCGTTGATCAGCAGCGGAGGGCCATGGTTGACCAGTGGGGCAAACGGAAGCTGTGCCGTGCCGTCTGTGTAGAGGGGGGTCGGCGGGGATCGGTTCGGCAGAGGCGGCGGCGATGCTCACACAGAGGAGTCCGCGGCGCCCGTGCTTGCGTATGCGGCTGGATCTGGCGTCGGTATGGCCTTGCGGGCCTTATCCACATCAGCCTGTGTCAAATCTATCTTCTTTAACAGGAGCTTGAGTTCCTCTAAGACCTGACTGTTGTAGGAGAGCTGCACCTGGTGGCGCTCGTCGGTCGTCTTCTGGTTCGCGTCAAGTAGACGTATGACCGACTCAAGCAAATTGTGCAACTTATTAGTGGTCTCCGACATGGCGTCGAGCAAACAGTAGGTCTGCGCCAAGGTTTTGGATGGGGGCATTGTGGTCTCGCTCCAAATCAAATCAAACCCCGAGCAGGATTTCGGGAGAGCTCACGAAGTTGCTCTGGTGGGCAAAAGAGGCAGGTGAGGAGTGAGTGAGGTGCATAGGAGGTCGGGGCACTCTTATATAGGCCAGGGAAGTCTCTGGAGCATCACGTGTGAGCTCACGCAAAGCTCTAATGGAGGACAGCAGCTCGACACGGCACGGGCATGGTGCTAGCGGCGCATTAATTAATGGCGAACCAGGATGTGGCAGAGGCACAGGGCGACGGAGGAGCTCATGGGGTAGCTACTAGACATGAATGGAGCTCGAGACGAGGAGGGAGACGACGGGAACAGCGGCCGGATCGAGCCGGAGCGCGAGTTTGCAATGACACAAACAAAAAATCTGACCAGAAACTAAGATTTGGATATGGTCTCACATAGATGAGTTCCATGAGCTCAGATTGGGTGGAGAGTCCTGATTTCATCATATGAAGGACCTTGCAAAATTTCAACTCATTTGGATATGCTTAGATAGTACTTCCTTCACAAAGGGTTCCCTCGGACAGGAACTTTGAAAAATTGCTCAGGAATATTTAATAGGCAAATTGAGTTGAATTTTGTCATGGGGCAATGCTATGGACATGAAAAGGTGTCCAATAAGTTTGGTGTCAATCAAGCAAAGATAAATAGCACTTACTTCACAAAGTGCCACTTACGGTAGAATAGGAAAAGAATTATTGGAGGATGATTTAGGAACATGTCAATGAAATATTTTTCCATATTTGAGGAAGATAGGACCCAAAAAATTTATGAGAATTATTTGGGAATTTTGGGAGTGATAGAAATATAGGTTGTTTCACAACCTAGGGTTTAAAGGGTTATTCCTTCAATAGAAAAAGGAATATTCCCTAGAAAAAGAATATTGGATTAGGTCAAGGATGAAAATGACATGATCTAGGGATGATGATGAGGATGACAAGACACTATAAAACCTCGGAAGACGTGATCTTCCCAAGTTTCAGAACCACATAGCAATATAAAAGCAAATCAAATAAATAAATCCAAGAAAATCATTAGAAAAAGAAGAGGGCAAAATCCAGGATGTTACACCAGCTTAGTCTTCTTATGCCCAGAAGCTGCTGAAGGGACCTTTGGCTTCGTGCCAGTTATACTGGCAGGGAAGATAATGCTTTGTCTTTCCTGCCTTGGGGCTTGGGGTTCAACTTCAGCAGGCCTTTTTGGCTTTTTGGCGGCCATACATGGGTCAATTCTAGGACGACCAAGGGCCTTTCTCTTCACAGCCTGATTGTGAGCATGGACGCATTTCTCAGCATAGCACTTCATGCACTCACATGAGCGTTTGGCTTCATCATGTTTGAATTCAGCCTTTTTTGACAGAAAGACTGTAAGGGAACCCCCTACAGTATAATTGGTGCAACAAACCCACATTGCAAGTACCGTGCCTTGAACCTGGGTGGGTGGGAAGGCATCAACCCCTTCCCACCACTAGGCTATGCCTTAGTCTGCTTCTAGAACTCAGCCTTGAGGTCAATCATCATCTGCTTGAAGTTCTGAACCTGAACGACACTGAGCTTGGCCATATGCTTCTTGAAGATACCTTCTCATGGTCTATCTTGTTCTTCAGCTCAATAATCTTTTGAGCAATAGCAAGCTCCTTGGCTATGCAGGCCTGGAATGTGACGTTGATGTTAATGGGCAGCTACGGATCGTCAATGTTGAGAGAGGTGTCTTCAAATCACTCAGCAATGAAGTTGTTGAGAATATCTGCATCAAAGAAAGGAAAATGCTTTAATATTTCGGCCTCTTGCCTGCTCTTGATGAGCATTTCCAGAGCATCATCAGCAAGGTCTTCATCACTTGATAGATCTATAGTATTCTCTTCATTGCGCATGATGCTAGCTGGAGTGAGGTCATGCCCAGAAATCTTGTTGGGCTTCATTGACTTCTTGGAGATACGAGATTGATCCTCAGACTTCACACTGGATTTAGGAGGTGTAGATAGCAATGGCTTCACTCTTGAAGGTTTTAGAGCAGCAAAAGATTTTGAAGCCTTAGACTTTTTCTTTGGCTTTGAGGGCTCTGGAGCATCCTCATGCTCTTCTTCACTAGTAGCCTCTTGAACAGTGGCCCATTGTGAAGCGATGTGGGAGAGAATCCCATCAAGGTAATGGAAAGGACCAATGATATTCTGATAAGCATCATGACTGCCATATGGCCTTGGAGCAACTGGACCAGGGTTGAAGTCAATCCCCACGTCCTTCTTGTTCTAGACTGCTAAAGCCTGTGCAAACTGAAGATTTTGCTCAAACAATTCATCTTCACGACACCATCGGAGACTAGATGGGTCGGCATCTTCAGGCTGAGCTCCTCTGACCATGCAAGGATAGAAGCCTTTGGCAATGGCTACGGCCTTGGTCTTGGGAATAAGCTTCTTGTACATAATATCTGCCCATGGTGGCTTATAGCTTTCTTCTTCACATACTCAGTGTTACAAAATGGTACTGAAACCATTCTTCTGCCCAATATCTTCGAATCCATTGGACTCGAGTATTGCGTTCACCATAGGTTTCCTCTGGGTCGGACTTGTATTTCTCATAGATTTCTAGGGGCAGGTCCAAAGCAGTATTGTCCCGGCGCTGTCTGCCATCCTTCTTTGCTAATTTCCCGCCAGCCATTGGATTCAGAATGAAAGGCTTCACAATAGTGTTTGGCTTCAATCTACTTGTTAGACAAGAGTTGGCTTCAGGTGATTCAATGTGATGCTGTAAGAACTCTGCAAATGAATGTAGACTATGAGAACCAAGGGATTCTCCCACGAACATGTACCTATGATAGCATTAGAGATGCAAGGGAAGGGGAAGAGGTCATATGCATTCTCAGAAGATTTTGAAGATAAATCAGTTTGAAGACATTGACCTCATAGTGCAAAGACATTCACTTATCAATGTGAGTTGGTTCCAGATTTGTACGAATCGATGAATAAGTACAAGTGAGGAATCTAACTAGTTGCAATGCATAAGTGAACATAGTTGCAAGTTATGAGATGCAGAAATAGAAGGATCCAGATTTGAAAGTGTAGAAAGAACTTTTGGGAGATGTGAAGATTTCAATGGATCGAATAAACGGTAAAAAGAAGCTTTTATTTACTGCACGAAGAACTGCTAGATGGGAAAGTTGGAGACCGAGCAGTCCAATCTCCCGCGCCCTAACTTGGCGGCGGAAGACACCTACGGTGGCGGCAGAGAAGACGATGTCCACGGCCGGCGTGAAGACGGTGTCAGAGAGGTTGCGGCAGCGAAGTGCTTCGCCTCCGGTGTCGACTAATGCTAGCGGTGGGTGGAGAGATAATGCGGCACTTGGGTTTGAGCGAGATGGCGAGGTGGGAGAAGAGACAATGATGGTGAGGGGAGAAGTACTTATGAGGAGGAGAGCGGCGCAGTGCAATTACGCAGGTTCCCCTAGCGGTTCACATCTGAAGGACACATGGCAGACATGCAACTTATTGAGAGTTAAACAATGTTCCTGATGACCCACAAGTATAGGGGACCAATTGTAGCTCTTTTCGATAAGTAAGAGTGTCGAACCCAAGGAGGAGCAGAAGGAAATGATAAGTAGTTTTCAGTAAGGTAGTCTCTACAAGTGCTAAAATTGTATGTAGCGAGTAGTTTGATAGCAAGATAGTTTGTAGCGAGCAAGTAACAATAATAGTACCAGGAATTCAGCAAGGTAGCCCAATCCTTTTGAGGAAAAGGACAGGCCAAAACGGTTTCGTATAATGAGCAAAGCGTTCTTGAGGGTACACGGGAATTTCATCTAGTCACTTTCATCGTGTTGGTTTGATTTGTGTTCGCTACTTTGATAATTTGATATGTGGGTGGACCGATGCTTAGGTGCTGTTATTACTTGAACAAACCTCCTACTTATGATTAACCCTCCCGCAAGCATCCGCAACTACGAGAAAAGTATTAAGTATAAATCCTAACCATAGCATTAAATTCTGGGATCCAATTGGTCCCTTACGGAATAGTGCATAAACTGGGGTTTAAGTTTCTGTCACTCTCGCAACCCACCATCTATTTACTACTCCAAAATGCATTCCCTTAGGCCCAAAGATGGTGAAGTGTCATGTAGTCGACATTCACATGACACCACTAAGGGAATCACAATATACATACTATCAAAATATCGAACACATATCAAATTCACATGATTACTTGTAACATGATTTAACCCGTGACCTCAAGAACAAAAGTAACTACTCACAATCAACAAACATGCTCATGATCAGAGGGGTCATAATATGCATAATGTATCTGAACATATAATCTTCCACCAAATAAACCATATAATAATCGATTACAAGATGTAATCAACACTACTAGTCACCCCCTAGCAACAATCTATAGTTCCGGTAATAAGATTGAATACAAGAGATGAACTAGGGTTTGAGATGAGAGGGTGCTGGTGAAGATGTTGATGGAGATTTCCCTCCCCAAGTTGGGAGAGTTGTTGGTGAGGATGATGACGATGATTTTCCCCTCCAGGAGGGAAGTTCCCCTGATAGAATCGCTTCACCGGAGGGCAAAAGTGCTCCTACCTAAGTTCCGCCTCGAGACATCGTTGCTCCGTCCCGAAAATCCTCTCCTTATTTTTTTTCTCGATCAAAATCACTTATATACCAAAAGATGAGCATTGGAGGTCGGCCGAGGAGGCCAGAACCCACCAGGGTGCGCCAGGGGGGCCTAGCGCACCCAGGTGGGTTGTGCCCACCTGGTGGCCTTCCTCTGGTGTTTTTTGACTCAAATATTTCTAAAATAATCCATAAAAAAATCTTCGTAAAGTTTCAACCCATTTGGAGTTGTGCAGAATAGGTGGCCTGATGTAGCTTTTCCAGGTCCAGATTTCCATCTGCCGAAATTCTCCCTCTTTGTGTGTTCCTTGTAAATTGTGAGAGAAAAGGCATTATAATTAATCCAAAAAGCATTATTATGGATAAAAATATTATAAATAACAGCAAGGAAACATGATGGAAAATGGACGTATCAACTCCGCCAATCTTAGACCTCGCTTGTCCTCAAGAGAAAACTGAAATCGAAAAACATGTCCACATGCTTTGAGAGAGAGGTGTCGATAAAAACAAATACATACATTGAAGCATCATGTTGATTACTATAACAACAACAAGATTAAACAAAGGAATTTTATCATAGATATTTTATCATATACTTCCCATGAATAAGTAACAGTTCATCACATAATCGAAGTATAAAGCAAAAACTCTATTAGAAACCAACAAACTATGTTCTCAGTCTACTTTGCAACTACAATTCATCATATTTCCAGGAAGAGTCACGTGTCGGAGCCTTTAAAGCAAATTTCTAACACTCACCTTGTACCCATGAACAAAGTGTTTCAACCGGACACATAAAATGATAGGGGCTTATAATTTTGCCTCCCAACATGCTCACCTCAAGGGTGATGTCAACAATTATAACTTAGGCTGTCTATATTCAACTAGACATATGTGCTTAGATCTTTCCTCACCACATGATGCTTGCCAAAAGATAAAATAAAAAAGGAATAGAGGGAAAACTTTGACTCTTTGCATAAAAGTAAAGGATAGGCCCTTTGCAGAGGGAAGCAGAGGTTGCGATGCCCTTATTTGTTTGCATGCTCAACCCCTTAGTGCAAAAGAATGTCATGTTACATTGCCCCTTAAGATGACAACCTTAATTATGCAGTATGTCGCTTTTATTCGTTATCATCCAAGTTCGTGCAATGCTCAATTTTCTCTTGCACTAAAAGATCTCACATATTTAGAAGCAATTTGTATTGCCTTTTTGCACCGATGACAACTTACTGGAGAGATCTTGTTCAATCCCTAGGTAGGTACGGTGGACACTTGAAAAGGATTTGGGTCTAAGGGTTTTTGGATGCACAAGTAGTGTCTCTACTTAGTACAAAATTTTTGGCTAGCAAAGATAGGGGGCAAGCATCACATGTTAAAGGATCTATGACAATATGAATTCTATGTGAATATAAACAAACATAAACCATTAAGTTGTCTTCCTTGTCCAACTTCAACAATTTTGGCATATAATATTTTTGATGAGTGCTCACAATCACAAAAGATTTCTAGGATAGTTTATGTGAATCTTCTCTTCCCTTATTAATTCTTTCATGAGTTGCATCATTGACTAATGTTATGTTTGTCAATCTCTAATAAAATTTTCTTACTTATACTTTTCCTTATGTGGTGTTGTCACTTACTGTAGGATTAGTATATAATCTTTTTGTTAACTCTATCCTTTCTTTATTTCCTTATTTCTTGTTTCTTTTCTTTTCTTTATTTGCAACAAGAGAGTAATGAAAACAAAAGCTCATACTAAAGTTTATTATATAACTTGCACTTAATTATAATGATAGGTCAGTAAGCAAACTCTCGAACAAGAAAGGATCGAACTAAACTTTATTTCTTCTAAAGCAAAATATTGAACTAGGATAAATAAAAGCAAATGATACTGGGATGATACGATACCGGGGTACCTCCTCCAAGATTGGCAAAAGCCAAGAGGAGTGCCCATACCCGATACTCATTTCTCCTCTGGTGATGAAGAAGATGGTGGTAGTGATGAAGAAGAGGCCTTGTCCTCCTTTAATTACGTCCGTAAGCTCCTCCCTCTTCCTCTAGGTCTTCATCAGCCAAGCATCTTCGTCCATGTGGTTGGGGGAGCAGGAAGACATGATGCATAGCTTGACAAATCTTACCAGAAACAGCAAGAAAAGAAAACAGAGGATTTTCTCCGCGATACGGTGGTTAATAGGTTCGGGAAGTATATATAGATTTTTTTTATCTTGGAGGCCAAGCATATGGAAGAAAAATGGAGTAGGGGAGGTGTCCTAGGTGGGCACAACCCACCTGGGCGCCCCAGGCATGCCTGGCGCGCCCTGGGGTCTTGTGCCCACCAGGGGACGCTTCCTAGAAGTTCATTTATTTCCAAAATTTTAAAACATTCCAAAACTGATGAAACATATTTTTGCAGATTTTTTGGAGTCTGTTTGCTTATCGCACTATGTACCTCCTTATTTTGACAATTCTGGAGTGTTCCGGAAGTACTCTTTTATGTATTCTTCCAGTGTCAAAGTTTGGATAATATTGCTTTCAACATTAATAGGCGTACCTGAGATATAATGCTTTATTCGTTGTCCATTGACAACCTTCGGGTTAGTACATTCGAAATTATTTATTTTGATGGAACCGGACCGGTAAACCTCCTAGATGATATAGGGGCCTTCCCATTTGGAGAGGAGTTTTCCTGCAAAGAATTTGAAACGAGAGTTGTACAGAAGAACATATTCTACGACTTTAAACTCACGTTTTTGTATTCTTTAGTCATGCCATCTTTTAACTTTCTGTTTAAATAACTTTGCAATCTCACCAGCAAGTTTGAAATCATAATTAAGTCCTTTAACTGCCAAATATGCTTTGTGTTCTAAATCAAGAGGCAAATGACAAGCTTTTCCATAATCCATTTTATAAGGAGACATACCCATAGGATTTTTATATCCCGTCCTATAAGCCCAAACTGCATCATCTAATTTCTTAGACCAATTCTTCCTGGACCTATTAACAGTCTTTTGCAAAATTAATTTTATTTCTCTATTGCTAAGTTCAACTTGACCACTAGACTGAGGATGATAAGGTGATGCAATTTTATGGTTAACATCATACTTAGCAAGCATTTTACGGAAAGCACCATGAATAAAGTGTGAACCACCATTAGTCATTAAATATCTAGGGACTCCAATCCTTGGGAAAATAACTTCCGTAAGCATTTTAATAGAGGTGTGGTGATCAGCACTACTAGTTGGAATAGCTTCTACCCATTTAGTAACATAATCAATAGCAACCAAAATATGTGTATAGCCATTAGAGAAAGGAAAAGGTCCCATGTAATCAAACCCCCAAACATCAAATGGTTCAACAACAAGTGAATAATTCATAGGCATTTCTTGACACTTACCCATATTACCTATTCTTTGACATTCATCACAAGATGAGACAAACTTACGAGCATCTTTTAAGAGAGTAGGCCAATAAGATCCAGAATGCAATACCTTCTGAGAAGTTCTATCTCCAACATGATGCCCTCCATAAGTCTCCGAGTGACATTTCCGTAGGATTTGTCCCTGTTCATACTCAGGTACACAACATCTAATAATACCACCTATTCCTTCTTTATAAAGATGTGGGTCATCCCAAAAGTAATGTCTCAAATCATAGAAGAATTTTTTCTTTTGTTGATTCGTAAAACTAGGTGGCAAATATTTAGCAACAATGTAATTAGCATAGTCAGCATAACAAGGAGTACCATTAGCAACATTTATTGCAGCTAACTACTCATCAGGAAAACTATCATCAATGGGAAGTGGGTCATCAAGCACATTTTCAGGCCTAGAGAAGTGATTAGCTACGGGGTTCTCAACTCCTTTTCTATCAATAATATGCAAATTAAATTCTTGTAACAAGAGAACCCAACGAATAAGTCTAGGTTTAGCATCTTTCTTTTCCATAAGAATTAAATAGCAGCATGGTCTATGTGAACAGTTACTTTGGAATGAACAATATAAGGTCTAAACTTATCACAAGCAAACACCACTACTAAGAATTACTTTTCAGTAGTAGCATAATTTCTTTGGGCACTGTCTAGAGTTTTTCTAGCATAATGAATTACATTCAATTTCTTATCAACTCTTTATCCTAGAACAGCACCAACAACATAATCACTAGCATCACACATAATTTCAAAAGGCAAATTCCAATCGGGTGGTTGAACTATAGGTGCAGTAATTAAAGCTTTCTTAAGTGTTTCAAAGGCTTCAAGACAATCATCATCAAAGACAAAAGGAATATCCTTTTGCAAAATATTAGTGAGTGGCCTAGAAATTATAGGAAAGTCTTTGATTAATCTCCTATAGAAACCAGCATGACCAAGGAAACTACGAATACCTTTGATGTCCTTGGGACATGGCATTTTCTTAATAGCATCAACCTTAGCTTGGTCCATTCAATACCTTTTTCAGAAATTTTATGACCCAAGACAATGCCTTCATTTACCATAAAGTGGCACTTCTCCCAATTCAAGACAAGATTTGTTTGTTCACATCTCTGCAAAACTCGATCAAGATTGCTTAAACAATCGTCAAAAGACTTTCCATAAATAGAAAAGTCATCCATGAAAACCTCAACAATCTTTTCACAGAAGTCAGAGAATATAGCCATCATACATCTTTGAAAGGTAGTAGGTGCATTACATAAACCAAAAGGCATACATCTATAAGCATAGGTTCCAAAAGGACAAGTAAAAGTCATCTTTTCTTGATCAGATTGAGAAACAGGGCGAGAAGCCAGAATATCCATCAAGGAAGCAAAAAATGTGTGTGCTTAGATAATCTTTCAAGCATTTGGTCAATAAAAGGCAAAGGTTAATGATCTTTTCTAGTAGCTTTATTTAATTTTCTGAAATCAATTACCATTCTATAGCCTGTAACAATTCTTTGTGGAATAAGTTCATTCTTATCATTAGGAACAACAGTTATACCTCCTTTCTTAGGGACACAATGAACATGACTTACCCATCTACTATCAGCTATAGGATAGATTATACGTGCTTCCATAAGTTTTAATATTTCCATTCTTACCACCTCTTTCATCTTTGGATTTAACCGACGTTGGTGATCAACAATGGGTTTAGCACAGGTTCCATATTAATTTTGTGCTGACATAGAGTGGGACTAATGCCCTTTAAATCATCAAGAGTATATCCAATAGCAGCTCTGTGCTTCCTTAGAACTTTCAATAACCTTTCTTCTTCATTTTCTGAAAGGTTAGCACTGATAATAACAGGATATATATCCTTTTCATCAAGATAAGCATATTTCAAAGTGTCTGACAATTGTTTTAATTCAAACACATTATCATCCTTAGGTGGAGGAGGACCTCCAAGAGTTTCAATAGGCAAATTGTGTTTAAGCAGAGGACGTTGTTCAAAGAAAACCTTATCTATTTCATTTCTTTCATGCATATGTAAATCATTTTCATGGTCTAGCAAATATTGTTTTAAAGGATCAGTAGGTGGCACAACAATAGAAGCAAGACCAATTAATTCATCCTTAGTAGGCAATTCTTTTTCATGATGGTTCCTACTAAACTTGGAAAAATTAAGCTCATGAGACTCATCACCAAAGCTAACACACACAATTTGTTTGTGACAATCTATCCGAGCATTAACAGTGTTCAAGAAAGGTCTACCAAATATAATGGGCAGAAGTCATTAGGTGGGGTACCAAGAACAAGAAAAACAGTAGGATATTTTGTTTTCCCACACAAGACTTCAACATCTCTGACAATCCCAACTGGTGATATCGTGTCTCTATTTGCAAGTTTAATAGTAACATCTATGTCTTCTATCTCAACAGGTGCTATGTCCTCGATAATTTGTTGATATAACTTGTGAGGAATAGCACTCACACTAGCGCCCATATCACATAAACCATAATAACAGTGATCTCCTATTTTAACTGAAATGATAGGCATGCCAAAAACATGTCTATGTTTGTCTTTTCCATCAGGTTTAGCAATTCTAGCAGCTTCTTTATAGAAGTAGATAACATGCCCATCCACATCTTCTTCCAAGAGATCTTTAACTATAGCAATATTAGGTTCAACTCTAATTTGTTCATATGGTTTAGGTGTTCTGACATAGCTTTTGTTAACCACAGTTGAAACTTTAGCATGTTCCTTTATCCTAATAGGAAAAGGAGGTTTCTCAAAATAAGCAGGAGGAACAACTGGATCAACATTATAAAGTATAGTTTCTTCTTTAACTGATATTGGTTCTTTAATTTCTTCTTTAATAGGTGGTTGATATCTAATCCACTTATCTTTAGGGAGTTCAACATGAGTAGCAAAAGATACACAAAAGGAGGCTACTATCTCAGAGTTAAGTCCATGTTTAGTGCTAAACTTTTAAAAAGCATCGGTATCCATAAAAGATTTAACACAATCTTACTTAAGCTTTATACATGACTCTTTACCTTCATCTAGGTCCCAATCTTCAGAGTTGAGTTTAGTTCTTTCTAAAAGCTCCCACCAAAATTCAATAGTCTTCTTCATAAAAGAACTAGAACAAGAAGTATCCAACATGGTTTGATCATTACGTGTAAGCCAAGAATAAAATTTTTGAATAATAATTTGTCTTGAGAGCTCATGATTGGGGCATGAATACAACATTGACTTAAGACTCACCAAAACTAGAGCGATACTTTCTCCTTCATGAGGAAAAAAATTATATATATAATTCCAATCACGATGAACTAGATGCATACGATAATTTTTTTGGTGGAACTTCAATTTCAAATGATTCACTTTCCATGATCCAATATCATCACAGAGCCTATACCATGCCGATGCTTTTCCCCACAAAGATAAAGGGAAAACCTTTCTCATCACCTCATCTCCGGGTAAACCTGCAAGCTTAAACAATCCACAAATTTGTTCCACATATATCAAGTGCATATCGGGATGTTCAGTTCCATCTCCTGCATAAGGATTAGCTAGGAGTTGTGCTATCATAGTCGAAGGAATTTCATATTCAATATTTTCAGTAGGTGCTGTAGGTTGAGGGGAAATTAATTGTGGCTCTAGACGAGGTGAAAATACCCTGAACATACACCTCAGAGGATTGTTTTCCATAGTAACAAGTGACAATAAATTTCAGCACACTATAATGTTTCCTTACCGAATTCCACTTACTATAAGCACTTCACCTCCTCGGCAATGGTGCCAGAAAATAGCCTTGATAACCCACAAGTATAGGGGATCAATTGTAGCTCTTTTTGATAAGTAAGAGTCTCGAACCCAACGAGGAGCAGAAGGAAATGATAAGTAGTTTTCAGTAAGGTAGTGTCTGCAAGTGCTCAAATTGTAAGTAGCGAGCAGTTTGATAGCAAGATAGTTTGTAACGAGCAAGTAACGGTAATAGTTACAAGTATGCAGCAAGGTATCCCAATCCTTTTGAGGCAAAGGACAAGCCAAAATGGTTTATTATAATGAGCAAAGCGTTCCTGAGGGTACATGGGAATTTCATCTAGTCACTTTCATCATGTTGGTTTGATTTGTGTTCGCTACTTTGATAATTTGATATGTGGGTGGACCGGTGCTTAGGTGTTGTTCTTACTTGAACAAACCTCCTCCTTATGATTAACCCTCCTGCAATCATCCGCAACTATGAGAAAAGTATTAAGGATAAATCCTAACCATAGCATTAAATTCTAGGATCCAATCGGTACCTTACGGAATAGTGCATAAACTGGGGTCTAAGTTCCTCTCACTCTCCTAACCCACCATCTATTTACTACTCCACAATGCATTCCCTTAGGCCCAAATATGGTGAAGTGTCATGTAGTCGACGTTCACATGACACCACTAAGGGAATCACAACATACATACTATCAAAATATCGAACACATATCAAATTCACATGATTACTTGTAACATGATTTATCCCGTGATCTAAAGAACAAAAGTAACTACTCATAATCAACAAACATGCTCATGATCAGAGGGGTATTAATATGCATAATGGATCTGAACACATAATCTTGTATCGAATAAACCATATAGTAATCAACTACAAGATGTACTCAACACTACTAGTCACCCCCTAGCAACAATATATAGTTCCGGTAACAAGATTGAATACAAGAGATGAACTAGGGTTTGAGATGAGATGGTGCTGGTGAAGATGTTGATGGAGATTGCCCTCCCCAAGATGGGAGAGTTATTTGTGATGATGATGACGATGATTTCCCTCTCCAGGAGGGAAGTTCCCCCGATAGAATCGCCCCGCCGGAGGACAAAAGTGCTCCTGCCCAAGTTCCTCCTCGAGACGGAGGCGCTCCGACCCGAAAGTCCTCTCCTTATTTTTCATAGTTCAAAACCACTTATATACCAAAACATGGGCACCGGAGGTGGGCCGAGGAGGCCACAACCCACCAGGGCGCGCCTGGGGGGCCTGGCGCGCCCAGGTGGGTTGTGCCCACCTGGTGGCCCTACTCTGGTGTTTATTGACTCCAATTTTTCTTAAATAATCCATAAAAAATCTTTGTAAAGTTTTAGCCCATTTGGAGTTGTGAAAAATAGGTGGCCTGACATAGCTTTTCCAGGTCCAGATTTCCATCTGCCGGAATTCTCCCTCTTGGTGTGTTCCTTGTAAATTGTGAGAGAAAAGGCATTAGAATTACTCCAAAAAGCATTATTATGGATAAAAAATTTATAAATAACAGCAAGGAAACATGATGCAGAATGGACGTATCAGACCCCATGCGCGCCTGGTTTGTCGGGTGGTCATTCTGGCTTCTCCGGCATTCAGGCAAAAAGGATAAGAACATTAAAAGCAATTTTAAATGTGTGTCTCTGTATCTTCAGTTGACAAGGACTCAGTGAAGACATTTGACACATGTCAATAGAATGCATATGAAGAGATAGAGAGAATTTGAGGGATAAGCACTGAAGGGGTTAGGGTCCGATCACATCCACTTTGTGCAGAAAAATAGCAACTTTGAAGACATGGCTATAAGTGAATGTTGTAGAGGACAAAACACACACACACACATTGTGCAGAAAAATAGCAACTATAAGTGTGTGTGTGTGTATCAGTGAAGACCAAATCAACATTGCGAAGATAAACTTTGAAGTCAAATCAATGTGGAAGACAAACAATCAATTGAACCAATATGATATGCAGCGGAAGATGAAGTACTCTAGATAAGCCATAGCTAAGTAAGCATTTTAGTGAAAGCACGAAGACCAATAGCAACTAGGTAGTATGGATCAAAATGGAAGACACTATGAAGCCAAACAGTTAATAGTCTTTGCACAACGAAGTCAAACAGATCAGGAAAGCAAGCAATGACTTCACGAAGACATACTGAAATGTAAAGAAGTTCGGGGATAGAACCAGTAGCTTGGTGAAGACAAGGATTTAGTAGACCAGTTCCAGTTTCTATGACAACTATACATCTGGTTAGGAAGGCTAAGATTGAACTCAGAAGACTGTGTCTTCACCTTATTTCCCTTGAGCTAAGGACACTCAGTCCTCGCCCAATCAAGCTGGTAAGTCTTCAAGGTAGACTTCCAAACTTTCACAGACTCCGTTCACCGGCGATCCACAATGACTCTTGGATCCTCAAAAAGTGACGCCTAACCGGCTGGAGGATGCACAGTCCTCAAGTGGAACAAGACTTTAGGTCACGCAGACAGAAAGACTTTGGTGATGCCTAACACTCTTTGGCTCTGGGTGTTTTGGGCTTTGTCCTCGCAAGGATCTCTCTCTCTCAAAGGCTTCGGAGGCGGGTTACTCTCAAACAATAAAAGCCGTGCACTAACTCTGAGCACCCACCAATTTATGGTGTAAGGGGTGGGCTATTTATAGATAGGAGGCAACCCGACATGATATGTCCGAAATGACCTTGGGTCACTAAGGAACCGACACTTGTCCAACAGTCGGATTTCGAACACACGTGGTAGCTTGGCGGGATACAAGCAAAGCTGACTCATCCAAGTCTAAATAAGATTTGCTCTCATTGTCTTCGCTCGAAGACATAAGATTTTGGTTGAGCATCACATCAATCATCTGACTTTGTTCACTTGGACCCCACTGTTCGGTGGTTCCTATAACTCAATAAAGAAGAAAAGGAAACTATGAGAGAGACTATGTCTTCGCACTCCATAGTCTTCAAGTGAATGTCTTCACACATCATTATCTTCAACGTGAATGTCTTCATGAACCACCATTGTCTTCAATGTCTTCATACATTTTTAGGGTCATATCTAGTAGGAAAACCAAATCAATCAGGGACTTCTACCTGTGTTATCCTGCAATTCTCACAAACACATTAGTCCCTCAACAATGTTTGTTGTCAGTACTCCAAAACCAAGTAGGGGTGGCACTAGATGCACTTACAATCTCCCCCTTTTTGGTGATTGATGACAAAGAGGTTGAAGTTTTCAATGGGATAAAATTATGTGAAAGTTAAAGTACATGGGCATTGCTTTCATAGATTGAAAGAGGCTGCCCCTGAAGATGTGCATATAAATGTTTTGCTTTTGAATGCAAATGCACATCTTCTTCAACACATGAAGACAATTCATCATGCATAAACAAATGTAATGAAGATAATGCAATGCATAATGAGAAATGGGTGTCTGTAGAATGACTTCATGCGGGATTTATCATCGCATCGTAAGATAGCAGCAAAAGTGGCACACGATCATCAAGTTTAAGTGTTATAACTCAAAAACCAATAGTTCAAGAACGAGAGTTGTAAAAACTTACTAAAAATAAGTACCCGACCCATATGGACATGCTTGAAGACTATCAACTCATATGCTTCTCCCCCTTTTGTCAAGAATGACCAAAAAGGTTTGAAGACATAGAGTGTCTACTCGTTCCTAGGCGGTGAAGATGTTGGGACAGTAGGATCGACGTTGGAGTTTGGTGGTGCAGATGGGCTTGATGCAGAATCATGGTGCAGTGAAGCCATGGTTGGTGAAGTGGCGTCGTCCTCTTCATCTATGACTCGCGCAACAACAGTTGGAGCCGAAGATGAATAGTCTGAATCTTCAAGAGAAGGAGTTGGACGCCATCTTGCTGATTGTGGGGGCCTAGAATCAAACTTGAAGCATTCAGTGAAGCCCTCTGCTCGAAGATCGTCTTCAGAACAAAGTAGTGTGTGAAAGTGCTAGTTATCGACTAGAGGGGGGTGAATAGGCGATTTTTATGAAAGTCTTCAAAACATGCAAGTTTCGAAGACAAATGATAGAAATGAACCCATAAACATGCAGCGGAAGGTAGACTACACTAGGCAAGCCATAGTCAAGTATACAATGAAGTGAAAGCATGAAGACTAATAGCAGCTAGGCAGTATGGATCAAGATGGAAGATAGCATGAAGCCAATTGGAACAGACAGTCACACAACAAAGACAAACAGATAAAGCAAACTGGCAATGACTTCACAAAGGACCAACTATAAATAAAGAGAAGGAAAGGATAGAACAAGTTGCTTGGTGAAGACAAGGGATTTGTTGGACCAGTTCCAGTTGCTGCAACAACTGTACGTCTGGTTAGTGAGGCTGAGATTCAACTCAGAAGACCATGTCTTCACCTTATTCCCCTTGAGCTAAGGACACCCAGTCCTCGCCCAATAACTCAGGTAGACTTCCAAACCTTCACATACTTCATTCACCGGCGATCCACAATGACTCTTGGATGCTCAGAACGCGACGCCTAACCGGCTGGAGGATTCACAATCCTCGAGTGTAACAAGTCTTCAGATCACACAGACAGGAAGACTTCAGTGATGCCTAACACCCTTTGGCTCTGGGTGTTTAGGGCTTTGTCCTCGCAAGGATTTCTCTCTCAAAATCTTCAGAGGTGGGTTGCTCTCAAACGACAAAAGCCATGGACTAACCCTGAGCATCCACCAATTTATGGTGTAGGAGGTGGGCTATTTATAGCCACTAGGCAACCCGACCTGATTTGTCCTAAATGACCCTGGGTCACTAAGGAACTGACACGTATTCCAAAGGTCAGATTTCAAACACACGCAGTAACTTTACTTGGGCTACAAGTAAAGCTGACTCATCTAGCTCTGGATAAGATTTGCTCTCATTGTCTTCGCTTGAAGACATAGGATTTTGGTTAAGCATCACTTCAGTCACTCTGACTTTGTTCACTAGGACCCCACTTAACAGTACGGTGGTTCCTATGACTCAACAAAAAAGAAAAGGAAACAACGAAACAACTAGGTCTTCGCACTCCATAGTCTTCACGAGATGTCTTCTCTTGTCATAGTCTTCAATGTGAATATCTTCACATACCACCTTTGTCTTCAATGTCTTCATACATTTTTAGGGGTCATCTCCGGTAGGTAAACCGAATCAATGAGGGACTACTACCTGTGTTATCCTGCAATTCTCACAAACACATTAGTCCCTCAACCAGGTTTGTCGTCAATAGTCCAAAACCAACTAGGGGTGGCACTAGATGCACTTACAATCTCCCCCTTTTTGGTGATTGATGACAAACTGGTTGAAGTTTTCAACGGGGATAAAAGTATGTGAAATTGTAAAGGATTTAGGTATTTTCTTCTTAAGTAGCAGAAAGGCTCCCCCTAAAGATGTGCATATAAATATTTTGCTTTTGAATGCAAATGCACATGGCAAGTTGTAATTGCGGAGCTCCTCTTCTACTTATGAAGACAATTCATCATGCATGAAAGGATATAACGAAGATAGTGACATGCATAATGAAAAATGGATGTCTGCAAAATGACTTCGTGTGGGATTTATCATCGCACATGCGGAATTTATCATCGGATCACAGAATAGCGAACGAGTAGCAGACGGCCATCAAGTTTAAGTGTTACAACTCAAAGAACCAAATGTATCAAAAGCGGGAGTTGTAAACACTAGGCAAAAATATGAAGCAACCACCCATTTGGACCCTCTTGAAGACTATCAACTCATATGCTTCTCCCCCTTTTCTCAGTAAGGACCAAAAAGGTTTGAAGACATAGAGCCTCTACTCGTTCCCAGAAGGAGTAGGAGAAGATGCAGGGTCGGCGTTGGTATTTGGCGGTGCAGAAGAACTTGGTGCAGTGTCGACACGCGCTGAAGTTGGAGGTGGTGAAGTAACATCATCTTGATCATCTATGACTCTGGCATTCACCGTTGCAGCTGAGGAGGAATAGTCAGAGTCTTCAAGAGACGGAGTTCGATGCAAGATAGCATTCCTTGGAGGAGTGGAGTCAAACTTGAATTTTTTAATGAAGTCATCATCTTGAAGATCCGCTTTAGCACTAAGCAATGTCAAACTCTTCCATGACCTCCAACAGGTTTCATGTGTAAGAAAGGCATTCTTAGTGGCAAGATTGCGAATGCGTTTGATGTCCACCAAGAGTTTTTGCATCTGACGCTTAAGCCAGTCATGATGCTTGTCTTGTTTTTGATGTAGAGCGACGAGAAGCTCTCGGTCATTGAGAACACGAGATCGCTTTCGAGGCCTTTGAGCAATGGTGCTTTCAGTGGCTTCAGTTTGGGTGCGAGGGGCACATGTATTGCCAGCCAAGGGATAAACACGAGAAACGGCCTGAACTCCTTCAATGGGCTGTGAGAAGATTTGGTGATCAGCATTGTCAAGAGTAACGGGCTCTTTGGCAGGCTCTGGGTAGATGGCTTCAACAGACAGATCAACCTCTGATAAGAATATGAGATGATTGCGTGCATAAGGCTGATAGTTGATTGCAGAGTGAAGTTTGATTAGGTGCATTACCCATGGAGCGTAGAACTTCAGACGAAAGATGTCGGAGCCAGATGCAGCCAATTGCTTGATGAAAAAGTCTTGAGCATTGAAGCAGATGCCATTGAAGATATAGAAAACCAAAGTCTTCATTGCTCCTTCAAGCTTCGCTGCAGAAGAATGTCCTTTGACAGACCATAGAGTATGCCTGACGATATGATAAATGGTGCGGGGCAGATACTCGACATCTTCAATAATGAATTCTGTTGGGTATTCATCGTCGCGTGGCAGAGGCTTCATCATGCTCAGCATTTGGCTCAAATTAGGCTCTGGCTTCTGGAATATGCTCTCCAAAGCATTCTGGTGTAGTTGACAACCTAGTTCATAACGTTTGCCAGGAGTGGGCAGGGCTGTAAGCTCGATGATGTCTTGGGCTTTAGCTTCATGATGTACATTGCCCATCATCCACTCAAGGATCCATGTCTTCGGATCCCTGTTGTAGCCACGAATATGGAGGGTAGCATAGAATTGAAGCAAAAGCTCTTCATTCCAATGTTCTTTTGCTATCACAAATGGAAGAAGACCAGCATCTTTGAAGCAGTCAAGGGCTTCTTCTAGGCAAGGCAGGCCAGCCATGGCTTCGCTGTCTAGACACATATGAGGAAAGATGCGCCCTTGACCATAGAGAACACAAGAATAGTAACTGCGCTGCTGATAGCTCCAGAACTGATCAGATGAAATTCTTGGCATGGAATAGGGGTTCTAGGCACTATCAAAGAAAGTGTTGTGCACAATGAAGCCATTCGCATTGAACGATCCTGGTGAGGTTGATGTACCTGGAAACTTGGGCAACCTTGGCTTCGGCTTCTGGACCTGAGGCCTCTGCTCGATATGATAGTCAAATTGTGGACCAGCAGCAGGTGGAGGAACCAGAATGGGCCATTTAATAGTGACCAGCTGACCATGATCATATGCTTTCTTGATGGTGTGTGGCCGTGGAGGCGATACAGGAGTAGTGGTAGTGGTATTGACTTCTGGCTGCAGATTTGTGTCAGGAGCAGCATTGGCTTCAGGTGCAATCACTTCTGGCACAACATTAACTTCAGGCGCCACGGTAGCTTCAGCCATGACAACGTCATTGGCTTCAGTATGGGTGTTGGTGGTCGCCTCAATGTTATGAACCTCCGCTCGAGTAGCTGGAGGGTCTGACACGTTCTCCTCGAGAACAACTTCAGGGTTGGTTGGGGGTGTAGCAACACGTTCTTCTTCATGTCTTGGCTCTTCTTATTCATCGGCTGATGCAGCAGGAATATCTTCATCCGCTTTGGCTTCAGACTCGGGAATTTTTGCAGTAGGAGCGGCTTCAGGAAAGACTTGGCGTGAAATGGATTGGCGCTCTTCTCCTTCTGGAACACTTGACAGAGTGACCTGTGTCCTTGGTCCTTTGTGAAGCCTGCGGAACGCTGGCGACGCTTGTGAAGATGGAGTTGGTTGGGCCACAAAGTCATTGTCTTCAAGCACCGGAGTGGTGACTTGAGGTGGGGGAGTACTTGGTGATTCTTCTTGACGGGGGGTGTCTTGTGGGTGATCAGCCCATGAGTCATCCTGAGCAATTGGCGTCAATGGACGACCAATGCCGATGAGTTCGCTGTTCGTGAGAATAGGCGATGATACCACATTGTGTTCGATCTAAGGAAGGAATTCATTATCTTCAACATTGTCTTGATGACCAATGTCTTCAGCTGCGGTGGGGTCAACAGCTGGAATGTCTTCAGCTTCAGGAGCCTTTGTGGAAGCAGTCTCATGAACTATCAACTGGAGGTCACTATGTTCAGACGCAGGATCAGCCACTATGGGAGCAGCCCGATCTTTCTTCTTTGTCTTTCTCTTTTTCGTCGGTGGAGCGTCATCAGTGGTGTTCTTGGTCTTCCGCTTGCGGGCTTCGGCTTTAGCTGCCCTTATTTTCTTGAGCTCCGAAGCCACTGTGGGGACCTTAGGCTTCGAGCCTGTCATACTGACAGGGAAGACAATGTGAGGTTCTTCCTGCCTTGATGCTTCAGGTTGGGCTACAGTAGGCTTCTTCTTCTTCTTGGCAGCCATTCTGGGGTCGATGCTAGGTCGCCCCAGAGCCTTGCGCTTTTCAGCTTCATTGTAGCCTTGAACACATTTGGTAGCCATGTGTTTCATGCGCTCTCGAGAACCTTTAGCTTCTTCACGTTCCTTGTGGAACGCCTCCTTGAGCTCATGCAGCATGACCTTGAAGTTTTGGATGTCTACAACGTTGAGCTTGGCCATGTGTTTCTTGAACTGAGCCTTTTCATAGTCAATCTTGTGCTTCAGCTCAACAATTCTGTGTGCAAGAGCCAGCTCAGGAGCAATGGCTCCATGGAAGGAGACACTGAGGCCAATTGGGAGTTGAAGATCATCAAAACAGAGGTCTAGGCTGTCGAACCACTCATCAATGAACTTGTACAGGATATCCACATCAAAGAGGGGAAGATCATTGAAAATTTCCACCGCTTGCTTGCTCTTTATAAGCAGCTCAAGAGCATCATCGCCAAGATCGTCGTCGCTATACAAATCAATGACTTCGTTCTCATTCCTCAGAACGGCAGTAGGGGTCAATGCTTGACCAGTTGGTTGCATGGGCTTCTTCATCTTGTCAGACTTGGAGATGCGAGACAGATCTTTAGACTACACACTGGCTTCAGGAGGTGCAATGGCCAGAGGCTTCGTCTGGAAAACTTTTGGTTCAGAGGAGGGCTTTGAAGCCTTTGGTTTCTTTTGCTTCATAGGCTTCGGTGGTGCAGGCGCTTCATCAGAATCAGTGTCATCTGCAGAGTGATCCACGGATGCCCCTTGAACCTGAATGTGAGTGATGAGACCTTCAAGGTTGTAGAAGGGCCCAACAATATTGGGTTCAGCATCGCGTGTGCCGTCGGCACGAGGAGCAGAGGGACCGGGGTTGAAGTCTAACCCAAGCGACTTCTTGTTCTCTTTGGCAGAAGTTTTGGCAAACTAGAACTTGCGCTTAAAGAGATTGTCTTCACGACACCATAACAGAGAGGATGGGTCGGCATTAGCAGGCTGAGGTCCACGGATCATGCAAGGGTAGAAGCCTTGAGCAATAGCTTCGGACTTTGACTTGGGCTGAAGACCTTTGTATATAATATCTCCCCAGGGGCCCTTGATGGCATTCTTTTCAACATATTCGTCAGTGATAAATTTGTACTTGAACCATTCCTCTGCCCAATGTCTTCGAATCCATTGGATTCAGTTCTTGTGTTCTCCATAGGTCTCTTCTGGATCTGACTTGTATAGCTCATAGAGATCTGGTGGCAGGTCCTTAGCAGTGTTTTCACGGCGCTGTCTGCCGCCCTTCCTGATTGATGTTTTTGTCGCCATGAAGTTCAGACTGAATGGCTTCAGAACTTGCAAAGGCTTCCTTCTGCCGGTCAGTTAGGAATTAGCTTTGGGAGAATTGATGTGATGCTGTAAGAACTCTGCAAATGAATGCAGACTATGAGAACCAAGGGATTCTCCCACGGACATGTACCTGTGACAGCATTAGAGATGCAAGGGAAGGGGAAGAGGTCATATGCATTCTCAGAAGATTTTGAAGATAAATCAGTTTAGAAGACATTGACCTCATAGTGTGAATACATTCACTCATATGTTGAGAGTTGGTTCCAGAATTGTATGAATCCAAGAATAAGTACAAGTGAGGAATCTAACTACTTTGTGAAGCATAAGTGAACATACTAGGCATGTTATGAGATGCATAATAGGACATATTCAATTTGTTGGGACAGAAACCACTTGTGGTTGAGAAGGATGAATCTATCTGATCAAAAGGACAGTAAAACGAGCTTTTATTTACCACTTGAGGAACTGCTAGACGGAGTAGAAGATGAGGCCGAGTAGTTTGATCTTTCGTGCCCTAACTTGGCGACGGAGGACACCTACGGTGACGGCGGAGAAGACGATGTCCGCGGTCGGCGTGAGGACGGCGTCGGTGAGGTCACGACAGCTAAGCGCTTCGTCGCCGGCGTCGTCGAGGGCTAGCGGTGGCACTAGGGTTTGTGCGAGAAGGAGAAGTGGAAGAGGAGATAATCACTGGAGTGAGGCATGTATTTATAAGGATAGGGATGGCATAGCGTTATTACGCAGGTGCCCCCTGGCGATTCACATCTGAAGGACATGTGGAAAACATGCAACACATTGGAAGTTCTTCCATGTTCCCACGGACGCCTGGATTGTCGGGTGGTCGTTCCCGCTTCTCCGGGTTTCAGGCAAAAAGGATAGAGCATTTAAATCATATTTAATGTTTGTCTTTGTGTCTTCTGCTGACAAGGACGCAGAGAAGACATTCGACGGTTTCAATAGAATGCATATGATTTGGAGAGATAGATTTGAGATGGGAGCATAGAGAGGTTGGGGTCCGATCACATTCACTTAGTTCAAATGATTCGAATGAGAAGACATAGCTATAAATGAATGTTTTAGAGGACAAAATACTAATATATGAATATATCCAAATAAGACCAAATCAGTATAGTGAGGATGAACATGAAGACATGTTAAAATTGAAGACAAACAATATGCGAAGATTTTGCTAATGTAACGCCAGCAGAACATACTTCAAACAAAAGTTTGGTGGTGGCGTTACCCACCGTATAGGAAGTATTAGACCCAGACACGGCGCACAATTATCGTGGCGCTCCAAAGTCAAATTCCGCGTTAATGTATTCACACTTAGAGTGTAAGTCTTCAATATGCATAAGTGTTAGGATGTGTGCCTGATCACAGGATATTTGAGGATTCTAAGATATTTAGCTCACACCGCAACTTGCAAAACCTTTTCTCATCCAAGGGCTTTGTGAAGAAATCTGCCAGTTGCTCGTCAATGTTGACGTGAATGATATCAATATCTTCCTTCATGACATGATCTCTGAGAAAGTGATGACGGATATGAATGTGCTTTGTCTTCGAGTGCTAAACTAGGTTGTTGGCAATCTTGATGGCACTTTCATTGTCATAGTAGAGTGGCACTTGCTTCAGATGTACACCATAGTCTTTGAGTGTTTGCTTCATCCATAGAAGCTGAGCGTAGCAACATCCAGCAGCAATGTATTCAGATTCAGCAATGGAGGGAGATACACAATTCTGCTTCTTTGAAGACCAACAAACTAGTGATCTTCCCAGAAAGTGACATGTGCGTGATGTAGACTAGCGATCCACCTTGTCACCAGCATAATCAGCATCCGAGAATCCAACTAGATCAAACTCTGAGCCCTTTGGATACCATAATCCTAGTGTTGGGGTGTAAGCCAAATATCAAAGAATTTGCTTCATAGCTAAGTGATGCGATTCCTTTGGTGCCTCTTGGAATCGGGCACACCTGCTAACACTAAGCATGATATCTGGCCTAGATGCACATAAATAAAGAAAAGAACCAATCATGGAGAGGTATACCTTTTGATCGAACTCTTTACCAATGGTGTCAGGACCCAGATGACTTTTGGTTGGCATTAGCATCATGTAACCTTTGCAGTCTTGCATTCCAAACTTCTTCAGGCAGTCTTTGAGGTATTTCTCTTGAGATATGAAGATGACGTTGCGTTGCTGCCGTATTTGAAGCCTAAGGAAGAACTTCAGCTCACCCATCATGGACATCTGATATTGCTCTTGCATCATGTGTCCAAACTCATCACTCTATTTTTGATTAGTGCAGCCGAAGATAATGTCATCCACATATATTTGCCACACAAACAGTTTACCATCATATGTCTTCATGAAGAGTGTGGGATCCAGGGAACCAGGTTTGAAGTCTTTACTCTTCAGGAAGTCTTTTAGTGTGTCATACCAAGCACGAGGGGCTTGTTTGAGGCCATATAGTGCCTTGTTGAGCTTGTATACCATATCAGGGTGTTTTGGATCTTCAAAACCAGGCGGTTGTGCAACATACACTTCTTCTTCAATCTTTCCATTGATAAAGACGCTCTTCACATCCATTTGAGACAAGACGATGTTATGATGATTTGCATAGGCTAGCAGTATGCGAATAGCTTCAAGCCTAGCCACAGGAGCAAATGTTTCATCGAAGTCGATTTCTTCAACTTGAGTGTATCCTTGAGCAACGAGACGAGCCTTGTTTCTAACAACTTGACCATTCTCATCTTGCGTGTTGCGATATATCCATTTAGTGCCTATGATATTGTGTTTACGAGGATCAGGACGCTTGACCAGTTCCCATACATTATTCAGCCCGAACTGTTGAAGCTCTTCTTGCATAGCTTGAATCCATTCAGGTTCCATGAAGGCTTCATCAACTTTCTTGGGTTCAGATATTGAGACAAATGCAAAGTGCCCACAGAAATTTTCTAGTTGTGTTTCCCTTGAATGAGTGAGTGGACCAGGTGCATTGATGCTATCAATTATCTTCTCAATTTGTACTTCATTTGCAACACGAGGATGAACTGGATGAAGATTTTGCTCTTGCTGATCATTGTCATCGTTTGGAGGATTGTCTTCAGGCTGAGCATTGTCTTTAGGTTGATTAGGTGCAGAAATGATAAGTTCCTCTTCAGGCTATACTTCAGACGGTATGATTTCTCTAGTTCCCATAAGCTTGATGGATTCACCAGGTGGAATTTCATCTAGCACATTTGGCAGGTGCTCTCTTTGCGAGCCATTAGTCTCATCGAACCGCACATCCACAGTTTCAACCACTTTATAGTGAAAGTGGTTGAAGACTCTGTAGGAGAGCGAATCCTTTCCGTAACCAATCATAAAACCTTCATGTGCTTTCGGTGCAAATTTTGAAGTGTGATGTGGATCCTTGATCCAGCACCTAGCACCAAATTCTGTGAAGTAACTGACATTTGGCTTCTTACTAGTGAGGAGTTCATAGGATGTTTTCTTCAGAAGCTTGTGAAGATAAACACGGTTGATGACATGGCATGCAGTATCAATAGCTTCAGCCTAGAACTTTCTTGGTGTCTTGTATTCATCGAGAATCGTCCGAGCCATCTCAATGAGTGTTCTGTTTTTGCGTTCCACGATGCCATTCTACTGCGGCATGTACGGAGCTGAGAACTCATGAGTGATGCCCAATGTATCAAGATAAGTATCGAGGCCGGTGTTCTTGAATTCAGTGCCATTGTCACTTCTGATGTGCTTGATCTTGACGCTATAGTTGTTCATGGCTCAATTGGCGAAGCGTCTGAAGGCATCCTGCACTTTAGTCTTGTAGAGGAGTATGTGTACCCATGTGTATCTTTAATAATCATCAACAATGACGAAGCCATAGAGACAAGCAGTAGTAGTTAGAGTAGAGTAGTGAGTAGGGCCAAAGAGGTCCGTGTGTAGCAGTTCGAAGGGTTGAGTCGTTGTCATGATTGTCTTCGAGGGATGCTTAGCCCTTGTCATCTTTCCAGCTTCGCAGGCACCGCATAAGTGATCCTTCTTGAACTTGATGCCCTCGATGCCTATGACGTGCTTCTTCTTTGCAAGAGTATGCATGTTCCTCATGCCAGCATGCCCTAGCCTCCAATGCCAGAGCCAGCACTCAAAAGCTTTTGCAAGAAGACATACAGAAATTGTGGTCCTGCTGAGAAATCTACCATGTACAAATCATCTTTCCGATACCCTTCAAAGACTAGAGACTTGTCAGATTCCATTAGAACAAGGCAGCGATATTTTCCAAATATGACAAAGCATTGAGACAGACATTAAGTTGAAACCAAGGGATTCAACAAGCATCACTTTATCCATGTGTTGATCCTTTCAGATTGCAACTCTACCTAGATCCAATACCTTGCTTTTACCAGTGTCAGCAAATGTGATGTGAGTCTTCTCAGATGGACGTAAGGTTGAGTCCATGAGAATACTTTGATCACCAGTCATATGATTAGTGCATCCACTATCGATAATCCATTCTGATGCAGCTGGTGTCATACCCTACAGAACAGTTAGGGGGATAGGCTTCACAAAGAGTATTGTGAAGCATAAGCATTTGATGAGCAAGTGAATTATGAAAGCTCAGACCCAGGTAAGAACTAATAGGATGCATGTTAAGCGACTCAGAAATGAAATACATAATAAGATCATTTGGGCATTTTATCTTGTGCCCCACAAGATGTTTTAGGTCCCCGGCAATAGCTTTAGATGCCTTTGATATCCGGCTGGAGACCATTCGCTGCAAAAGAGAGTTATGTTTTCTTAGCCACCCACATCTTCAGGGGTGGCTTTGAAGCAATGAGTCTAAGTGCAACATTTGAGAACTTTGGCTTTCAAGCCCTAGCAAATAGTCTTGCAGGTGGTGAATAATACTCATAAGAATAAGCAGAGTAGTTCTGGTTCTTATGAACATGGCGGTTCGATGAAACACTCTCATATTCATAGGCCTGAGTATAGTTTCCCTGGAAAACATTTGTGTTAGTGCGACTCAGGTGAGTCCTCTGTCTGTATGAAGCCTTTGGACCATATGAAGCCTGTGGTCTGGGGTTTGTCTTCTTCCCTTGTGGTGTCATGACGACATTCACAGGAAGATTCTCCAGACACCTTTTGGGCACCCAGACTTTCTTCATAGGTGGCCCATTCCTGCAGTTAGTACCAATATACCTGGCAAACACTTCACCATTCTAATTCTTAAACAATTTATAGTTTGCATCAAAGGATTCATCAATGACAATAGGGTTAGCACAAGTGAAGCCAGATAGGGTGGATGTATCCACTGAAGGTTCCTTTGCAGCAACCCATGTGGTTTTGGGGTACTGCTCAGGCTTCCAGTAAGAGCCATCAACATTCATTTTCGTTTCGAACCCAACACCCTCTTTCCTAGGGTTTCGGTTCAGAATCTGCCTTTTGAGGACATCTCATAGTGTTTGATGCCCTTTGAGACTTTTGTACATCCCTGTTTCAAGCAATGTCTTCAACCTAGCATTTTCATCAGCAATAGCAGTGGTATCCTTAGCAGAGGGGTTAGTTACCACATCAACAGTTGAAGATATTGCAACAGTAGCAGCAGTAGAACATTTAGCAACAGAAGTAGCGTTATCACGCTCAAGGCATTTTAGACATGTTGGTTCAAATCCTTCCTAGGCGGGACTGATCTATGAGCGTGAAGTGACTCGTTTTCCTTTTCAAGATCTTCATGAATTGCTCTGAATTTCTCAAGTTCTTGCTTCCTTTGAAGATAATCATAGGAAATCTTTTCATGAGTTGTTGAGAGTGTTTCATGATGACTTTGAAGTTCCTCATACTTAACATGAAGATTTTTTATGTCTTCAATTAAGGACTGAGATCGAGTCATTTCCGTGTCCAACAGGTCATTGCTTTTGTCTAACAGTTTTTGAATATGTTCCATAGCTTTCTGTTGTTCAGTTGCAATTTTGGTAAATGTTTTGTAGCTGGGTTTGGAATCACAATCAGAGTCATCTTCACTGGATGTTTGATAGTGAGCATTGTGTGAGTTTACCTTGGCACCACGTGCCATGAAGCAATAGGTGGGAGTGAAGTCGTCCTTGTCACCAGTGTGGGTGATGGAACCATTGTCTTCAGTGTTGAAGATGGACTTGGCAACGTAGGCTATAGCCAGACTTGCGACACCAGAGTCAGACTCCTCCTCAGACTCCACCTCCACCTCCTCAGAAGTGGACTCCTCCTCTGAATCCATTTCCTTGCCAACAAACGCATGAGCCTTGCCAGATGAGCTCTTCTTGTGTGATGAAGACTTTGAGGAAGACTTGGAAGAATACTTGGAGTATTTCTTCTTCATCTTCTTGTCATTAGAATCATATTCCTTGCTCTTCTTCTTCTTGTTCCCATTGTCCCACTGCGGACACTCAGAGATGTATTGACCAGGTTTCTTGCACTTATGGCATGTTCTCTTCTTGTAGTCATGGGTAGAGGCATCATCATTTCTTGAGCCGGATCGAGAAGACTTTCTGAAGCCTTTCTTCTTGGTGAATTTTTGGAACTTCTTCACAAGAATAGCAAGCTCCTTTCCAATTTCTTCAGGATCATCAAAACTGTAGGCAGATTCTTCTTCAGAAGAGGAAACAGCTTTTGCTTTCAAAGCACGAGTTCGGCCATAGTTGGGACCGTAGATCTCTCTTTTCTCATAAAGCTGAAACTCATGTGTGTTGAGCCTTTCAAGTATGTCAGACGGATCGAGTGTCTTGAAGTCAGGGTATTCTTGAATCATCAAGGCTAGGGTGTCAAACGAGCTGTCAAGTGATCTCAGGAGCATCTTGACGATTTCATGCTTGATCTCAGTAGGGCCGAGAGCATGAAGCTCATTTGTGATGTCAGTGCGGCGATCAAATGTGAGCTGAACATTCTCATTGTCGTTTCTCTTGAAGCGGTTGAAGAGGTTGCGAAGGACACGGATCCTTTGATCTCTCTAGGTTGAGACGCCTTTGTTGACCTTGGAGAGCCAGTCCCAGACTAGCTTCAATGTTTCCAAAGCACTCACACGGCCATACTATCCTTTGGTCAAATGACCACAAATGATGTTCTTGGTAGTAGAATCCAGTTGAACGAACTTATTTACATCAGCAAGGGTGACACCTTCAACAGTCTTGGGAACTCCATTCTTGACGACATACCAGAGCTCGACATCAATGGCTTCAAGATGCATACGCATCTTATTCTTCCAGTAGGGATATTCAGTTCCATCGAAGACGGGGCACGTAGCGGAGACTTTGATTATCCCTGCAGTCGACATAGATAAAACTCCAGGTGGTTAAATCAAATCACACAGAACAAGGGAGTACCTTGCTCTGATACCAATTGAAAGTGCTAGTTATCGACTAGAGGGGGTGGTGAATAGGCGATTTTTATGAAAGTCTTCAAAACAAGGAAGTTTCGAAGACAAACGATAGAAATGAACCTATAAACATGCAGCGGAAGGTAGACTACACTGGGCAAGCCATAGTCAAGTATACAATGAAGTGAAAGCACGAAGACTAATAGCAGCTAGGCAGTATGGATCATGATGGAAGATAGTATGAAGCTAATCGGAACAAACAGTCACACAGCGAAGACAAACAGATAATGCAAACTGGCAATGACTTCACAAAGGACCAACTGTAAATAAAGAGCAGGAAAGGATAGAACCAGTTGCTTGGTGAAGACAAGGGATTTGTTGGACCAGTTCCAGTTGCTGTGACAACTATACGTCTGGTTAGGGAGGCTGAGATTCAACTCAGAAGACCGTGTCTTCACCTTATTCGCCTTGAGCTAAGGACACCCAGTCCTTGCACAATCACTCAGGTAAGTCTTCAAGGCAGACTTCCAAACCTGCACAGACTTCGTTCACCGGCGATCCACAATGACTCTTGGATGCTCAGAATGCGACGCCTAACCGGCTGGAGGATTCATAGTCCTCAAGTGTAACAAGTCTTCAGATCACACAGACAGGAAGACTTCAGTGATGCCTAACACACTTTGGCTCTGGGTGTTTAGGGCTTTGTCCTCGCAAGGATTTCTCTCTCAAAAGCTTCGGATGTGGGTTGCTCTCAAACGACAAAAGCCGTGCACTAATTGTGAGCAGCCACCAATTTATGGTGTAGGGGTGGGCTATTTATAGCCACTAGGCAACCCGACCTGATTTGTCTGAATTGACCCTGGGTCACTAAGGAACTGACACGTGTTCCAATGGTCAGATTTGAAACACATGCGGCAACTTTACTTGGGCTACAAGTAAAGCTGAGTCATCCAGCTCTGGATAAGATTTGCTCTCATTGTCTTCGCTCGAAGACATAGGATTTTGGTTAAGCATCACTTCAGCCACTCTGACTTTGTTCACTGGGACCCTACTTAACAGTACGGTGGTTCCTATGACTCAACAAAGAAGAAAAGGAAACAATGAAACAACTAAGTCTTCGCGCTCCATAGTCTTCATGCGATGTCTTCTCTTGTCATAGTCTTCAATGTGAATATCTTCACATACCACCTTTGTCTTCAATGTCTTTATACATTTTTGGGGTCATCTCCGGTAGGTAAACCGAATCAATGAGGTACTACTACCTGTGTTATCCTGCAATTCTCACAAACACATTAGTCCCTCAACCAGGTTTGTCGTCAATACTCCAAAACCAACTAGGGGTGGCAGTAGATGCACTTACAATGTGAGGCTCTTCCAGGACCACCGACAGGCTTGATGCGCAACATATGAGTTCTTGGTTGTAAGGTTGCGAATGCAATTGACATCAACTAGGAGACTCTACATCTGGCGCTTCAGCACTATAAATTCCCAAATATTCCCAAACGACTAGAAGCGTCCACCAAAATACTTTTCCGCCGTCGCAAGCCTCTGTTCCCGTGAGATCCCATCTTGGGGCCTTTTTTCGGCACCCTGTCGGAGAGGGATTCGATCACGGAGGGCATCTACATCAACTCTATTGCACTTTCGATGAAGCGTGAGTAGTTTACCACCGACCTACGGGCCCATATCTAGTAGCTAGATGGCTTTTTCTCTCTCTATGACCTTCAATACCAAGTTCTCCTCGATGTTCTTGGAGTTCTATCCGATGTAATATTAGTTTGCGGTGTGTTTGTCGAGATATGACGAATTATGGATTTATGATCAGATTATCTATGAATATTATTTGAGTATTTTCTGAATTCTTTTATGCATGATCAAATATCTTTGTATTTCTCTTTGAATTATCGGTTTGGTTTGGCCAACTAGAGTGTTTCTTCTTGCAATGGGAGAGGTGCTTAGTTTTGGGTTCAATCTTGCGGTGTCTTCACCCAGCGACATAGTAGGGGTAGCGAGGCACATATTGTATTGTTGCAATCAAGACTAAAAATATGGGGTCTTCATCATATTGCTTGAGTTTATCCCTCTACATCATGTCATCTTACTTAAGGCGTTACTCCGTTCTTATTAACTTAATACTCTAGATGCATGCTGAATAGCGGTTGATGTGTGGAGTAATAGTAGTAGATATAGGCAGGAGTCGATCTACTTGACATAGACGTGATGCCTATATTCATGATACTTTGCTGCAATTTATTTGTTTTTACTTTTTTATGTTTTAGTAATCTTTTATCTCTATATCTATCAGACTTGATCATTGCAAGTGACCGTGAAGGGATTGACAACCCCTTCATCGCGTTGGGTGCAAGTGTTTGATTGTTTGTGCAGGTTCATACATTGGAGGCTTGTGTGTACCTCCTACTAGATAGATACCTTGGTTCTCAAACTAAGGGAAATACTTATCTCTACTTTTCTGCATCACCCTTTCCTCTTCAAGGGAAAAACCAACTCAAGCTCAAGAAGTAGCAAACATTCACTATTTAACTGTTTCAGTGTGGCCGGCTAAAAACAGAAGGTGTATTCCGTGGGAATAAATTGTCAGCACAGGGAGACAGTTTGTGGGAGTGTGCCCCCACTTAACTGATGTGGCACCTCCTTCTATCGCCGATAGGTGGATCCCGTGCCACCTTCTCTCCTCCTCCACTTCTTGTTTATTCTTCTCTCCTACTCCTGACTCAACGGCGAGGGCGCCAGCTCCGGTGCGGCCATGGTGCTCCGGTGAGCTCTTTGGACAGGGAACAGCGCATGAAAGGTCGCCGGCGTACACCGCATCCAACTACGGGCAGTACGGGTGGTGGGGATGGAGGGAGGTGTGGCAACTTGAAGAGGCAGAGGGCGGCGGGGTTCAGCGATAGGGCGGCTTCGGTGGGGGAAATAGGTGGGCGACGGGCCAGGGAGGGTCGTCGGAGAGTGGCATCTCTCGGGGTGAGGTCTACGGCCACCGGGGAGGGCAGAATGCGAGGGAGATATGGTGGCTGAGGCCGGCGGCTGTAGCTAAATGGCGGCGCTTCGGCGAGGGATTCGGTCAGGCGCGGGTATAACACCCTCGATGCTACTACATCTCCCACGTGTCGAGGCACGACTTAGAGGCATAATCGCATTGAAGGCATATGTCGCAAGTTAGGCAATCTTCACAACATCCCATGTAATAGAAATCATAAAGGGGAGATAACATAGTTGGCTTACACTCGCCACGTTAATCAAGAACATAAATAACATTACATCATCCAAACACTCATGGCCCGACTACGGTGCCAAAATAAAAGAGAACCCAACATGCGACAACGGTCCCGTTCACCCCCAACTGGGCACCACTACTGATCATCGGGAAAGGAAACATAGTAACGTTGAGAGTCTTCGTCGAACTCCCACTTGAGCTCAAACGCGTCTCCTGGAGCGGAATCATCAGGCCCTGCATCTGGTGTAATAGTAATCTGTGAGCCACAGGGACTCAGCAATCTCGCACCCTCGCGATCAAGACTATTTAAGCTTATAGGTAAGGCAAGGTAAATATGTGGAGCTGCAGCAAGCGACTAGCAAGTATGGTGGCTAACTTATACGCAAAAGAGAGCGAGAAGAGGAGGCAAAGCACGAGCGAGAAACTAGAGAGCAACCTGCGCAAACATTACTCCATCACCGTGTCCACTTCTCGGACTCCGCCGAGAAGAGGCCATCACGGTAACACACTCAGTTGATTCATTTTAATTAATTAAGGTTCAAGTTATCTACAACCGGACATTAACAAATTCCCATCTGCCAATAACCGCGGGCACGGCTTTCGAAAGTTCAAATCCCTGCAGGGGAGTCCCAACTTAGCCCATGACAAGCTCTCACGGTCAACGAACGAATAGACCTCCTCCCAAGACGTTCCGATCAGACTCGGTATCTCGGTTAGTCAAGACACTTCGACAGGTTAAAACAAGACCAGCAACACCGCCCGAATGTGCCGACAAATCCCGATAGGATCTGCACATATCTTGTTCTCAGGGCACACTCAGATGAGCCAGACGTCGGGTAGGACAGCCCAAAGTTGCCCCTGGTAGCCCCGGACATCGCTCGGTTGGACCAACACTCCGAGGAGCACTGGCCCGGGGGGTTAAAATAAGATGACCCTTGAGTCTGCAGAACCCAAGGGAAAAAAGGCTAGGTGGCGAATGGTAAGACCAATGTTGGGCATTGCTGGAAAAGCTTTAATCAAGGCGAAATATCAAGGGGTTCCCATTATAACCCAACCGCATAAGGAACGCAAAATCCGGGAACATAACACCGATATGATAGAAACTAGGGCGGCAAGAGTGGAACAAAACACTAGGCGAGAGGCCGAGCCTTCCACCCTTTACCAAGTATATAGATGCATTAAGATAACATGGCAATATAATGATATCCCAACAAGTAAATAAAAGATGTTCCAACAAGGAACGACCTCCAATCTTCACTTGCAACTAGCAACGCTATAAGAGGGGCTGAGCAAAGCGGTAACATAGTCAATCAACGGTTTGCTAGGAAAAGGTGGTTAGAGGTTTGACATGGCAATTTGGGAGGCTTGCAAGCAAGTGGTAGGCATCGTAGCAATGGCATAGCAAAAGAGCGAGCAAACTAGCATAGTAAAGATAGTAGTGATTTCGAGGGTATGATCATCTTGCCTGCACAGTTGTCAGAGTTGACTGGATCCTCGAAAGAAAACTCAACGGGCTCCTCGTTAGTGAACTCGTCTCCCGGCTCTACCCAAACAAGACAAACAAGCAACAAGGACACAATCAACCACGTGCAAACTCAAACAACACAATGCAAAGATGATATGCTATGTGGGATGCGATGCGGGATGCAAAATGCAACATATGATAGGAAATGCATGAACCTGGCCTCAACTTGGAGATCCAAGTGTGCCACTGGAAAGATGAGACGAAATCGCTTGAAAACAATATAAAGAACGCCGGAATCGGAGTTACGGTTTGGAAATGGCAAGCGATTCAAAAATGACACCGGTCTGCGATTTACGGCAAGTAGCCATATAAATGCAATGAGATGAACATGCTACAGCACCCAAACATGACAACAAAATACATGGCAGGGATGCACACAAGATGCTTCACAAAATTCTAGCACTGAGCTACAGCCAAATCATCCATTAACAGGTTCAAACAAACATGGCAAAAATGCATATGACAAACAGATTTCAGACTTGTCTGGAATTTCAGATCGGGTAGCACTCTTCGGAGCACCAAAACTACATGTTACATGACCTGAACATGGCAAAGTAAAGCATGGCATGGAGCTACTCAAAGAGATTAACAAAAGCCCTTAGTGACCTTGAGCCAAAACGGATCAGAAAATACAATTGCAAGCATGTGAACATAGCAAAAATATAATCAGATCACAAACACAGCGAAAACTGGCACATGCTGAAACATAACTCAAGTGGGCATGTTTACAAGCTCGATGCACTCACTACGGTGCAAGTCATGGCAAGACAAGCATACACCAATCAAGAAGGCACAAAATTCAAGCTATACATGGCAAGAACAATAACATAGCATGCACGGATCAACTACAACATCATCGGCAAAATTGCAAACAAGTTGACAATCTGCCCAGATTCACGAAGTAGCAAAAGTAGAGCTCGATTGACTCAAGCTAGGTTTCTCCATAATTGCGAACAAAGTCATGGATGGATAGAGCACTACAAGATTAACAAAATATCCTTACTGATCATCCTCAAAAGAGGCACGGATCACTAGGAAACAACATGAACATATGTCATCATGAGATAAACAGGTCCAGGACTTAGTAAAAATACTAAGTCCCTGAAAACAGAGTTAGCAAGTGCACCACTTTGCAAGATTGCACTAGTCACCACACACATCACAAAAATATATGGGTTGCACCTCTGGAAATATGACAAAACCCTTAACAAAACACATGTAGAGCATCAGGGCATATCACGCACACATTAATCATGGCAAAAATGACAAAAACCTAAACGGATTAGCAGATCTGACAATTAACTCAAGTAGCCCTCTTCTAACAGCATTTCGGGCATCAAGATGAGCTCAAATGAAAATGATTCAATGGAATAGAATGATGTACTCTCTGAGATGAACATTTTCATATGCTATATGCATGTATCGGAGCTACGGATGCAAAGTTACGGGGCCACGAACAGAGGCACTTGGATCTGCAATTTCGGGAGTTAGAGAAAAAAACGACCTAGGGTTTCCAGATCTGCACGCAAACCGAGGCAGCGGCGCGAGCACTGTTCACCAGTGAGTCGGTGGCGGGCGGGCCGGCGAGGAGAAGGTGAGGACGAGGGCGGCCGGCGCCGGGCTTGAAGGGCGGCGAGCGGGCTCGGCCGCGGCGACGATTGGCGGAGGAGGACGGGTGCGGGGCGGCGCGGGGCGGCCGGCGGCTTGCTCCACCGGCAATGGCGCCCACGGCGGCGCGGCGAGGCAAAGGCGGCTCGGTGGCAGCGGAGCGAGGAGAAGGGTGCGGGCGCGCGGCGGCGGAGGGAGTGGGCCGCAGTGGGCTTCGGCGGCGGCGGCGCGATGCCACGTGTCGGGCGGTGGTTGGCGCGGGCGGCGGAGCGGACGTGTCCGGTGGAAAACGGACGTGTCTGGCGCGGTGCGAGCGGATTTTTAGGGTTTCAGGGGGAGAGGAAGATCCGGATTTTGGGGGGGTGTTTAAATAGGCATAGAGGGAGCTAGGAGAGTCCAAATGAGGTGCGGTTTTCGGCCACGCGATCATGATCGAACGCTCTAGATGATGGAGCAGAGATAGGTGGGTTTTGAGCCAAATTGGAGGGGTGTTGGGCTGCAACACACACGAGGCCTTTTCGGTCCCTCGGTTAACCGTTGGAGTATCAAACGAAGTCCAAATGATACGAAACTTGACAGGCGGTCTACCGGTAGTAAACCAAGGCTGCTTGGCAGGTCTCGGTCCAATCCGGAAATGTTTAATCCCCACACACGAAAGAAAGCTAGAAATGACCACCGGAGGAGAACGAAGCGCCGGAATGCAAAATGGACAATGAGGAAAATGCTCGAATGCATGAGATGAACACGTATGCAAATGCAATGCACATGATGACATGATATGAGATGCATGACAACGACAACAACACACGGAGACAAAACCCAAACCCGAGGAAATAAATATAACTTAACACCAAAAACGGTAAGAGTTGGAGTGCAAATTGGGAAAGTTACATCCGGGTTGTTACAGCGGGTACTTAAGAGCACCAGAGGAAGAGGGGAGAAGGCCGATATGGTTGGGGCTGATCGGGAGGGCTCGGGCTGTGGCTTTATAGCCGAGTTGCGGCAGAGGGCGAGCATGGCCGTCGCATCATACTGACCGATGTGCTGTTACTCGCGGCGAGGTGGCAAGCGGGGCGGGGCTGCTGACTTGACGATCGCCAGAGTAAAGGGATGGCTCAGGGAGGAAGAAACCAAGAGGAAGAGGAGGCAAGGAAGAAAGCAATGGCGGTCACGGTCGTGCAGTGCCGCTATAGTGTCTACCGTGGTGCGAGGAGGAAGGAATCGGATGGGCTAAAGCTCTGGAGAGGGGGTACATGGACGCAGGGGAGCCGGAGACATGACCGAATGGGCCAGAGCTGTCCGGAGCAGGCCTGCCGAGGAGAACAGTGCATGGACAACCGTTTTGGCAGGCTCTACTCGTGATCACCACGGCCAAAACTTGTCCTGGATTCTTTCTAAATGTTAGGTCATGTCAACAAGTCGTCACACTGCTCAAATAGATAAGATATGAGGCTAGAATCATCTGGAAGGCCCTAAGGAGGGTGAAACTTCCTGAAACAAGTTTCAACAGTAAACTTAACTAGATTCCAGAGGAGGAATGGTTGAGATAAGGGAACTGGGACCTTGTCACACTGAATTGAGGTAGGAAGGAGTAGATGCTGGAGAAAATTGAGACCATTTAGACCTTTCTTGCACATACTTCCTTCACAACCCAGAAATCTACACTCGGACAGTGAGGTGCTATACAAATGGTTTTTAACCCCTTTCCGCGACGACATTTGGAACCGTCGCCAAGTGAGTGTGGGCAATAGGGGGTCCTTCCCACACGACCCAGAAACCGTCGGGGATATGCCCTCCTGGCACACACGCTCCGCAAAATGAGGTCGTGTGCGACCGGCGAGCGCTCAAATATGGTAATATGTACAATAGAGCTAAAAAATACAATTATACAGGTGAAATTGTTTCCGGTGGCAAGTACATCCCACACAGTCAGTCCCCGCTAAACGTTTCCCTTCCTATGTACATCCCACATAGTCGCTCCAAGGAAAATGTTTCCGTTCACAGGTACATCATACACAATTTTCCCTGTTAAATCATTTGTGATAGTGTTTCCATTGCACACGATATTAACAATTTTACCATTTGTATTATTGAATGCATCACACACGATGCATAGAAGAAACTGTCTGGCAAAGGCTGTCCATCACACACAGTTTTTATGTGGTAATGTTTGCGCAAGGTGGCCTAACACCAACAGTTTTCAAGAGAAGGTCGTGTGTGATTGTTCATTGATCCAACTAGATTTATTCCTAAAAACTGTGTGCGTTGCCTGAGGTCATCGCCCACGGTATTTTCTCAATAACTGTTTGTAATAGAAAAACCCAATTAGTAGGCAAAATCGCCATTAGCAGGCTAATTGTCCTATTATTAATAATCCATTTATTAATCTAATTTACATTCATATTAATCACATAATATATTTCATTTCCATATTAAGGAATCAGGATTTCACAAATTGAAATACATCAGAGTACAACATGATATCACTTCAGCACTCAGCTACCGCATTACACAACTGCACCAGCACCAAGATTCACATGCAACATGTAGAACCTTTCAAAATTAGCACCATAAACGGTACATAGACAGATGCATCTCATCTGGAAAACTGCTAAAGCGGAAGGCGAATATTGAGCCTTCATTCATGTTGAAGGTCTTTGCAACTTTAGGCCAGTGCCTATGGAGAATTGAGTCTGTCCTTCGTCCTCTTCAAGAACACTTCAATATTGAACCATGGGTGTTGTATGAAAAACTTTCCCGCCTCCTGACCGTAGAGGTGGTTTGATAAGTAATCATCAATGAACTGCTTTGGAAAGGTCTGAAAACAAGGATGTGCATAAATATCTTCTATATATTGGAAATGGGGCAAAGGAATAAAAACAGGCAAGGTGTAATATTTTGTCCCATCTTGTAGTTAACTGATGTCTTGTTCATTGTGCAGACAAAGATCTTGTTGTTTTTTGTCGCTAATTTCTTTATCCTAACAAGCTTTCTGAGTTTCTTGACTTGATTGCTATTCATGGACAACTCATTTCCCCATATGCTAAAAGGGTCGAACAGTGGGTCAAAACCTCTGACAGTAGGACCTACATGTGTAAGACCAAATTGTTAAAAACCTAAATATTAGAATGGTTCTTGCAATTGCACAATAATGTGCTATTAGACAATGGACCAGGCACGTGCTAACCTCGATTGTAAACCTCGGTGCTTCCCACTGTTTCCCTGCAACACGTATAAGGTAGTTATTCATCAGGTTAAGTAAGGGTTCACATGCTATCAGTAAAATATGTTGCTGAAAAATAAGCACACTGCAGATTCATCAGATTAATTCAAGCCACATGGAAAACCCATTTATCCAAACCAAGCATGATTAGGAACTAGGAAATATAGCACTTGTATATGTTTCTCATGTATTAAGTGCAACCAAATTCGATTTATTCCTCACATGCACAACAATACAAAATTCTACCCACGACAATTGGACATCGCATTGCAGAATTGAACCAAGCATTTAACTAAACACCACAACAAATGAACCAAACATTAACTGAGCACCACATTGCACAATATAACATACTCCTAATAGAAGATCAGATAGTTAACCAAACCAAGCAGGCTTAACAACTTGGAAATATAGCAATTGTATTTGTTTCTCATGTATTTACTATAGACAAATTCAATTTATTACTCACATGATATATAATAACAGAATGCACCCACAACTATTGAACATCGCATTGCAGAATTGAACCAAACAGTTAACTAAACACCACAACACAAATGAACCAAACGTTAACTAAGCACCACGTTGCACAATGTATAACCAAACCAAGCATGCTTGACAACTTGGAAATATAGCAATTGTATTCATTTATCATGTATTTTGTAAAGATAAATTCGATTTATTTCTCGCATGGAAGACAATACAAAATTGCAGCCTAAAGAATTGAACATCACTTTTGCAGAATTGAACCAAACAGTTAACTGAAGACGACAACTAATTGACCAAACAATTAATAAGTGAGCACCACACTACATGGCATATAGAACATATACGCATGGTAAAATTAGATAGCACAATTCACTAGAATTTGTTAAGAAAAGGCAGGAGCAGCACACGCAATGTGTAAACCGAGCATGCATAACCGGCGTAGCTAGCAAATGGCAAGGTGCTCCTCCAAGATCTGGGGGTCGGCACGATTGCCAGCCATCGCGACCTCATCCGTGCATGCGGCCGCGATTTGCTACTCCACTGCGAAATGCTCCTTGAGATCCTGGCTATACTACGTGTACCATGGCTTACGGCGACGCTTATTTGGTGGAGGGGTCGATGATTTGGGTGGAAGGTGTCGCGCCGGCGGTCGGGGCATGTGGGATGTGGAAGGAGGATGAGGATGGGATGAGGGAGTCCTAGATTAAGGGGTCCTTAGGCGTCCAGGCTATGTGACGTGGGCCGGACTAATGGGCCATAAAGATACAAGACAGATGACTTCCTCCCGTGTCCGGATGGGACTCTCCTTTGCATGGATGGTAAGCTTGGCATTCCGATATGAAGATTTCTTTCTCTGTAAACCAACTCTATACAGCCCTAGCCCCCTCTAGTGTCTATATAAACCGAAGGGTTTAGTCCGTAGAGGCAATCATAATCATACAAGCTAGACAATTAGGGTTTAGCCATTACGATCTCGTGGTAGATCAACTCTTGTAACACCTATACTCATCAAAGTCAATCCTGCAGGATGTAGGGTATTACCTCCGTCGAGAGGGCCCGAACCTGGGTAAAACATCGTGTCCCTTGTCTCCTGTTACCATAAATCCTTAGACGCACAATTCGGGAGCCCCTACCCGAGATCTGCCGGTTCTAACACCGACATTCGTGCTTTCATTGAGAGATCCGTTGTGTCGTCGCCAGAAGGTTCGATGGCTCCATTAGTCATCTACAACAATGACGCCCTAAGGGAGGTCTTTCTCCCCGGCCAGATCTTTGTGTTCAGCGGCGTCGCACTGCGGGCCAACTCGCTTGGCCATCTAGAGCAGGTCGACAGCTATGCTCCAGGTTACCAGATTAGTTATGGAAATCTGGATTAGGTCGCTGATATCCAAGGAGACTTGATTTTCCAAGGGTTTGTGACCCCAACCTCTGCTCTGGCCCTAGATCTGGAGCGTCTCTCTAGGTCCGAAGACGGGATTCCCGAGCCCGCCGGATTCTCTATGGCTATTAAGCCTAGTACGGAAGAGTCGGAGGAAGCAGCGTCATCGGCAGTCATCATGAAGCCGAACTCTTCTCCGAACACTGAACCCGAACCCTCGGAGTTAGCATCGTGTGAGCTCGATGAAAGAGTTTCCTCCCCGACATACTCCATGAACTCCCGTATCCCTGGCCGAACCTCACCTCTAAGCGAGTCTCTGGACTTAATGCGACCCCTCGTCATGACAGAGGGGCAATGTCCGAGCTACGCCCAGCCCGGACTAGGGGCTAAGAGCGGGAAATTTTACGTCCCACCCACCACCCACTTCATAGCCATTGTCGAGGACTTAACCAACATGCTCGATTACGACTCTGAAGACATCGACCGTATGGACGACGATGCCGGAGAAGAGCAGGCCCAAAACCCGTCGTTCACCAGACGCTGGACGGCTACCTCTTCGTATGCCATGTACATGGTGGATACACCCAAAGAGGGTAACAGCGATAACGAGAAAAATCCAGTTGAGGATACACCTCCTGAGATACAACCAAAGCGCCGACGTCAGCGGCGCCATTCTAAGTCACACCATGGAAAAGACAGCAATACCAGCACCGGAGACATCAATACTCTAGACGACGCCGAAGGCCAAGAAGACCCCGTCGAGCCAGTCTCTGAACAGGACAATCGGGAAGATGGGCAAATTAGCCTCGATGAACAGGCTATAAACAAAGACTCAGAGGGTAGTAATTACCTTACACTCTCCGAGGAGGAGGCGAGCCTCTACGACAAAGACTTTATCGTACCTGAGGAACCCCTTGAGCAAGAACGCATTAGGCGCCGGCTAATAGCCACTGCAAGGAGCCTGAAAAAGAAGCAACATCAGCTCCAAGCTGACCAAGATCAGATGAATGACAGGTGGACTAACGTCCTGGTAGCCGAGGAATACGGCCTCGAGCGCCCAACCAAGAGTTACCCGAAGCGCAAGCTGCTACCTCAATTCGACGATGAGGCGCTGGTGCCCGTACCATCGGCGCGTAATGCGTCCGACCGACCACCACGTGGTCGTGCCAAAACAGCAGCTCAAGACGAATACCAGCCCGTACCACCTCACCGTAAAGGTAGGGACACAACAGCTCGGAAATATACTTACGACCTATGGAAAGATTTGGAAAATAGAGCGGGCCAGACCAGATCGATCTATGGATCACGGGGGCAGGCTCCGACGCACGAGGACGGCTATCTAGCCAGGCACGACAGCCATAACCACGCCCAGGCCGAAAACCGCAGACGGACTCCATCCGAGCAACGTCGTGACGTGGCTCGCTATAGAGGCGCCGCACACCCCCTCTACTTCACTGACGAAGTAATGGAACATGAATCCCAGAAGGGTTTAAACCCGTGAATATCGAATCATATGATGGAACAACGGATCCCGTAGTATGGATCGAGGACTTTCTCCTCCATACTCGTATGGACCGCTGTGATGATCTTCATGCCATCAAATACCTCCCAATAAAACTCAAGGGACCAGCTTGGCACTGGTTAAACAGCCTGCCAGAAAACTTTATTGGCAGCTGGGAGGACCCAGAAAACGCCTTCCGCGACAACTTCCAGGGTACATACATCCGACCTCCGGATGCTGATGACTTAAGTCACATAGTTCAACAACCTGGAGAGTCGGCCAGGAAATTCTGGAATAGGTTCCTAATTAAAAAGAACCAGATCATCGATTGTCCGAATGCTGAAGCCTAGCGGCCTTTAAGCACAACATTCACAATGAATGGCTCATCCGGCACCTTGGCCAAGAAAATCCGAAGTCCATGGCAGCCCTCACGGCACTTATGACCCGCTTTTGCGTGGGCAAAGATAGTTGGCTAGCCCATAGCAGCAACAATGTAAGCGAACCTGACACCTCTAAAGCCAGAAATAGCAACGGCAAGCCCCGATGCAACAGGCACAAGCGTCAGAACAACGGTGACAATACCGATGACACGGCAGTCAACGCCGGATTCAGTGGCTCCAAGCCCGGTCAGTGAAAAAAGGCATTTAAAAAAACAATTCAGGCTCATCCAGCTTGGACCGAATCCTCGATCGACCATGTCGGATCCACGGCACCCCCGACAAACCTGCCAATCATACCAACAGAAGCTGTTGGGTCTTTAAACAGGCCGGTAAGTTACATACCGAGGACAAAGAGAAGGGGTCGCCAAGTGAGGACGGTGACGAGTAGCCCCGTCCACCGAACATAGGGGATAGAAGAAATCCCCCACCCCCAAGTCAAAATGGTGAACATGATATACATCACTCATATCCCCAAGAGGGAGGGCAAATGCGCACTCAGGGATGTCTATGCGATAGAGCCAGTTGCCGCAAAATTCAATCCATGGTCATCTTGCCCGATCACTTTCGATCACAGGGACCATCCGACCAGTATTTATCACGGCGGCTCAGCCGCACTGGTCCTCGACCCAATCATTGATGGATTCCACCTCACGCAAGTCCTCATGGACGATGGCAGCAGCCTTAACCTGCTCTACGAGGACACAGTCCACAAGATGGACATCGATCCGTCATGGATCAAGACCATCAGTCGCATGGGCTCAATCACATTGAAAGTCGTCTTCGGATCACCGGACAACTTCCGAAGCAAATACTTGATGTTCGACATCGTCCCCTACCATAGTGGCTCTCACGCACTGCTCGGACAAACCGCATTTGCTCGCTTCAATGCGGTGCCACACTATGCCTATCTCAAGCTTAAGATGCCCGGGCCACGCGGTGTCATAACAGTCAACGGTAACAAGGAACGCTCCCTTTGTACCGAGGAGCACACCGCGGCCCTGGCAGCGAAAGTACAGGGCGGACTTATCAAACAGAACATAAATTCGGCGGCCAAGCCCCTGGACACTATTAAACGAGTCCGGATTACTCCACGGCATGATAGTCCGGCTCGTCTGGAGTTGGACTAGAAATTCAGCCTCCGTCTCAGTCCCGACCAAACTGCGACATACGTACTGCGCGTACATAACTACACACTAAAAGTACCATGGGCAAAGACGGAGGCATAACTCGATCATGGTCCATAATACAGCTCGACCTTATTCGGGCACTCATACTTTCCCTTTTTCTTTCTATCCTTTTTCAGGTTTCTTTCCCATAGGCCCCTCACGATGGCCTCATCATCGATCCTTTCATAGGATAAACAAACCAAGGAGGCAAGCAACATAGACGTGTGGCAGAAAAATCTAGATGATCTTCTTGATGATCACTTTGCCTGTTTGCAGGACCTGCACGTAGCTTCCCCTTGGCCTCGGCATGTTAAATAGCCTTGTTGCTTATCACATTGTTTGTAAAAATATGTTTTACGTATAAACCAGATTATAGAAACGGTTTGCGGCCCAACATATGTGGCATTGGCTTACTCCTTCATTAGATTTAAACTATTTTTATCAGTTGCACCCGTACACTTTGGTACGACTTAACTCGCCAGGGGCTCCATTGCGCTCCATATGTTGGCAACAAGTCCGAACACTTTTTACAGTACAAATCGGCACCTCGAATATTGCATTATATGCATCGGCTCCGAATCATGTCTTTGGTCAATAGTTGGGTTGCCCGGCTCCTGTGCTTGATACCTTACGTTCCGTTTTATCGGTGAGGGTAGTAAAGGGAGAACTACTGCGATTGTGTTTCTAGTTCATTCGGATAAACACCTCAGTAGAGAAAGCCGAAAACTGACTTTCATGATGCGGCGAGAGCTGGTCAGCTATTCGGTGGCTAAAATCTCTTGCGATTTTTCCGCATTATGCGACGGATCGGCTTCCACCCGATCAGGTGTTTACAGCCCCTAGTCCAGATAAACAAACTAGGGGCTACGCCTACACTCCTATTTTTCAAACTCCTATGGCTAAGTGAGGGTGATAAATCCACATAACCCGATTGCCTGGTTCGACCCAATGAACACCTCCTTCAAGGACCAAAGTCTGGGGTCAAGTGTGTTTAGGTTCCAATCCTAACACCCCCATACTAACTACGTGGGGCTGAAGCCGATGACTGGCCAACTCTCAGATCTAAATAAACGTCCGCACAGGAGGAAATATTTTTGAAAAACAACAAGCAATATATTACATATCGGCTTTGTCCCATAATACAGGATTGGATAAACACGAATAAATTCATTCAGAATAATGTCCTTCGCACACTGGCCCGCTACAATGCGGGATCCTTCCAGGACATCATCAAAATAGCGCTCGGGCGTGCGGTGCTCTTTGCCCTCAGGCGGCCCCTCGGTTGCAAGCTTGACGGCATTCATCTTCGCCCACTGTACCTTGACATGGGCGAAGGCCATCCGCGCACCTTTGATGCAGGCCGATCCCTTTATGGCATCAAGCCGAGGGCAGGCATCGACCAGCCGCTTCACAAGCCTGAAGTGGCTGCTAGGCATGGCTTCGACAGGCCATCCGGCCAACCTATGCAGTTCGGACAGCTGTTTCAGCTGATCGCTGAGGGCCACCGGATGCTCTGGTGCAAGGTATTGCGACCAGAACAGCTTCTCCGATGAGCTCCCCTCTTTGGCTCGGAAGAACTTCACAGCATCGGCCACACTGCGAGGTAGATCCGCAAACGCTCCTCGAGAACTCCAAATCCGTGTCAGTAAGAGGTATCTTTGCTTCACAAATTTGGTCTGCATAATAAAGGTCTTACCTGCCGCAATTTGCTTGGCCTCCTGGATTTCCCGAAGGGCACCCTGGGCTTCAACCTGGGCCTCTTGTGCACTTTGGCGGGCCTTAGCAAGTTCAGACTCTTGGTCCGCAATCTTGCGCTCCAAGGACTCGCATTTATTTACGGCGTGCTCAAGCTCCTGCTGAACCTCCCCGACCCTTGACTCGTGTTTCTTGTGGGCGGCTTGTTCCTTCTCTGCTTTCTTCTGGGCCTCGCTCAGAGCTTTCTGGAGGGACTCCACCTCGGCCGCAGCTCCTATGAAGCATCATATTAACATGATCAACACAAACAATTCTTATCATTTTAAGATCTGAATAGGCCATTGTGTACCTTGTTTGTCCTCAAGCTATTTTTTGACACGGCCGAGCTCTTCATCGTCCCGCTCCAGCCTCTGCTTCATGTGGGATACTTCGGCAGAATGGGAGGTCGCAGCCAGCATCGACGCCGGCTTATTCACATAGACATATATGATTAGTCTCCTGCAAAAAATTATTCGATCCTCTGTCCGGCCTTTCTTTTCAAACACCGGACAGAGTCTTAGGGGCTACTATCTATAATGTGGCGTTCTTTTTGAATAATTGCGTCACGTACCTCAAAGCCTGTTGGAAGGCTGGCGCAGTCTTCGGTCAGTCCTCTCTTAGCGGACTGAACCCTCTCAACCACCGTACCCATAAGGATACGGTGTTCTTCTATAATGGAAGCACCTTGGAGCGCTTCTAGTAGAGTATCCGGTGCCTCCGGATGGACAGAGGTCACCGGCAGAATAGGTGCACCTTCTTCTTTCGAAGGAGGTTGCTTACCTGATTCCAGAGCCATACGGGCCTCCGAAATAGTATTCGGCTGGGGGACGAATTGGATATGGCCCCCATCGCTAGTGTCTAGGGGGGTATGCTACCCCATTTGTCCAGCGGCCGAGGTATCACCCTCTAGCACCCCTCGGCAGCCTCCTGTACCTCTCCCTAGCCTGGGAGGGTCCTTCGGAACAACACTTCGGCGTTGTTCGTAGTCTTAGGGGAGGAATCCGGCGGAAGTGACCCGTTGTCCATCACCTTCGGATCGAGTGAATTCCCCGAAGATGAGGATCGCTGGAGGTGGGCGAGAGCCAGACTGCAGCGCATGATTCAGCATATTAAAGCCATGAAGTAAAGGAGCTGGATATATAGGTATGTAAGTGCCTTTGAGTACTTACGATCCGTTCAAGGGCTTCTTCCAGGGACGCCACTCAGGGCTGCTATCGGTGTCTGATGAGGAATAGTCCGCAAGGGAGACTCTCCCTTTCTTGGACGCCTCCGCCTCTGCCTCCAGATCCATGGAGGCCGCCCTTTTCTTCCTTCCCCTCTCGAGGGGAGAATTGCTTTCCTCCTCCTCCTCATTGTTTTCGGTGCGGGAGGAGTGGGTTTCGGCGTCTTCGGATGTTGCGTCCGAAGTGCCTTTACGACGGAGGCCGCTTCTTGTCTCCTAGCCCTTCTTCTTAGCCTTCTTCTCCGGCGCCTGGTAGGGCGCCGGAACCAGCATCTTCGTCTGGAGCGGGATAGCTAGGTTTTCGGGCAGCGGAGCCGGCACTGGATCCGCTCCGCCTTATTTATCCACCTTTGAAAAGTCCAATGGAGAAACTTAGACATCTTCCTTGAATGCACAAGAAGAGATACACCTTGAAGTATGAAGAACTTACCGGACTGGCTAGATGGGTCAGGTCGTATCCACAGTCCTCGGACGTCTGCGGCCATGTCTGATTGGCCTTGAAAAGCACCTTCCAAATACCTTTGTGTGTGGAGCCAAAGAAATGTCGCAAGGTATGGTGCTTGGCCGAATCAAACTCCCACAAATGGCAAGTCCTGCTTTGGCAGGGAAAGATCCGACAAAAAAGCATCACCTGGATCACATTGATGAGCTTGATGTTCTTGTCGACCATGCTCTTAACGCGCGCCTGCAGCGCTGATATCTCGTCTAACGATGACTGAGGGAGTCCTGGATTAGGGGGTCCTCGGACTGCCGGACTATATACTTTGCTCGTACTGTTGGACTATGAAGATACAAGATTGAAGACTTCGTCCCGTGTCCGGGTGGGACTCTCCTTTGCGTGGAAGGCAAGCTTGGCAATTCGGATATGTAGATCTCCTTGTGAAGCTCAACCAGTTGCTTCAACTGGTCGCTCAAGGGCATCGGATGTTCGGTCCCAGTATAATGAGACCAGAACAACTTCTCTGTCGAGCTCCCTTCCTCGTCCCGATAGAACTCCATGGCATCTGACACACTGTTGGGTAGATCTGCGAGTGCTCCTGGAGAGCTCCGAATTCGGGTAAGTAAAAGGTAAGTTTCCTTCACATGCTTGCTTTGCATAATGAATGCCTTGCCCGCCGCTGTCTTCTTGACCACCTCAATTTCCTGGAGGGCCTTTTGGGCTTCGGCCTTGGCATTTTGTGCGTTCTCAAGGGCCTTCGCAAGCTCGGACCCTTGCGTCTTAGAGTCATGCTCCAAGGACTCGTACTTCTTGGCAAACTCCTGGAGGTCTTGCTGAACCTTGCCGACTCGGGCCTCTTGCTTCTCGCGCTCGACACGCTCCTCGGCCGCTTTGCCTTCGGCCTCGGTCAGCGCCTTCTTCAGGGCCGCTACTTCGGTCGTGGCCCCTAGCAAAATTCATGACGATCCGGTGATCTAACAACCAGTTTCCTTTTTCTTTATCAATAAACAGACGAGGTATCTCTTACCTTTGTTCTCTTCGAGCTGCCTCTTGGTAAGGCTGAGCTCTTCCTCGGGCCGCTCAAGGTCCCGCTTCAGTTCGGAGACCTCCGTCGTATGAGCGGCAGCGGCCTACAGTGAAGCATGCTTATTCACATAGACATATTCTGATTAGACTCCTGTGATTATTATTTGATCCTATGTTCAGCCTTTCTTCCGAACACCAAAGAGAGCATCAAGGGCTACTCTCTATCTTGTAACATTTTCTCATAATTTGATTACTTACCTCGAAGCCTGTTAGGAGGCTGGCACGGGCTTCAGTCAGTCCACTTTTGGTGGACTGAACCTTCTTGACCAGCGCACTCATGATAGTGCGGTGCTCTTTGTCAATGGAAGCATCGCGAAGTGCTTCTAGAAAATTGTCCGATGCCCCTAGATGAACAGAGGCCATCAGCACAGACTTGCTACCCCTGGCATTAGAACCCATGGGAGTCTTGCCCCTCATGCGCCCAGCGTTCGGAATGTCGCCTTGGGGTGCTTCCAGAACTGTCTCCCCTTGGTTTAGTACCCTTTGAAACAACACCTCGACGTCGTCCGTAGGGCGGGGGAGGAGGCGGTTGGGAGTGAATCGTTGTTCATCTGTGACGGGCCCAAAAGGATACGTCGATACGGGCTTTGGATGGGCTGCATGATCATGTTCGACATGATAAGAAGTAATAAAATAAAACATACCAAGAACTATTATGGTATCCGGATACTTACAACTTCGCCAGGGGCTTGTACCTAGGTAACCACTCCTCGTCGCTAAAAGAGGCCGCCGTGGAGCAGTCCGGAAGGAGAATTCTTCCCTTCTTGGACCCTTCGGCTTCCCCTGACGGGGCGGCCTTCCTTCTCTTGTCTCCCCGGTTGGGGGGGAGAACTTTCCTCTTCCTCCTCCGTGTTTTTGTGGGAGGAGGGAGCCTTGGTGTTATCGGACGATGAGTCCGGCACGACCTTGCACCGGAGACCTTTCCTGGTCCCCGTGGCCTTCTTCTTGGCCTTCTTTTCCAGCCCCTTGTAGGGCGCCGAAACCAACGTCTCCGTTAAGAGGCACTTGCTGGATCCTCGGGCAGTGGGGCCGGACAATCGATCCGCTCCACTATTGCGACCCATTCCTGTTAAATGGCGTGGAGGCTTAGAACCCCCACATGATTATACTGGGGAAAGAAACATCTTATGAGATATAAGGAGCTTACCGGATTGGCAGGGCGCTTTGCGCTGAGTCTGCGATCCTTAGTAAGGGGAGGAGGTACCTCGGCGGACATAAACAGCACCCTCCGGATGTCCTGGTGTGTTGTGTCAAAGAGCTCTCGCAGCGTCTGGTGCTTAGCCGGGTCGAACTCCCACATATTGAATGCCCGTCTTTGACACGGGAGGATCTGGTGGAAGAGCATGACCTGGACCACGCTGACAAGCTTGATTTTCTTGCTTGTCATGTTTTTAACACAATTATGGAGTCCGGTCAGCTCCACCGATGAACCAAGGATAGGCCCTTCTCTTTCCAGGAGGTGAGCCGCGTGAGGATGCCGGATCGAAATTCAGGGGCCGCCACCCAGTTGGTGTCACGCGGCTCTGTAATGTAGAACCACCCCGATTGCCACCTCTTCACTGTCTCCACATAGGAGCCTTTTAGCCAGGTGACATTGGGCATTTTTCCCAGCATGGCGCCTCCGCACTCCGCTTGCTGGCCAACCACCACCTTTCGGTTTAACGCTGAAGGTCTTGAGCCACAGGCCAAAGTGGGGCTTAATGCGGAGGAAGGCCTCGCACATGACGATAAAGGCCGAGATGTTGAGGATGAAATTGGGGGCCAGTTCGTGGAAGTCCAGCCCGTAGTAGAACATGAGCCCGCAAACAAATGGGTGGAGGGGAAATCCCAGCCCGCGGACGAAATGGGTAAGGAATACAACCCTTTCATAGGGTTCGGGGGTAGGGACGATTTGTCCCGCATCTGGGAGCCGGTGCGCAATATCTGCGGCCAGGTATCTGGCTTCCCGGAGCTTCATAACGTTCTCCTCCATAACAGACGAGACCATCCACTTGCCTCCCGCTCCGGACATGTTTGGAGTGGTTTTGCGGAGGAAATGCGAACTTGGGCACTGGAGCTCGAGTGCACGAGAAGGATGGGCAGGGAAGAAGAAGGCGTGGGTGAAAAGGAGGAGTCCTTGTCCCTTTATAAGGGCGGAATAAACTATGCGCCTCCCCGCCTGCCTGGTAAACTCGCTTATTCCCAAGCGCCGTGATTGATGGCGCGGTTGGGTTTCCCACACCCGTATTGATGAGAATCCCGTGATAAGGGGACACGATCTCTGCTTCGATAAGACGTGCCAAGAAAACCGCCTCGCAATATGTGAAGTTGCTGGTTGAGAAAAACGGTTCGGGTAATTACCGGGCCATGGCGTGATGTCATGCTATGAAAGTTGTCAGCAAATTAGATTTTTGGAAATATTATACTCTCTACGGTGGTATGTGGAATTTGTTTTGCCGAGTCGGACACTATCCTTGTGTTCGAAATCTTCTATGGAGTATTTGGTGGAAGAACCCGCCTTGCAATGTCGAAGGCAATCTACACGTCGGACTCATCGTCATTGAAGCTGGTTCAGGGGCTACTGAGGGAGTCCTGGATTAGGGGTCCTCGGACTGCCGGACTATAAACTTTGGTTGTACTGTTGGACTATGAAGATACAAGATTGAAGACTTCATCCCATGTCCGGGTGGGACTCTCCTTTGCGTGGAAGGCAAGCTTGGCAATTCGGATATGTAGATCTCCTTGTGATTGGCCTTGAAAAGCACCTTCCAAATACCTTCGTGTGTGGAGCCGAAGAACTTTTGCAAGGTATGGTGCTTGGCCGGATCGAACGCCCACAAATGGCAAGTCCTGCTTTGGCAGGGAAAGATCCGACAGAAAAGCATCACCTGGATCACATTGACGAGCTTGATGTTCTTGTCGACCATGCTCTTGACGCGCGCCTGCAGCGCTGATATCTCGTCTAACGATGACTGAGGGAGTCCTGGATTAGGGGGTCCTCGGACTGCCAGACTATATACTTTGGCCGTACTGTTGGACTATGAAGGTACAAGATTGAAGACTTCATGCCGTGTCCGGGTGGGACTCTCCTTTGCGTGGAAGGCAAGCTTGGCAATTCGGATATGTAGGTCTCCTCCCTTGTAACCGACTCAGTGTAACCCTAGCTCCCTCCGGTGTCTATATAAACTGGAGGGTTTAGTCCGTAGGACAAGAACAATCATAATCATAGGCTAGCTTCTAGGGTTTAGCCTCTACGATCTCGTGGTAGATCAACTCTTGTAATACTCATATCATCAAGATCAATCAAGAAGGACGTAGGGTATTACCTCCATAGAGAGGGCCCGAACCTGGGTAAACATTGTGTCCCCCGCCTCCTGTTACCATCCACCTTAGACGCATAGTTCGGGACCCCCTACCAGAGATCCGCCGGTTTTGACACCGACAACGACCAGTCCAGGCCCTTTTTTAGCCAGGAGGTAAGCCACATTGGGGGCCGGACTTGAATTCAGGAGCTGCGGCCCAGGCGGTGTCGCGGGGCTCAGTGACATAGAACCACTGTTGTTGCCACCCCTTGACGGTCTCCACAAAGGTGCCAGTGGGCCATGTGACATTTGGCAATTTTCTCACCATGGCACCTCCACATTCTGCATGTTGACCATCCACCACTTTCGGCTTCACAATGAAGATCTTTAGCCACAATCCGAAGTGGGGTGGGATGCGGAGGAAGGCCTCACACACGACAATGAATGTTGAGATGTTGAGGAAAGAATTCGGGGCTATATCGTGGAAATCTAGGCCGTAGTAGAACATGAGTCCGCGAACGAAGAGTTGGAGGGAAAATCCTAACCCGCGGATGAAGTGGGGGATGAATACCACCCTCTTGTCGGGCTCCAGGGTGGGGACGATCTGCCCCTTGGCCAGAAGCCGGTGGGCGATTCCCTGGGCCAAGTACCCCGCTTCCTGAAGCTCCCTGATGTTCCCCTCCGTGACGGAGGAGGCCATCCACTTGCCCAGTGTTTTGGATCCGGACATGGTCGGAGTGCTTTTTGGAGGCAGAAAGGATGGAAGCTTGGGCGCTGGAGCTCGAGAACGGATGGGCAGAGAGGAAGAAGGCATGGGTGAAAGAGTGGATCCTTATCCTCTTATAAAGGCAGCGAATATCAAGCGCCTCCCCACTCGCCTTAAAACTTGCCTATTCCCTAAGGGTCGTGCGGATGGCATGGGTGGATACCCATGCCCGTATTGATGAGAAACCCATGATAAGGGGACACGATCTCTGCTTCGACAAGACGTGCCAATGAAAACCGCACCTCGAATCATGGAGCAGGAGGCTAAAAAGGTTCGAAATAATGACCGGGCAGGGACGTAACGTCTCGCTACAAAAAGTTGTTAGTAGATGGGACTTGTGAAATATTATACTCTTTGCGGCTATGTGTGGATCCCGTCTTGCAGAGCCAGACACGTTTTATGTGTTCGAGGACTACTTTGAAGTATTCGAAGGAGAAACACGCCTTGCAATGCTGAGGACGATCTACGCGCCGGACACATTGTCATTGAAGCCTGGGGCCATGAAGATACAAGACAGAAGACTTCCTCCCATGTTCGTATGGGACTCTCCTTTGCGTGGATGGCAAGCTTGGCATTCAGATATGAATATTCCTTTCTCTATAAACCGACTCTATACAACCCTAGCCCCCTTTGGTGTCTATATAAACCAAAGGGTTTAGTCCGTAGAGGCAATCATAATCATACAGGCTAGACAATTAGGGTTTAGCCATTTTCTCTATAAACCGACTCTATACAACCCTAGCCCCCTTGTCCCTGTTACCATCAATCCTTAGGCGCACAGTTCGGGGCCCCCTACCCGAGATCTGCCAGTTTTGACACCGACATTGGGGTCGGGTCTGGATTACCTGTGTGGATAGACAAGGCCGAGCAGCGTGAAGGAGGGTCACCAACGAGGAGGCGGCGCTGCAAGCAAGGAGTGAAGGTTTCAACTTGGAAAGGAAGGCGGAAACAGGGGAAATGTGGCTTTTGGTAAGGGGGAGGGGGCGGGGAGGTAGATATTTCCACGGAAGCAGAAAATTTGGAATCGCTTCAGCGAAAAAACTAGCGCGCAAAGTGTCATCAGACACGGTCCCTGATTCAGAACTGTGTACAATATGTGAACATCACAAATGATTTAGATAGCTTAACCCGTGTGTGATGAGTTTGAACGTCAAAAATTTTGGTTCGAATTTCCCTGGTTACAGTGGTCATCCACGTCATTGCATAATTTGGGTACACAAAGGAGACTACATCACACCCACACTTCTTAATTGAGCAGTTCAGCAATTAAACAGGTCTATCTGGCCTAAACATTAATCTAACAAATTAATGACCGATGCTCTTAATTAAAAAAAAGAGTACTATTACGGCTGGTGCTCGTTGATCTCTGCCACCTCCTCCATGTCGAGCTTGCGCCCGACGGTCTCCTGGGGAAGGGGCTCCATGGCATCCGTCGCAACATACTCGGCAAGCATCGCACCATCCGTGTCCGCCATCTCTTTGGAAAAGGCCACCATGAGCTGAGCGTGGGTGGCCGCGATCTGGGCTTGGACGGGCTCCGTCGTTGCAAGGTATGCGGTGGAGGAACAAACGGCTACTCAAATGCTCTCATTGATTGCCAACTCTTCGGCCGTGGGTTGCCGACCGTTGTTGGAGAAGCTTCGTTCGATTTGTGCGGTGACCGCCACGAGCTGGGCATGGGCGGCCTCGACATGGTCGTGGGCGGCCTCCATCAAGGCTAAGGCCGTCGCTGGGGAACAGACAGCTATTGTGCCGCTCTCGCTGGTTGCTATCCCGGAGGCAGATGTTGTTGCCGCCAGCTAAGAAGCAACAACGGTCATTTGGGCTGCATTGGCCGCCTGGTCTTAGATTGTGGCCGCACTCATGCACCTTGTTAGCACGCGCATGGCGGCTGTGGCCACGCCCTCGCCAGAGTGGGGCGCCGAAGTTGCCCTCATGACGCGGGTCCACGTCCCCAAATTTCACCGGCTAATGTGCTTGACCGCCGACTATGGACTATAGCCGATGCACCTTCTCGCGTAAGCCATAGGTGTACTATACACCGACGGTGCTCCAGGATATTTTGTACTGCATCTCACACAGTTGGTGATAATAAACTGTGTGGGATCTACTTGATTTTTCATCTTGATTTGAATTACATAATGGGGTCACAATGGCAATGGACGGTGTTTGAATTGCTAGACCTTTTATCGATTGTGAACACGCAACTATATGTGTGTCGTAAAAGAATTGGAATTATTCAGGCTTCGTTTGGACATTTTATACATTAAATTGGTTTTCTAGCCATTTCAGGTGCACAATTCAAAATTAAACTATGTGCACATCCTCCGGTGCACGAACATGGGTTGAAATATCATATATGTGTCCATGTGTTTATGCTTATGTCCCATGCAAGAAATGGGGATGAATTTCGAACAGCATGGCACCATGGTTCTCCGGCAAATGTCAACGTACTTGCTTTTGTAATTCTAGTAAATCCAGCAGTCGTCCGAAATTCATGAAACTTGACATGCTATCATAGAGCAGCATCAACATGCCGTGGTAAAATTTTTGTCCCATTTGGGGCAGGTTTGGGCATAAGTTTATGACAAACCAGAGCTTCTCACAACAAGTGTGATGGTTTCGGTAGGGAACGTTTCACCTTTTTGGACGAAGCAATATCCGTTGCCTCTTCTCGATTTCAAAATTTTTTCCTAGTGTCAACATAGAACAACATGAGTGTTGTGTCAATTTTTGGGATTTCGGGGTTCGCTTGGACATTTTTATACATTAACTGTATTTTATATAGATTCATGTGCATAATTAAAATTGAACTACAGGCACATGCTCTAATGCATATAAATTAGTTAAAAATTCAAATCTGTGTCCTTGGTTGCATGCTTAGGTCCCACGCAAGAAATGAGAATGAATGTGAAACACCCTAAAACCGTCACTCGGCCGCAAACATTGAGATGCCTGATTTTTAAATTCTAGTAAATCCATAACTCGTCTGAAATTCATCAAACTTGGCATGCTATCTTGGAGCGACATCAACGTGCCGTGATAAAAAAATTTAACCAGATCGTGATAATTTTTTGTCCCATTTGGGGAAGGTTTGGGGATATGCTTCTCACAAACCAGAGCTTCTCACAACAAGCATGATGGTTTCGGTAGGGAACATTTCACGTTTTTGGACGAAACGATATGCATTGCCTCTTCTCGATTTCAATCTTTTGCTAGTGTCAACATAGAACAACAGGAGTGTTGTGTCAATTTTTGGGATTTTTCGGGGTTCGCTTGGACATTTTTATACATTAACTGAGTTTTCTATGCATTCGTGTGCATAATTCAAATTTGAACTACAGGCACATGCTCTAATGCATAGAAATTGGTTTAAAATTTAAATATGTGTCCTTGGTTGCATTCTTAGGTCCCATGCAAGAAATGGGAATGAATGTCAAACACCCTGCCATCGTCATTCAGCCGCAAACGTTGAGGTACCTGGTTTTTAAATTCTAGTAAATGCAAAGATTGTCTGAAATTCATGAAACTTGGCATGCTATCATGGAGCGGTATCAACAAGTCGTGGTAAATTTTTTGTCCCATTTGGGGCAGGTTTGGGGATATGCTTCTCACAACATGCCTGATGGTTTCGGTAGGTAACGTCCCACCTTTGGGGACGAAACGATATCCATTGCCTCTTATTGCTTTCAAAACTTTTCTTGTGTCAACATAGAACAACATGAGTGTTGTGTCAATTTTTGGGATTTTTCGGGGTTCGTTTGGAAATTTTTATGCATTAATTGGGTTTTTAATGTATTTCTATGCATAATTCAAATTTGAACTAAATGCACATGCTCCAATGCCTATAAATTGGTTGAAAATTCAAATGTGTGTCCTTGGTTGCATGCTTAGGTCCCATGCAAGAAATGGAATGTCAAACACCTTGCCACCGTCACTCGTCTGCAAACATTGAGATACCTAGTTTTTAAATTCTAGTAAATCCAAACATCATCTGAAATTCATGAAACTTGGCATGCTATCATGGAGCGACATCAACATGCCGTTGTAAATTTTTTGTCCCATTTGGGGTAGGTTTGGGTATATGCTTCTCACAAACCAGCGGTTCTCACAACAAGCCTGAAGGTTTCAGTTGGGAACGTTCCACCTTTGGGGACGAAACGATATCCGTTGTCTCTTATTGCTTCCGAAAAATTTCTAGTGTCAACATAGAATAACAAGAGTGTTGTGTTAAATTTTGGAATTTTTTGTGGTTTGTTTGGACATTTTTATACATTAACTGGATTTTCTAGGCATTTTATGTGCATAATTCAAATTTGAACTACATGCACATGCTCCAGTGCATATAAATTGGTTGAAAAATCGAATCTTTGTGCTTGGGTGCATGCTTAGGTCCCATGCAAGAAATGGGAATGAATTTCAAACACAAGGGCACCCTTGATTGTCGGCAAAATGTTGAGATACTTTGTTTTTAAATTCTAGCAAATCCACAACTTGTCTGAAATTCATGAAACTTGGCATGCTATCATGGAATGGCACCCAACATGTTGTAGTATTTTTCGTGTCCATTTTGAGAGAAGGCGCACTCGAATAATAGACAACAAAGGCATTTTGAAACAAATAGCTGCCACTCTAACATCGCAAACATTTGTATAATTCAAATCGTGTGTGTTATGTTAACCATTCATGTGACGCCACGTGTCTTCATTTTAATGGCTGGAGGTGCCGTGCGGACTACTGCTTGACTGAACGGGAGAAGTGTGAGTGCAATCCGGTGTGCAGGCTGGCCGAGAGGCGTGCAAGCTGTCCTCCAATGCGCAGGCTCACCGGGAAGCATGCGAGCTGTACACTGCGCAGGCTCACAGGGAAGTGCACCATTTGACTTCCATTGTCGCCCGCCTTCCTTTCCATTAATGACGCCCTCGCCATTGCTTAATACAGGCGGCCTTACTGTTCTCCTCCCATTCCCCTCCCTCCCGCAGACCTCCACCAATGCCATGGCGTCGAAATATCATCTGCCACTAGTCTTCAAGTTTGGTGAAGTCGACTCTGAGCCGGAGGAGATAGAAAATAAGGAGGAATGGGGCCTCATGGACATGGCCCAGAATGAGTTGGCCGCAGCGGTTGCTGCCCCGCTCCTGTCCCAGCTTCCATCCCCACACCCGCACCAGCGACCATCCCCGTAGCATTGACGAGCTGGTCGCCGAGCACTATCGCAGAGCTGGAAGCCGCGGGCGTCAGCGAGGTCTCCGCGGACCCGCGCGAGCTCATGTACATGCTAGCGCCAGCACCCGTTCCCGTGCGAGCCCCTCCACCCACCGCGGTGCCGGTCCCGTGCGTTTGGCTGCACCCGCCACGCCCGTGCGCCGCCCCTCAGCGGCATGGGACGCCACCGTCGACCGCTACCTCTCAGCGCCACCAGCTGCCGTCCTCCCACGCCTCGCCCGTCGATCACTCGGCGGCATGATGTTTGATTTACAAGTGAAGAACATTCTATGCCGCATTGAAGACTTTAACAATGGCGTCTTAGAGGATGACAACAACAACAACGGCGCGGCACGCTGCCTCCGCCGCCACCGAAAATTGTTTTTTTCTTGGGTTTAATATTGTAGCTCGATCATATGAATATAAATTTGCAGTATGACTGAATGAAAGATATGGTTTGAGCGAAGTTGCATTTTTCTGTCTTAATGTACATACTTATCAAACGATTTTCTTTTTAAAAAACATCAATGGTTTTTAAATATAAAACACTCATCGCAAACGTTTTAGTTAGAACACCCGTATGCAAACCGACAGCTTCCCCAGGAAACCAAGGGAAAATGTGTCGAGCAGGATTTGTGCAGCTCTTGATAGCAAATGTTTTAGATTGAACACCTGTATGCAAAGTGAGAGCAGGATTTGTGCATCTCTTCAATGCAACGGTTCTTTGGGTGACCCGTGTGCAACCACTTACAAACAATTTGGTAAAATTTGCATCTGTCATATTGGGTATGTTGCCATTTGTCAAACTGGAAAGATTGACATTTGTTGATCTAGTAACATTGCCATTTGTCAACCTTGGAACACTACGATGTGTCAAAATATGAAGCTAAAAATCACTAGCAGTATCTAATTTTTGCAACTAAAATTCAGTAATTAAGCATAGATTTCATTCATAGATTAAGCAATCGTTCTTTATACAAATAGTAAAACTCGACAGCTGAACTGACCAAACTTTTGACCAATTGTTGCCAACGACGTACTGAAATAGCTAGTTCTACTTTATGTACTAGCTAATTTTAAGTACGTTGTACAGTTCCACCACATCTATAGTCAGATGAACTGAACAAAATACACCCCTAAATACTACTACTACGGAGGGGCTTTGTACTACTTCCGGCAGCCTCTCCTTTGGCGAGCGCGCTCGGTAAGAGGCAGAGGAGGAGGAGCCTACCGACGAGCTGGACAATTGCAATACAGTGTCTGCCTCTACTGCACTCTCAGCGACGCTCACCTCGAACGCCCTCTGCCGCTCCAGACGACCCTTCTCGAAGCGGTGGTTCTCCTCGTAGATCTTCTGATTCCTCGCCGCTGAGGCGGCGTGTGCCGTGGCCACGGCGGCAGTAAGACTCTTTGCATGCTCGACGAGGCGCTCCTCCTCCTCTCGCAGGAACTCGGTGTAGCGCGCAAGGTCGTTGACGCACGTTCGGGCATCCACCTCTTCTTCCCGTAAACGGGCAGCAGTGGTGGAGCGGGTGATGACCGCAGTGGTCGATGGTGGGCTGGCAGCCACGACCACCACCTCCTGCCTTCGGGCCGCGGTGGCGGTGCGGGTGATAGCCACGGTGGCCGGCAGTGGGGTGGCGGCCACGACGGCCACCTCCTGCCTTCGGGCCGCGGCGGCGGAGTGGGCGATGGCCTTGGCTTTCGACGATGGTGTGGCGACAACGGCCGCTGACAACAACTGCCGACGGGCAACGGCGGCATAGCGTATGGTGTGTGTTCCGCGCACACCCAAAAGGGATGCCACGCACACTAAACTACGCCGGGGACTGCACCGCCGCCGCGGTGCAGCCTCCCATCTGGAGTAGTCCTCTAATGACGGCGAAGTGGCTAAGGGACAATGATGGACCGGTGCCATTGGCGATTGTGGGAGAAGTAGACAAGATAAGCTACAGGGAGGGAGGGGAAAATGCGACGCAGGACCCACCGACCGTGAGAGTTTATATAGCAGGTTCGTAAGCATTGGGATTTTGGGGATCTCACCGAGTCGGGTGGGAAGCTCGTGCGGGAACCTGTGAGGTTGCGCGGGAATGGGCTCACCGACGATTCATTGGCGCCACCGCTTGGCCAAAAGAACGCCCCAGCGTGTGGCGCAAGCTTGCGATGTAAGCCATCTGCGGTAGCAGGGTGACAAGACGTGCGAGAGGAGGACGAAAGGCCACATACACATACGGTTAATAAAAAAATGTTTGCGATTTAATTACCTACTATACCCTCGTCCTGGTTTATAAATAGGATTTAACCAATAAAATACAAATGCATGTTGCCAAAGATTATATAGTTGGATTCGTATTTGAACATAGTTTCCAATTATATAATTTTTATAACATGGATTAACATTTTGTTGGTTAAATTTGAGGGTAAAGTATGGCACAGAATATAAAGGGGACTAGAGACCAAGATGGAGGTAGTAGCACACGGCCGCTCTCTACACAGCGATGCAACTATCGGCCGTCTTGTAGGCGACCATTTCCTGCGTGTTCAACTGCTCTATGCATGTGGTTGCTTGCGGTTGAGGCAGCCGCGGCGCACTCTGCTCGTGTCCCGCCATGTGTGCTCTACTCTCGCGTCCCTCCGGGTGGTCTACCCTAGTCCCTCCATGCATGCTGCCAGTGTTTGGGGTCGGCGCACGATCATGCACGTTTGTGTGCATGCGGTTGCCCCGGTTGCGGCGCGACAATGCAATTACCCGCTGCAAAAACTGCCATGCGGACGCGCAGAGAATCCAGGCCACCCGGCCCCCATTTATTCATGCAGCTATTTACCTTCGTATCTCACATTACACGACACAATAAGCACACCCACGACGACACATACAGAGAGGACATCCAGCGATTCCAATGGCGATCCCTGTGGGACCAATGGCGCTCCCAGCGGCCGACGACAACAGCGTCAGGTAGTTCACCATGCATCATGTATTGGACACCTACATGACGGGGATGGCTCTCTCGGTGGTGTACATGAACAATCCGGTCTCGGTGGAGAGCTCCATCCAAAATATGGAGCAGTTCCTTATCGAGGACAAGTACCAAGTGGTCGGCTTCGACCTCGAGTACACCATCGGTCGTGCCGGGCATGATCAAAAGGTTGTCGTCGCCCAGTTGTGCGTGCGACATGACGTCCTCGTCTATCACTACCACCTGGCCACAAGGCCTTGCAAGCGTTTCTCTAGGTTTATCAACAACTTCGACTACAGTTTCGTTTTGGTGGGAACCACCAACGATCTAAAAGCGCTCAAGGTTTCGGGCATGCAATGCCCGAATTTTATCAACATCCAGCACCACTACAAGGTCTGGGGCAGTGAAAAAAATAAACTGAACTCCCTGGTTGACCTCTCCTCAGCCATCATCGAACCCTACTACATGAAGATGAAGAATGAGAGCAAGAAGGACTAGAATGCCTAGCACAGTATGTGGCATGAGAGACTGGATGAAGAACTTGTCAAGTACGCGTCAAGGACGCATACGCAAGCTATGAGATGTACAGGCGGATCGCTGACATGAGTAAGTGCCTTCTTCTTTGCCCCAGATGAGGGAGCGTTACAAGAAGTAGATGACTAGACGATCGTTTCTCCTACTTTAGAATGCATGCAATTGTTCATTAAGGTGTGTGCGAATAATCTGTATAGTCACTTATGTAATTGGATGTTTATTTCAGTTATATATATACATGTTACTCTTATGTAGACAGATCAAATCACACGGCTTATTAGCAACAATCATCTGTGTTATTATTGGTCTTCGCACACATTTATGGTTACGGGCCTGTTTGCCACTGTAGCGACCAGACCTCAAACAGTCTGATCTCTGTGCTCCGGTGTCATCCCTGGATCAGTAATGCTGACACCACACAGTACTCGAAGGATTTATAGCAGAGTAGCAATCACACACTTATTACATCGAGTGTCTCAAAAGAGAACTTATTACAATAAATATGGCTAAAGGCCATCTAATAACGATAACAACGGAAGGCTTGGAAGATAAGTGAGTCCATCAACTCCAACGGCATCACTGAGTATAGAACCACGACCTAAAACTCCTCAATCGTCGTATGAAAAGTCTGCAACATTAACGTTGCAGCCCGAAAACGGGTCAGCATGTGGAATATGCTGGCAAGATAACACATAGAGAATAATGGAATGCAACAGCTATACTATATGCATATTTGGCTGGTGGAAAGCTCTATGGTTACAGTTTTTGCGTAAAGCCAATTTTTCCCTACTTCAAAGGAATAAATTAATTACTATCATGGTGGTTGTTAAACATTGAGAATGGTTGACAGCATTCTCAATCCCAATTAAGTAACATCATTAAAACCCAACAAAATTAATTTAGAGTAACATGTTGAGATTCACATGATAATCCAGGTACTAGATACTCAAGATGTCCATAACCGGGGACACGGCTAACCATGATTAGTTTGTTACACTCTGCAGAGGTTTGCGCACTTTTCCCCACAAGACTCGATCGCCTCCGTTGGATTTCTCGCACTACATGGTGTTTGAGAAACGGATGACCGAGACATAGTCTTTCAGAAGCGCTAGCACCTTATGATCCGGTAGACCGTACCACCTACATCCCCTACATCTGCTAGTCTACCACTGTAAGAGTTCGCACAACTTAGTCAACTATGCCAGAGCCCATAATGGCTTGTGGCTGCACACGGAAGTTTCTAGTATGAATAATCTCATGATCCCTTTGAGCCTGGGTGGCGGTCCAAAAGAAAAACAGGCAAGTCCTGGAAACCCCAGGTGCCTCAATCCACCCAGATGTGTGTTAGGTTGCCACCATAGATAAACCATTAATTAACAATCTCACATCTGTCATGGATATAACTCACCCAATCCACATCTACTAGCATAGCATGGCATAATAAGCAAACATAGAAGTAACTCCCAAAGGTTTGATAATAAACAGGTAATAGGTACTACCTCATCTACTTCCCATCCCACAATTTAATTAGATCCTAATCATGCAATGTGTGAGGGTTGATCTAATGCAATAAAACTGGGTTGTAGAAAAAGTATGATCAAAGTGTTACTTGCCTTGCTGATGATCCGCGAAACCTAGAGATTCGAAGTAACAGGCGGCGCACTTCGGGTATTCTATCGCAGACAAACAACAAGCATACAATAAGTACTCATCTAATGCACAGGTAAAACTCAAATAGAAGATCTAACCAGAAAGTTCAACTTAAGAACCCTGGTTTGCAAATAGAATCAAATCGAACGAAGCAAAAGAAATCAAACGGCGAAAGAAAACAACTTCGTTCTACTAATCTGGATCTAGGGCAAATTTTACAGTAGCAAAAACATGTTTAAGTTGATTATTTAGAAAGAGGGTTTCGAGACGAAACTCCAGCGCTTGAATCGCCTGATTCCAATAAACGAGCGAAAAGTTATACTAAAACGAAAATCGGATCAGAAATCGCGATCAGAAAATAACCGCGAAAAAATCCGATGAAAAAGAAAAACGACGAACAGATTTTTTTTAACGGCACGGAAAACGAGGCGGCGGCGAACCTCGGGCGGCGCGCAACTCCGGCGGCGGCGGCGGCGGCGGCTGGGGCTTGGGGTGCGCTAGGGTTAGGGCGGCGGTGGTGGGTTGGCTCGGCTCGGGCCTCGGGCGCGCCTTATAAAGGCCCCGGCCAGGCGGAGTCCTGGCCGAGTACGGCCCAAAGTCGGTTCCGCGTTTTTTTAAAATAATTCCGCTCGGAAGAAAAATAAAAAGAAATACTAAACGGACTCCAAAAATCACGAAATAAATTTTCCCGGGTTTCTAAAATCAAGCCCGATAAAGTGAACATTTATGTGGGCCCAAACTACAACTTTGAAAAACACGCATTTTTCCTAAATTCAAATAAAATACCGAAATACTCCGAAATAAAACTTATTTGATTTGTTTATTAAATCCTCAATATTTTATATTTTGGGAAAGTCATTTTATTCCCTCTCTCATATTTTTGTAATAGAAATAATTGATGATAAAATAAATAAAATCAAATGATCCTGTTTACATAATTTGAGAAAACTCAAATATGTAAATAACGAAATCCCCAACTCTCTCCGTGGGTCCTTGAGTTGCTTAGGATTTTCTAGGATCAAAACCAAAAGCAAAATAAAATATGATATGCATGATGATCTAATGTATAACATTCCAAATTGAAAATTTGGGATGTTACAAACCTACCCCCTTAAGATGAATCTCGCCCTCAAGATTCGGGTTGGCTAGAAAATAGGTGAGGGTGGTCTTTGAGAAAATCTTCCTCTCGCTCCCAGGTGGCTTCATCCTCCGTGTGGTGGCTCCACTGAACTTTGCAAAACTTGATAACCTTGCTACGAGTAACTCGGGTGGAAAACTCAAGAATCTTGACTGGTTTCTCCTCATAGGTCAAATTGTTATCCAACTGAATTGCTTCTAATGGCACTGTGTCTCTCAAAGGTATGTGAGCCATCTCCGCGTGACACTTCTTCAACTGAGAAACGTGAAACACATCATGAACTCCTGTTAATCCTTCTGGCAATTCCAACTTGTAAGCCACTTCTCCCATACGCTCCAAAACTCGATATGGTCCTACAAATCGTGGCGCTAACTTCCCCTTAACTCCAAAGCGCTTAATCCCTCGAAGTGGGGATACTCGAAGATAAGCTCTGTCTCCGACTTCGTAAACTGTCTCCTTGCATTTAGAATCTGCGTAGCTCTTCTGCCTGGACTGGGCTACCTTGAGCCTATCACGAATCAACTTCACCTTCTGTTCAGACTCCTTAATCAGATCTGGTCCAAACAACTGGCGGTCTCCAACTTCGTCCCATGACAACGGTGTCCTGCACCTCCTTCCGTACAGAGCTTCGAAAGGGGCCATCTTCAAAATGGTCTGATAGCTATTATTGTAAGAGAACTCTGCATATGGCAAATTATCGTCCCAACTAGATCCATAATCTAGCACACAAGCTCTCAGCATATCCTCCAAAATCAGTCTGTCCATCCGTCTACGGATGAAAAGCTGTACTAAATTTTAACCTAGCACCCAAAGTCTCATGCAACTGCTTCCAGAACTTTGAGGTAAACTGGGTTCCTCTTTCTGATACGATGCTCCTCGGAACTCCATGCAAACATACGATCCTTGTCATGTATATCTTTGCCAAATTAGCACTGGTGTAAGTGGCCTTTACTGGGATGAAATGTGCTACCTTCGTCAATCGAGCGACTACAACCCAAATCGAGTCATAGCCTGAATGAGTCCTTGGTAACCCCGTGATAAAATCCATGCCTAGCTTATCCCACTTCCATTCGGGTATCGGCAATGGTTGCAACAATCCTGCTGGCTTCTGATGCTCTGCCTTTACTATCTGACATACGTCACAAACTGCTACATACTCCACAATATCCTTTTTCATTCCGGTCCACCAGAAAACATCCTTCAAATCCAAATACATCTTGGTATTTCCTGGGTGAATCGAATACGGTGAATCATGTGCCTCTTGCAGAATCAACTTCCTGATTTCCGGGTTATTGGGCACGTAAACACGGTCTTCAAACCATAGGGTGTCGTGTTCATCCTCGCGAAATCCTTTAGCTTTTCCTTTGCTCAGTTTCTCCTTTATAGCGGCAATCTCTTTGTCAGTTTTCTGAGCTTCTCTGATTCTGTCCATCAAGGTTGACTGAATTTCTAGTGCTGCTACATAGCCTCTCGGAACTATTTCCACACATGGTTCACGAAGATTTTCTGCTAACTCCTTGGGTATTTCTCCCGTCATTAGTGTATTGACATGGCTCTTGCGGCTTAATGCATCAGCTACTACATTAGCCTTCCCGGGATGATAATGCAATCTCATATCATAATCCTTGATGAGCTCCAACCATCTCCTTTGTCTGAGATTCAACTCCTTCTGCGTGAAAATGTACTTCAGACTCTTATGATCCGTGTACACCTCACAATGATTTCCAATGGGTAAATGTCTCCATGTCTTCAATGCATGCACTACGGCTGCTAACTCCAAATCATGCATAGCATAATTCAACTCGTGGGGCTTCAGTTGTCTTGAGGCATACAAAACAACTCTCCCTTCCTGCATAAGCACTGCTCCAACTCCTCGACGTGAAGCGTCGCAATACACCTCATAATCCTTGTTTTGATCTGGCAAAATCAACACTGGTGAGGTAACCAAACGTTTCTTCAACTCCTGGAAACTAGCCTCACACTCCTCAGTCCATTTGAACTTAGCATCCTTCTTCAGCAACTCCGTCATAGGTTTCGCGATCTTTGAGAAATTTTCAATAAACCTACGGTAGTATCCTGCGAGTCCAAGAAAACTTCGGATCTCTCCAACTGTAGTTGGGGCTTCCCACTTGGTCACGGTATCAACTTTAGCGGGATCTACTGCTATACCTTCTCCAGATATAACATGTCCGAGGAATCCTACTTCCTTCAACCAAAACTCACATTTGCTGAACTTGGCATATAATTGATGTTCTCTGAGCTTTCCAAGTACCAAACGCAAATGCTCCTTATGCTCCTCTTCATTCTTCGAAAATACCAGGATATCATCAATGGACACTACGACGAACTTATCCAAAAACTCCATAAACACTTTGTTCATCATGTTCATAAAATAGGCAGGCGCGTTAGTCAGTCCAAATGACATAACGGTATACTCATACAGCCCATACCTGGTGGTAAAAGCTGTCTTCGGAATATCCTGTTCTCGAATCTTCAACTGATGGTATCCTGATCGCAAATCGATCTTGGAAAACACTTTAGCTCCTTGCAATCGATCAAGCAGATCATTGATCATTGGTAGCGGGTACTTGTTCTTGATTGTTACTTCATTCAATCCTCGATAGTCAACAACCATCCTTAACGATCCATCCTTCTTCTCTACTAGAAGTACTGGTGATCCTCAAGGCGAAGAACTTGGGCGAATGTAACCTTTATCCAGTAACTCCTTAATCTGCTTATTAATTTCCACCAAATCTTTTGCTGGCATCCTATATGGTCTCTTCGATATTGGCCCAGTGCCTGGCAAAAGCTCAATCAAAAACTCAATGTCTCTATCCGGTGGCATGCCTAGCAACTCTTCGGGAAATACATCAGGAAAATCCTTTACCACTGGTACTTCCTCCTGCACAACTCCTGATAAGGAATTTACTTGTGTCCTATTTGGCACATGCCGGGATACATACTTGATCCTTCTCCCTTCTGGTGTGGTAAGCAAAATTGACTTACTAGCGCACTCAATATTCCCTTCATACTTTGATAACCAATCCATGCCTAATATCACATCCAATCCTTGAGATTCCAATACTATTAGGTCTGAGGGAAAAACATAGTTACCAATCCTTAATGGTAACCGATCACACCATAGACTTGCCACATACTCTGCTCCTGGCGAGGTTACTAACATGAGTGATCTAAGGGCTTGGGTTGGTAGGTTATACTTATCCACAAATCCCCTTGATATGTATGAATGCGATGCACCAGTATCAAAAAGAACGAGTGCAGTAAATGACTTAACCAAAAACTTACCTATTACTGGATCGGGCTGAGCTTCAACCACCTCCACATTAACGTGACCATGAAGACTGCAGGGCTTACACCCCACACCATTTTATTATAAAAAAACAAACACATACAGGGTTTCCTTAAGGTGAGGAAAAGAAGAAAAATAAACAAAGAAAAAAGAAAGAAAGAGGAAGAAAAACTATACAGGGTAGGGGAGCACTATACCTATAAATTACAAATAAACAAAGGAGACAAACAGGAACTCTCCTCAAGGAGGAAGAAAATCAATCCACTTGAGAAGGGCGTCTCTAAATTTCTGTTTTATTCGGTGGGAGAGCAGAGTGATATCATGAATGAAGCTATTCCTCCATGCCCTGAAAGAGGGCTGAATGTTCCTGAAAGTTCTATCATTCCTGATCTTCCAAATATTCCACCAGGCCATGAAAACCACCTCCCCAAAAAAAGGTTTGTTGAAATCCTTCCTTGCATGATGAGAAATTTCCACCATATCTTCACCATTTTTCCATTCAATTTGTAGGTAATTCCAGACTCGAGCACTAAAATTGCACTAGAAGAACAGGTGATTTCTGTCCTCCAGAGCTCCAGTCAGACAAAGAACACATTCAGGCCCTTCATTGATTCTCCAATGTCTCCTCTGAATCATGTCCTTGGTGTTAATCTTGTCCATGATGACAAGCCAAGCAAACATCTTGATCGACATAGTGCAGCAACTTTTCCATATCCATCCCAGGATGGGGTTTGAGACCATTGGCTGATAGACAAAATCATAAAACTTTTTTGCTGTATACTCTGATTTCTTGCCATGCCTCCATCCCAGTGGTCATTAGATAGATTATCAAAATGGAAAGACACCATTAATGAGGAGAGCTGTTGCATTTCTTGGAAGGCTTGTTCAGTCATAGGCAAGTGGAAAAGCTCCTGAAAAGAACTAGCCTGAAAAACTTCCTTGACTGAGAGGTTTTTGTGGAGACAAAAAGAAAATAGCCTAGGAAATCGCTGTTGCAGAGGAACCAAACTATTCCCAATTTGCCAGTAGTCTGACCAGAACTGCACTGTATCTCCACTATGAACATCAACCGACGTAACGGCTCTGAAATTATCCATCAACTTGCATACATCTTTCCACCAAAAGGAGCCACAGAGAATAGTATCATGTGGAATCCTTTCAAAGTAGTAAGAGTCCCAAACTAATTGCACCCAGGGCACATCCATCTTATTATAAAATTTGCTGAGGTGTTTCAATAAGAGAGCATCATTCTGCAGTCCAAGATTTAAAATCCCAAGCCCCCCTTTGACTTGGGTCTACAAACAAGTTGCCAAGCCGCCAGAGAGTGACCCTTTTCCTGACCATATTTCCTCCATAAACACTGCCTTTGGATTCTTTCCAATTGTTTTAAAATACCCTGAGGAATGGACAAGCTACAAAGGAAAAAGATAGGCAAGGAAGAGATCACAGAATTGACTAATTGCAGTCTGCTCCCTTGTGGCAAGAACCATGAACTTGCTGTCAATCTTCTCTCCATACAATCCACAAGAAGAAGGAGGTTAACTATTTTAGGCCTGGTGGTCCCCACTGGCAGCCCCAGATATGTAAACGGCATAGTGCCTAATTTGCAATCAAAAAAGGCAGCCAGGTCAGAAGCATCCTGCTCAACTACATTGATAGGATACATGGAGAATTTATGGAAATTGATCTGCAGTCAAGTTGCCTGTGAGAAGGAATGCAAAACTGATTTCAGAGCCCTCAATTGACTTAGATCAGCATTTAGGAATAGCAGTGTGTCATCTGCATATTGGACCACTTGGTAATCTGGATCATGGGTAAGTAGGGGCCTGCTTATTAAACCTTGTTGGAGAAGATTGTTCACTAAAGTCTGTAAAAGATCAGCCGCAATAACAAATAGTAAGGGAGAAATTGGGTCCCCTTGTTTGACTCCACATTTGCATTTGAAATGAGTACCAGGGACTCCATTCAATAGTACAGAAGAAGTGCCAGAAGACAGCAACTGCTTAATCCAAACAATCCACCTTTCGTCAAAACCTTTTGCAGTTAAGATCTTTATGATTGCCTCATGCTGGATAGAGTCAAAAGCCTTTTCAAAGTCCAACTTAAGAAAAAGGATGGGCCTTTTAGACTGATTGCACTGATGGATATACTCAAACGTCCAAGCAACACAATCCTGGATTGTTCTTGATTTGATGAAACCATATTGGTTTTTATGCACACATTTGGTGATTTCCAGTTGAAATCTGTTAGCCGCAAGCTTTGTAAGAAACTTTAGGCCAATAGAGGTTAGAGAGATTGGTCGAAAATCTCCCACACCCTCAGGTGTCTGCTTCTTTGGGACCAGGGTAATGAATGCATCATTCAAATTTTCTAATTGCACTGTTCCAGCATGAAACTCCGTAACCAGCTGTATAAAATCAGCAGAGATTATATGCCAACACTTTTTTAAAAAGAGCCCGTTAAAGCCATCAGGTCCAGGGGCCTTATCAATAGGCAAGTCCTTGATAACCTGCTCAATTTCTTTTAAATCAAAAGGTTTTGTGAGCACCTCCAAACCCTGGACCCTGGGTATTAGGGACAAAATGGTTTCATCCAAAGAAATTGACTTAACTGTCCCCATTCTGCTTTTGAAGGTTGTCAGGAATTCTCTGGCCATTTCCTCATGGTTAGATGTTACTGTTCCATCTGTCAGCAACAAGCTTGCCACAGAGTTTTTTCTAAATCTTTCAGTTGCCATGGCCTGAAAGAATTTGGAGTTTTCCTCTCCCACTTTGATATACCTAATTGTGCATCTTTTCCTCCAGTACAAGTATTGCATGTGAAGCAGGTGTTCATGGTGCATTTTAATTATTTTCCTGAAATTAAACTCAGGCCTGGATAAAGATCTCTTATCTTCAAGATTGTCCAACCAAAGAATTACCCAGTTACACTTCTCAATCAACCTTTTGATGTGTGATAAACCTTTCTGCCATTTCTTGAGAGCAAACCTCAAAGCTTTCAGTTTGTCCACAATTATTGCCGAAATATGAGTCTTACGACTGGGGCGAGCCCACACCTCCTGCACACATTCCATAAAGCCTGCCTGATGAATCCAAAAGTTTTCAAACCTGAAGATATGTGCTTTGGGAATTGCTGTATTGATGGCCACCAGACAAGGAACATGGTCAGACGCAGTCTTTGCCAAAGGGGTCAGTTGGGTCATGGGATATATGTTAATCCAACTTGCAGAAGTAAAAACCCAGTCCAACTGTTCCAGGAGTGGCCTGTCTTGCATGTTAGACCATGTGAATTTACGTCCTTTTAGAGGAAGTTCTAACAATCCCAAATGGCCAATTATTTCATTGAAAATGAACATATCATTAATATCACCCCCGGGAAGATTTCTATTATCAATGGAACGGATGAAGTTGAAGTCCCCCATTAACATCCACATTTCATTCGGATCAATGTCCAAATTGTAAATCCAGGAGACAAACTCATCTCGCAACTCACCCTGGCATGGACCATACACATTAACCAGAAACCATTGTTCATTATTATGGACCGAGGTAAAATGCATAACAATAGCGTATGGTTTAACTGTGAGAAGGGTGCCACGGAACATATCAGATCGCCACGCTGTTAAGAGGCCCCCAGATGCTCCGCTAGAGGGAGACTCAACAAATTGATCAAACCCTTGAGGACAAATGCTTTTCATGATAGAGCGCGAGCAAGAGGATAACTTAGTTTCCTGCAAACAAAGCACTGAGCACTGACTCTCTATCACTTTCTCCCTGACAGAGCGCTGCCTAGCATCTGAATTCAGACCATGAACATTCCAGCATAAAACTTTCCAACTACGCGTTGTGACACGATTCATGGATAATCATGGCGTATAGAAGTAATAAAAGTGTGGCACATAATGCCACACCCTCCAAAATAAAGCTAAATTCAGTACCCCAGAGTGTCATATCCCAGCCCGGACTTAGTTCAACAGTAATAAAAACAGACACATCCAGCACCATCAGACATGGCATATAAAGTAACATAAAAACTAATTGGAAGATGCAGATGAGTTCTCCTGAGGATTAGCCATAAGCTTGTCCACCGTTAGGAGCGCAGGATCAACCTCCAACTGCGCCCCCACAGCTTGGAGAACATGAAGCGGGGTGTGAGGTGGTGCAGTGGGCCGAGCGTCTTCAGTATCATCCGCAGAAGTGGACTGGGCCTTGTCCTCCATGGGCTTTGCACGGGGGCGCTTTTTAGATGGCTGCAGAGAAAGTTGCTCAAAGACCACGTTTTTGTACCCATCTAACTTTGCCGCGCTCCGAGTGCAACGCCTTAGTGACGTATTAACGTGGTTCACCTGTCCCCTGTTTAAAGGGTTCGGCTTCTTTCCCGAGCTTCCATTGCCGTTTTGGCCTTCAGGACATTCATTTGCATAATGTCCTGGCTTCGAACACTTATAGCAAGTGACGTGGCTCAAGTCCTTCTTGGCTGGGGTTGATGGGGTGCTACGGTTATGGCCATTGCTTCCTCCATTCCCATTACCATTCTTGGTGCCATTGTGATTGTGCGGGCTACCTACTCCATGGGTATGATGAAAATTTCCTCCCGGTCTAGGGGTAAAACGAGGCTTCTGCTGAGCTCCTGAATTATACCTTCCTTGTCCATACTTCCTCTTGCGGTTCTCAATTTGCTGCTGCTTCCCTTCAATCATAAGAGCACGATCTACCAACTCCTGGTAGTTGTTGAAGGTGGCTACCATCAACTGCATACTCAACTCATCATTCAATCCTTCCAGGAATTTCTCCTGCTTAGCTGCATCTGTAGCAACGTCATCTGGGGCATATCGTGCTAGCTTACTAAACTCCTCCACATACTGGCCAACTGTCCGTCCTCCTTGGCGCAAGTTACGAAACTCACGCTTCTTGATGGCCATTGCTCCCGCTGAAACATGGGCAGTACGAAAAGCCTGCTGAAACTGGTCCCATGTGACAGTGTCGACTGGGAAGGTGGATGTGAAATTCTCCCACCAAGATGCTACGGGTCCTTCTAACGGATGTGCGGCAAACTTCACCTTCTCCGCATCTGCGCATCCTGCTGTGGTCAACTCCCTAGCTATCTTGTGGAGCCAATCATCTGCTACTATCGGCTCGGTGCTACTGGAAAACACCGGCAGATTCAGCCTAAGAAAACGGGCTAAGTGGTCAACAGGTGGTGGTGGTGGGTTGTTGTTGTTGTTCCCTTGATTCTGATTCTGAACTAGCAACTGCATCAAGGTGTTCTGCTGCTGGATCAACTGGGTGAGCTCCGGCGGAAAGGCAAATCCGGGGTCACGTCTCAGAGGCATCTGAGGGTTTAGAAAAGATGAGATATAAGAATAGAGGGGGTCTAAAGGGAAAACACTACCCATATGCACATGAGGCAAAAACAAACAATTCACTTCAATCAATCAAACAAGGACATACAATCGATCTAGCTATCGAAAAAGTGCTCGGACTACTATATTTACATGGTGGACTACTACTACTGATGAGGTGGTCTACTAGAAATATTCTACGGTTGTAGACTCCATGATATCTGCTCCTGCTTCATCCACATAGTCATCATCGCTACTATATTGTTCCGAGTCGGTGCCGTCAGTGATGATGTAGTCCTCTGGGCTAATCTCCTTGGGTTCTTTGTCTTCATCTACTGGTGTCGGGCCTCCCATAAATATTCCTATCTTCTTAATCAGATCGTCATTCTTATCCACCAATACTTCAATTTCTTCTTCATAATCTTCGCGTGTAGCCTTGAGTTCTTCCTCCAGTTCCTTGATTCTAGTCTTAGCCTTCTTCAGATCTATCATGTCAGCGCACATCTGATTCTCCTGTCGTTGAATGTGCTGGTTTAACTCCTGAATAAAAGCTGCAATTGATCTATCTTTCCTGGTGCTGATCATCTCCCAGTGTTCATCTCGGCGCCCACAAATCTGGTAGATAGTATCCTTAAGATCCTTGCGGTAGACTTCTCCAATGCTCTTTCCTAGACTCCAAGTTGGTGCATCAAAAGAAAACTCTATGGGCTCAGTGACTGGCATGAACGTCCTTCCTGGAACTTGAACTTGAATCATCCAGTGCTCTTCTTTAGGTAAAGTGGCGTTGTAGGTTCCCGTGAAGCTTGGTACTCCTATGTTCAGGTATCTAGTGACTTCCTTCAAGTGGCGTCCAAAGGGTGTATCTTCATCCGGTTGGGTGAACTTGTTCCTTGCATCCGCCATCCTAAAGAGTAGAAAAGATGAGAAGTCAAAAGAGAAGAGAGTGAGTAGTGATCTAGGTCTTTAGCTTAGTGGTCATGTCCTACAGTCAGCGTGTGCTCTGATACCATCTCTGTAGCGACCAGACCTCAAACAGTCTGATCTCTGTGCTCCGGTGTCATCCCTGGATCAGTAATGCTGACACCACACAGTACTCGAAGGATTTATAGCAGAGTAGCAATCATACACTTATTACATCGAGTGTCTCAAAAGAGAACTTATTACAATAAATATGGCTTAAGGCCATCTAATAACGATAACAGTGGAAGGCTTGGAAGATAAGTGAGTCCATCAACTCCAGCGGCATCACTGAGTATAGAACCACGACCTAAAACTCCTCAATCGTTGTCTGAAAAGTCTGCAACATTAACGTTGTAGCCCGAAAACGGGTCAGCACGTGGAATATGCTGGCAAGATAACACATAGAGAATAATGGAATGCAACAGCTATACTATAGGCATATTTGGCTGGTGGAAAGCTCTATGGTTACAGTTTTTGCGTAAAGCCAATTTTTCCCTACTTCAAAGGAATAAATTAGTTACTATCATGGTGGTTGTTAAACATTGAAAGTGGTTGACAGCATTCTCAATCCCAATTAAGTAACATCATTAAAACCCAACAAAATTAATTTAGAGTAACATGTTGAGATTCACATGATAATCCAGGTACTAGATACTCAAGATGTCCATAACCGGGGACACGGCTAACCATGATTAGTTTGTTACACTCTGCAGAGGTTTGCGCACTTTTCCCCACAAGACTCGATCGCCTCCGTTGGATTTCTCGCACTACATGGTGTTTGAGAAACGGATGACCGAGACATAGTCTTTCAGAAGCGCTAGCACCTTACGATCGGGTAGACCGTACCACCTACATCCCCTACATCTGCTAGTCTACCACTGTAAGAGTTCGCACAACTTAGTCAACTATGCCAGAGCCCATAATGGCTTGTGGCTGCACACGGAAGTTTCTAGTATGAATAATCTCATGATCCCTTTGAGCCTGGGTGGCGGTCCAAAAGAAAAACAGGCAAGTCCTGGAAACCCCAGGTGCCTCAATCCACCCAGATGTGTGTTAGGTTGCCACCATAGATAAACCATTAATTAACAATCTCACATCTGTCATGGATATCACTCACCCAATCCACGTCTACTAGCATAGCATGGCATAATAAGCAAACGTAGAAGTAACTCCCAAAGGTTTGATAATAAACAGGTAATAGGTACTACCTCATCTACTTCCCATCCCACAATTTAATTAGATCCTAATCATGCAATGTGTGAGGATTGATCTAATGCAATAAAACTGGGTTGTAGAAAAAGTATGATCAAAGTGTTACTTGCCTTACTGCTGATCCGCGAAACCTAGAGATTCGAAGTAACAGGCGGCGCACTCCGGGTATTCTATCGCAGACAAACAAAAAGCATACAATAAGTACTCATCAAATGCACAGGTAAAACTCAAATAGAAGATCTAACCAGAAAGTTCAACTTAAGAACCCTGGTTTGCAAAAAGAATCAAATCAAATGAAGCAAAAGAAATCAAACGGTGAAAGAAAACAACTTCGTTCTAGTAATCTGGATCTAGGGCAAATTTTACAGTAGCAAAAACATGTTTAAGCTGATTATTCAGAAAGAGGGTTTCGAGACGAAACTCCAGGCGCTTGAATCGCCTGATTCCGATAAACGAGCGAAAAGTTATACTAGAACGAAAATCGGATCAGAAATCGCGATCAGAAAATAACCGCGGAAAAATCCGATGAAAAAGAAAAACGACGAACAGATTTTTTTTAACGGCACGGAAAATGAGGCGGCGGCGAACCTCGGGCGGCGCGCAACTCCGGCTTCGGCGGCGGCGGCGGGCGGCGGCGGCGGCTGGGGCTTGGGGCGCGCTAGGGTTAGGGCGGCGGTGGTGGGCTGGCTCGGCTCGGGCCTCGGGCGCGCCTTATAAAGGCCCCGGCCAGGCGGAGTCCTGGCCGAGTACGGCCCAAAGTCGGTTCCACATTTTTTTTAAATAATTCCGCTCGGAAGAAAAATAAAAAGAAATACTAAACGGACTCCAAAAATCACGAAATAAATTTTGCCGGGTTTCTAAAATCAAGCCCGATAAAGTGAACATTTATCTACGTGCAAACTACAACTTTGAAAAACACGCATTTTTCCTAAATTCAAATAAAATACCGAAAAACTCCAAAATAAAACTTATTTGATTTTTTTATTAAATCCTCAATATTTCTATATTTTGGGAAAGTCATTTTATTCCCTCTCTCATATTTTTGTAATAGAAATAATTGATGATAAAATAAATAAAATCAAATGATCCTGTTTACATAATTTGAGAAAACTCAAATATGTAAATAACGAAATCCCCAACTATCTCCATGGGTCTTTGAGTTGCTTAGAATTTTCTAGGATCAAAACCAAAAGCAAAATAAAATATGATATGCATGATGATCTAATGTATAACATTCCAAATTGAAAATTTGGGATGTTACAGCCACGTATCACACACATCCTGCGGCAAACAGATTTGTAATCGGAAACGTGTGCGAAGACCGATAACAACACAGACGATTACTGCTAACAAGCCATGTGTGTTGTGAGCAAACGATTGCTGGTATACAATTGTGAGTGATTGATGAAAATCACCGACGGGTTCCATTGTTTAGTCCGTGTGCGATGTGATTTTCTTTCTCCGAACAACATCTACGCTTTGTCTACAGAGCATCAACATCTATACTTAAAAAGGAAGCATTGCATAACCAAATTAAGCATACAATTACACAAGTGACTACACACATAACATTTCCACACACCAAAGTAAGCAATTACATGCATACTAAACTAGGAGAAGCGAGGATCTAATCATCTACTTATTGTTGCAACGACGCTTGCCATTGCTCTTCTTTCGGCTGGATCCTTGGCCGTTTTGGGAAAGGAGGCACTTCCTCATGTCAATTATCCACATGTACATGTCGTAGCTCATGTACGCCTCCTTGGCCGCGTACACGACATGAGCTTTGTCGAGTTTCTCCATTCAGGCCGAGTGCCAGGCACGCTTGTCGTTGTTGCATGAATCCTTCATATCTGTGTAGTAGGGATCAATGATGGCCTCGGTGAGGTGAACCAGTTAGTCCTTCTCATGCTCTTTGCTGCCTTGGATCTTGTATTGGCCCTGGATGTCGAAAAGATTCTGGCAGGCGATGCCCGAATTCTCGAGCGCCATTACAGCGTTGGTGATGTCCACCATAGCAAACATGTAGTTGGGGCTGTTGACAAACCTGGCGAAATCCTCACAAGGCCTTGTGGCCAGGCAGCAGTGGTAGACAAGGAAGTGGTGGCGCACGCACATCTGGGCAATGACGACCTTGGGACGAGACCAGGCACGACCGCGGGTGTACTCGAGGTCGAACCCGACCACCTTGTACTTCTCCTCGGCAAGCAACAACTCCATGATGTGGATGGAGTCCTCCACCCAGACCGAGTCATTGGTGTGCACCACCGAGAGGTCCATGAAGCTTCTACGTGTGTCCACCACAGCACGCATGGTGAACTGCTGCTCGTCGTCGGCAGCCACTCGAAGCGCCATTAGAGCCGCGCAGGATACCCTCTAAGAATTTCCCGTGGTGGGTGTGCTTCTTGCAATGGTGGGGCGCGATCGAAAGGTTCAAGAGACACAAGGTTTAAACGGTCGCTGTAATAAATGGGGGTCGGCTGGCCTGTAATCGTCACGTCTTGTCACGACGTTGATAGCGGAGGATTCCAATGCACGCTTGACAATACCGCACCGCACGCGTGGGCTCGAAGAGGCGCCAAATGTATCGTCGATGAGCCTATTCCCGCGCTACCGCGTAGTTTACTGCGCAAGCTTCCCGCCTGGAAAGTTTGGCCACGCATCGGCTAGAAGAGGGGCAAATCATGGGCGTTTATTGGAAAAAAGCTTTGTAAAAACAAAGTGTGTGGAATGACTTCGGTCATAAGTTTACCTGTGGGTGATGAGTTCAAAGTTACACAGAAGGGTGATGATGGACACTCGAGTGCGATAATTAATTTTGCGCTCTACAAGGCACACAGTGGAAGAAACCAACAATGTGCAATAATGTCGAAGATCGCAGTCGAGTTAGTTACACAGATCGTGTGCTGTGAGATTGACAAGGTAAACAGACCCGAGCATGGTTAATAAAATCTAAGACCATTGCATATTAAGGTCAAAATAGTGCTACCAATATACGAGTCTCATACGAAGCCATTTCAATGATTGTACCACAAAAGCTTGAAATATTACAAGATTCAAATTCCAGAGTTATATGGCTCAAATTCGAAGACTACAAGGTTCAAATTGATGTTAGAAATGAAATTCTGCTCATCAGCTGCAAACACTCGCGCAGATCCACTGAATAGGGATATCAGAGAGGCTCAAACTAATATTACCACTTCTAAGTTTGGTTTCGAAACCTCACAATTTTTGCAAAGGGGTCAACCTCTGAGAAGTCATGTATGGATTTGACACGATGACTTCTGATTACTCTGTCATCTGAAGTTCCAAAATGAAATTCAGCATTTTGGAGCATATTCCATTCTACTGCAGGCGCCGACGCTGATCAACAAACCGTTCATTTTTGTGAAATAAATGTAGGGAAAAACTCATTACCTTCAGCACCCTTGCTCTGAGAACAAAGAACGTGGCGAATGTAATCTCCGGTAAGGTCCCTTGGTAGGAGTTCAAAGTAATTTCTGAGAGATGCAGATCTAGGCATTCGATGTGATTGTTATATTGTATCACATTATCCACCACGAGGCCTAATCTTATCTGCAAAAGAAGAAAACGTGTTAGTGCCTACATGTAGTTTTGAACACTACTACATGCCTATTTGGTTTGCAGGATTTGTAAAGTGCACTAACATGCCATTTTCGATCTGACATGATTAACATGGGCATTTGATTACATTCTAGAAAATTGTAGCCTTCTTCACAAGAGGTTGGACTGGATGAAAAGTTCCCTAAGAAAACTAGTACAGATGAATTCAAAGGAGAAATGCTTATTGATTGTAACCATATGGATCAAGCAACCAATATGGGGGGCATGTATGTACTGAAATCCTTCAAAATAATCCTTTAGAAATCATAGTACATTGTCATTGTAAACTTGGAAAAAGGTGTCACAAATTGAACTCCCTTATGGTTAATATTTAATAGGAAAGGAACATCACCTCGATATATAGCTTCTCTAGGCACGAAAAGCATCTCAGGAAACTGACAACTTGCTCTAGGTTGGGGCCGATAGATTCTAGTGCCAAGACATTCACTGCGCGTAGTTTCGGGCTCAAGCTTGTCGGAATCATTTTCTGAATGACAGAAGAACAAACATCTTCAAAATTGGAAATAATGTTAATTTGTAGAAGGAGAGGTAGAAGGAGGTGCTACCTCTTGAGCATGCGTTGGTTTTCCCTTGAAGAGGAAAGGGTGATGTAGTAAAGTAGCGTAAGTATTTCCCTCAGTTTTGAGAACCTAGGTATCAATCCAGTAGGAGACTAGACGCTAGTCGCATAGTACATGCGCAAACAAAATAAGAACCTTGCAACCAACATGATAAAGGGGTTGTCAATCCCTTCACGGCCACTTGCAAAAGTGAGATCTGATAAAGATAATGAGATAAATATTTTTGGTATTTTTGTTGTATAGATTGAAAAGTAAAGATTGCAAAATAAATAGTAAACTAGAATTGTAGATCGGAAACTTATATGATGTAAATTAAATCCGGGGGCCATAGGTTTCCCTAGTGGATTCTCTCAAGATAGCACATATTACGGTGGGTGAACAAATTACGGCTGAGCAATTGATAGAAAAGCGCATAGTTATGATGATATCTAGGCATGATCATGAACATAGGCATCACGTCCGTGTCAAGTAGACCGAAACGATTCTGCATCTACTACTATTACTCCACACATTGACCGCTGTCTAGGATGCATCTAGAATATTAAGTTCATAGGAATAGAGTAACGCATTAGGCAAGATGGCATGATGTAGAGGGATAAACTCAAGCAATATGATATAAACCCCATCTTTTTATCCTCGATGGAAACAATACAGTACGTGCCTTGCTGCCCCTACTGTCACTAGGAAAGGACACGCAAAATTGAACCCAAAGCTAAGCACTTCTCCCATTGCAAGAAAGATCAATCTAGTAGGCACCAAACTGATAATTCGAAGAGACTTGCAAAGATATCAAATCATGCATATAAGAATTCAGAGAATAATCAAATATTGTTCATAGATCATCTTAATCATAAACCCACAATTGATCGGATCTCGACAAACACACCACAAAAAGAATTACATCGAATAGATCTCCAAGAACATCGAGGAGAACTTTGTATTGAGATCGGAAGTCAGAAAAGAAGCCATCTAGATAACAACTATGGACCCAAAGGTCTGTGTTAAACTACTCACACATCATTGGAGAGGCTATGGTGTTGATGTAGAAGCCCTCCGTGATCGAATCCCCCTTCGGCAGATCACCGGAAAAGGTCCCCAGATGGGATTTCATGGGTACAGAAGGTTGCGGCGGTGTAAAAGTGGTTTCGTGGCTCCCCTGGATGTTTTCAGGGTATAAGACTATATATAGGCGAGGAAGTAGGTCGGTGGAGCTACAAGGAGCCCACGAGGGTGGGGGGAGCGCCGCCCTACCTCGTGGTCGCCCCGTTGCTTCCTTGACCTCCACTCCAAGTCTCCTGGATTGCGTTTGTTCCAAAAAAGATCCTCACGAATTTTCATTCCGTTTGGATTCCGTTTGTTATTCCTTTTCTGCGAAACAATGAAATAGGCAAAAACAGCAACTGGCACTAGGCCTCCGGTTAATAGGTTAGTCCCAAAAATAATATATGGTGGGTTTATGGTACCGGCGAAATTTGCGCAGTACTAGAGAGGCTAGCAATAGTGGAAGGGTGAGAGTGCGTATAATCCATGGACTCAACATTAGTCATAGAGAACTCACATACTTATTGCCAAAATCTTTTAATTATCGAAACAAAGTACTACTTGCATGCTCCTAGGGGGATAGATTGGTAGTAAAATACCATCGCTCGTCCCCGACCGCCACTCATAAGGAAGACAATCAATAAATAAATCATGCTCCGACTTCATCACATAACGGTTCACGATACGTGCATGCTACAGGAACCACAAAATTTAACAGAAGTATCTCTCAAATTCACAACTACTCAACAAGCATGACTCTAATATCACCATCTTCATATCTCAAAACAATCATCAAGTATCAAACTTCTCATAGTATTCAATGCACTCTATATGGGTGTTTTTATTATACCCATCTTGGATGCCTATCATATTAGGAATGATTTCATAACCAAAGCAAATTACCATGCTGTTCTAAAAGACTCTCAACATAATATAAGTGAAGCATGAGAGATCAATAATTTATATAAAATAAAACCACCACCGTGCTCTAAAAACATATAAGTGAAGCACTAGAGCAAAATTATCTAGCTCAAAAGATATAAGTGAAGCACATAGAGTATTCTAATAAATTTTTCTTCATGTGTGTATCTCCAAAAGGGTGTGTACAGCAAGGATGATTGTGGTAAAATAAAAAGCAAAGACTCAAATCATACAAGATGCTACAAGCAAAACACATATCATGTGGTGAATAAAAATATAGCCTCAAGTAAAGTTACCGATAGATGAAGATGAAAGAGGGGATGACTTCCGAGGCATCCCCAAGCTTAGGCTTTTGGTTGTCCTTGAATTTACCTTGGGGTGCCTTGGGAATCCCCAAGCTTAGGCTCTTGCCACTCCTTATTCCAAAATCCATCAAATCTTTACAAAAAAACTTGAAAACTTCATAACACAAAACTCAACAGAAAATCTCATGAGCTCCGTTAGTATAAGAAAACAAACCACCACCTTAATGTACTGTAATGAACTCATTATTTATTTATATTGTTGTTAAAACTACTGTATTCCAACTTCTCTATGGTTCATACCCCCTAATACTAGCCATAGATACATCAAAATAAGCAAACAACACACGAAAAACAGAATCTGTCAAAAACAGAACAGTCTGTAGCAATCTGTAGGTTTCAAATACTTCTGTAACACCAAAATTCCTGAAAAATTAGGACGTCCTAAATAATTTGTATATTGATCTTCTTCAGTTTGAATCAGTATTTTATTTCTCTCTCATTAAAAATGAAAATTAGTCTCGTGAGCGCATACTTTTTATTTTTACGGCAAGATCAAACAACAATCACCCAAGAAGATGCTAAAGGCTTCACTTGGCACAAACACTAACTAAAACATAAATAAACACAATCATAACAGAGGATAGATTATTCATTTATTACTAAAGAGGAACAAAAACCATGGAAAAAAAATAAAATTGGGTTGCCTCCGAACAACCGCTATCGTTTAACGCCCCTAGCTAGGCATAAAAGCAAGGATAGATCTAAGTATTGCCATCTTTGGTATTGGAAAATAAAAGAGAAAATTTCTTACCTATAGCATTTATCTTTCTATTTTGAGAAAGCATGTGGCCATTAATGGTGGAATAAAGATGAAGCACGCTACGGAAATTTGCATCTAAGCTAGCCTTCATCTCTTTGATAATTTCATTTTGATAAAATCACAAAAGAGAGGTGGATTCAACCTTCTCACTCATGGGGTGCCAAAATATAGTTTTCATCTTTTAATAGGTATCTATGGCATCCCCCTCAAGAAAACATTCATCAAAAATAGAATCTAAAACTTGCTTGAACGAAGAGGGTAAGCCAACATAAAAGCTTTTTAGATATATCTCAATTTGATATTGGGGAACATAGCTGGTTCGGATCATTAGAAGTCTATGCCAAGTATATTTCAAAGACTCATCAAGCAAATACCAAAAAAATTCGGGATCATCTTCATCAAAATTATTCAAACTCTCATTGATAACCTCGGTAGGTCTTTCCATAGCATAATTACTTATGAGCTTAGAAAGGACAGAGGGACTATCCAAAGTACTAGAACTCGGGAGAGAACCCTTATCCCTTTTCATTTCGGCCATGGTGAAAGAAAGGCAAATGGCAAAGAGGCGAATGGAAAAGAGGCGAATAAAACGGCAAGGGTGAAGTGGGGGAGAGGAAAACGAGAGGCAAATGGCAAGTAATGTAATGCGAGGGATAAGAGTTTGTGATGGGTACTTGGTATGTCTTGACTTGAGCGTAGATCTCCCCGGCAACGGCGCCAGAAATGGCTAGTTGACGGGAGATCAAATCTTGAGTTGACTTGGTGCAAATGTCCCTGGCAATGGCGCCAGAAATCCTTCTTGCTACCTCTTGAGCATGCGTTGGTTTTCCCTTGAAGAGGAAATGGTGATGCAGCAAAGTAGCGTAAGTATTTCCCTTAGTTTTTGACAACCACGGTATCAATCCAGTAGGAGACTACACGCAAGTCGCCTAGTACCTGCACAAACAAATAAGTACCTTGCAACCAATGCGATAAGGGGGTTGTTAATCCCTTCACGGTCACTTGCAAAAGTGAGATCTGATAAAGATAATAAGATAAATATTTTTGGTATTTTTGTTGTATAGATTGAAAAGTAAAGATTGCAAAATAAATAGTAAACTAGAATTGTAGATCGGAAACTTATATGATGTAAAGTAGACCCGGGGCCATAGGTTTCACTAGTGGCTTCTCTCAAGATAGCATATATTACAGTGGGTGAACAAAATACTACAGAGCAATTGATAGAAAAAAGCGCATAGTTATGATGATATCTAGGCATGATCATGAACATAGGCATCACTTCCGTGTCAAGTAGACCGAAACGATTCTGCATCTACTACTATTACTCCACACATCGACCACTATCCGGCATGCATCTAGAGTATCATGTTCATAAGAACAGAATAACGCATTAGGCAAGATGACATGATGTAGAGCAATAAACTCAAGCAATATACATAAACCCTATCTTTTTATCCTCAATGTCAAAAATACAATACGTGCCTTGCTGCCCCTACTGTCACTGGGTAAGGACACCACAAGATTGAACCCAAAGCCAAGCAGTTCTCCCATTGCAAGAAAGATTAATCTAGTAGGCCAAACCAGATAATTCGAAGAGATTTGCAAAGATATCAAATCATGCATATAAGAATTCAGAGAAGAATAAAATATTGTTCATAGATAATCTTAATCATAAACCCACAATTCATCGAATCTAGACAAACACACCACAAAAAGAATTATATCGAATAGATCTCCAAGAACATAGAGGAGAACTTTGTATTGATATCCAAAGAGAGAGAGAAGAAGCCATCTAGCTAATAACTATGGACCTGAAGGTCTATGGTAAACTACTCACACATCATCGGAGAGGCTATGGTGTTGATGTAGAAGCCCTCCGTGATCGAATCCTCCTCCAGGAGATCGCCGGAAAAGGCCCCAGATGGGATCTCACGGGTACAGAAGGTTGCGGTTGTGGAAACGTGGCTTCGTCGCTCCCCTGGATGTTTTCAAGGTATAAGAGTATGTATAGGCGAAGGAAGTAGGTCGGTGGAGCTACAAGGGGCCCACAAGGGTGGGGGGCGTGCCGCCCTACCTCATGGCCGCCTCGTTGCTTCCCTGACCTCCACTCCAATTCTTCTGGATTGCGTTTTGATACGTCTCCAACATATCTATAATTTTTGATCGCTCCATGCTATATTATCTTCTGTTTTGGACATTATTGGGCTTTATTATCCACTTTTATATTATTTTTGGGACTAACCTATTAACCGGATGCCCAACCCAGAATTGTAGTTTTTTTTGCCTATTTTAGGGTTTCGAAGAAAAGGAATGCCAAATGGAGTCCAAACGGAATGAAACCTTCGGGAACGTGATTTTTGGAACGAACAAGATCCAGGAGACTTGGACCCTACGTCAAGCAACCAACAGGGAGGCCACGAGGTAGGGGGCGCGCCTACCCCCCAGGGGCGCCCTCCACCCTCATGGGCCCCCTGTGGCTCCACCGGCGTACTTCTTCCTCCTATATATACCTACGTACCCCCAAACGATCAGATACGAAGCCAAAACCCTAATTCCACCGCCGTAACTTTTTGTATCCACGAGATCCCATCTTGGGGCCTGTTCCAAAGCTCCGTCGGAGGGGGCATCCATCACGGAGGGCTTCTGGATCAACACCATAGAGCCTCTGATGAAGTGTGAGTAGTTTACCTCAGACCTTCGGTTCCATAGTTATTAGCTAGATGGCTTCTTCTCTCTTTTTGGATATCAATACCAAGTTTTCCCCCTCTCTTGTGGAGATCTATTCGATGTAATCTTCTTTTGTGGTGTGTTTGTTGAGACCGATGAATTGTGGGTTTATGATCAAGTTTATCTATGAATAATATTTGAATCTTCTCTGAATTCTTTTATGTATGATTGGTTATCTTTGCAAGTCTCTTCGAATGATCGGTTTGGTTTGGCCCACTATATTGATCTTTCTTGCAATGGGAGAAGTGCTTAGCTTTGGGTTCAATCTTGCGGTGTCCTTTCCCAGTGACAGTAGGGGCAGCAAGGCATGTATTGTATTGTTGCCATCGAGGATAACAATATGGGGTTTTCATCATATTGCATGAGTTTATCCCTCTACAGCATGTCATCTTGCTTAATGTGTTACTCTGTTCTTATGAACTTAATACTCTAGATGCATGCTGGATAGCGGTCGATGTGTGGAGTAATAGTAGTAGATGCAGGCAGGAGTCAGTCTACTTGTCTCGGATGTGATGCCTATATACATGATCATTGTCAGGACCCCGATTCCAACTCACATCGATCTAGCCGGTAACACCTCATATAACATTGCGGCCTCACGCACGGTATTCCACGGGTGTCGCCTTACCATGGCCTGGGACCGTTTGCGCCTTTTGGCTCATGTATATGATAGTGTCGCTAGCATCCATATGACAGACCCGGGCCGACATGGCTAGTCGTGAACCCAAAGCGGCACAGACCTATGGAGACAGGCATACATGAATCACATCGAGCATGTCGGTCATCAGTGAGTGAATCCGGGCTGTAGCACTGGGCTAACAAGATTCCGGGGAACCCGGGCTGTAGCAGGCTAGGCAGGACTCCGGAAGTCACCGCGTGACATTTCCCCAAAGGGACAAACATAGGAACGAAGTGAAACACATGCCGGCCAGTCAAGTGTCCTGAGCAGTAGCGCCGGGCTAGCAGGACTCCGGTGAACCGGGCTGTAGTGGACTACTATGGCTCGAGGAGCACTAGACTACATTTCCCCATAAGAAAGGCTGCCAAGGATAAACAACTAGATTGTCGGATCCCACACATACTAAGCATTTCAATCATACACACAATATGCTCGATATGTGCAAATACAACATGGCATCACAACAAAACTCTACAACTCAAGTACTTTATTTAAAGGCTCCAGAGAGCCATACATAACATGTTCATACAGGTAGGGGTCACATGACCCGACACTGAAGTCATACAAGAATACAAGCACATGCGGAAGCAAGTAGTCTGAGTACAGACACTAGAAAGAAAGAAGGCTTCTCGAAGCCTGTCTATCTACATAAGGCCCTCCATGGCCAGGATCACCACCTGGGTGGCAAGTCACTCATCGACATCAAGATCTACATAAAACCCATCGGAAGGGGCGGTGTTGTCGTCTGAAAACAGTAAGTAAAGCAAACATGAGTACAAAGGTACTCAGCAAGTCTTACAACAGAACCTACTATACATGCTCATTCTCAAGAAGGTGGTGGAGTTATTGCAGCAAGCCAGCTTTGACTCTTGGCTAAGCTATCCTACGAGACACCACTAGTAAAATAGTTTTCGCACACGAGTCCACTAATAACCTTCACAATACTCCACTGGGGATCCTCCCTCGTTATCCTACAAGAGGGCCATCCTCGGTACTCACACTTATCTTGAGTCTTTTACTAGTAACCATTAACTTGTCTATGAACTGTATAGGCAACCAAGTAGTCCTTTACGCAGACGCGGCTATTTGAATAGATGATGTTAACCCTGCAGGGGTCTACCTCTTCATACACGCTCTCACCACTTACCGCCGTTTACACGACATGTACTCGGCAACCTTCAAGCGGAAGCCCAACGAGGGTGTCAGCCACGGCCTACCTAAACACTCAAGTCTCTAGTCCAGGTTTATCGCCTATCCAGGTTCCATCCGCAGGGAGTCCGGCCGAGGTTTCCACATACGGCCCCGAACGATGTGAACAGGGTTCCCGAGACACGAAACGGGTGACTCGGTACATCGTGCCACAGTGTATCTACCGCATCATAGCCCACCCCTAGGGTCAGCGCTACGCACGGCCGCCAACACATAACCTACAAACACCAGAAACTAATTGCAACTCCTGGACAGAGTACTAGGGTGATTAAGAAGCCGAGAGGGTCCATTGGTTTCGGGCCCAATGTATGGTAGTAGCTGATTCTTAAATCACGCATACAGATCTCAATTCTAAGGGACGACCTCAATGAAACAACCCACCATGTACTCCTACATGGCCTCTCATCTATACCTTTACCAAATCATGTTCAACACATCCCTCACATTACCGACATAATCATTTCACTCTAGCCCATCACCCAGATGAACCAGACCTAACACAACTCTAAGCATAGCAGGCATAGCAAGGTAGGAAACACATACATGGCTCAATCAACTCCTACACATGCTAGTGGGTTTCATCTATTTGCAGAGGATAAGGGTTCAACTATCGCAGCACACAGCAGTTTGAAACGTTGTTTTCTTAATGCAGTGAATGAGAGCAGAGGTGAGAACATGGGATTGTATCGATATGATTAATGGGGCTACTTGCCTGATGGAGTGGTAGTAGGGTACTGCCCTTCAGTTGGATACTCGGAGATATCCTCGGAGGCAGAACCTACCACGAAAGACACCACAGAGTATAATCAACACATGGCAATATGCAACAATATGATGCATGCTATGACATGGCAAAATGATGTGTCCTGCCTAATGCAATGTGAAATAAGTTGAAATGGTTCCATTTGAATCAAAGATTCAAATGAAAGCTTAAGCTCTTATGCATAATAAGTGTATTAGCTTGTTTCACCTAAACAGCAAGTTTAAAGTGTTTTTTCATGCATAAAACTATTACAGATGGATAGATCGAATTTTTCTGATCATTTTTCATATATAATTTGTTTGATTTGGAGCTATGGTTGATTTTCTATGATTTTTAGAAGTTGAGGCTATTTTCTGGAATTTCCTATATAAAAATAAATCCGGAAAATGAATAATTGCGTTAGCACTGCGTCACTGTGACGTCAGCGAGTCAAAGGCGCCAGCCCAGGTCAAACCTGACTGGTGGGCCCCATCTGTTAGTGTCTCAGCTAATTAACAGAATTAAGTTAGTACTAATTAACTGTCAGTGGGGCCTGGGCCCGCATGTCCGTGACCTAAACTAGCTAAATTTAGTTAGCACTAATCCTAGCCTAATTAACAGGCCGGCCCCACCTGTCATAGGCTCAGGGGGAAGTCAACCTGGGCCCACACAGGTCAAACGTGGTCAACTCACCGACGGCTTGACGCTGGCGACGACCGACACGGCTGAGGGGCTCGGGTTTTGCCCACAGTCGACCAAATCGACTGCGTTTTGGTCCTACTCATAGCTGGGAGCAATCCGCAACATTTGGTGGTGGAAGTGGAGCTCGGGGAGGCCGGGAACGATGCCGGCGACGACCTTGGCGGTCGCCGGAGCTCGGGTGAAGATGGATCTGAGGCTACAGGGCACGGCGAGGCACGTGGAGTGGTGCGTTAGGCTCCTGGGGACGTGGTGAGTGTGGTGACGTGCTCGGATTTGAGCTTAAGCGTCTGTGGCCACGGCGGCGACATGGCTGGCGGAGCCGAGCTCTTGGCCGTGATGGCCAACGGGGTTAGAGGGCAGCTCGAGCGACGTGGCTAGGGGGAGAAGATAGAGAAGCTCACGGCGAGTGCAGCGTGCGTCGAAGCGGGCTCGGGGAAGCTTGGGAGGCGGCGAATTGTCGACGATGATCTCCAGTGACCGACGAGGGGAACGGCAGCGGTAGCAGCGTTGTAGTGCGTCCGAGGCCTCGTGGCTCGTCGAGGAGGTTGAGGGAGATGTTGCGGAGCTTGTGGGCACGCTGGGGTGACACGGGGATGACGGTGGATACGGCTACGGCGGCAAGACGGCGGTGGCTGCGTCGGCCATGGCTTTGGGGAGTGAGGGAGAGAGAAGGGGGGAGGAATGAGGTGTCGGCGAGGTCGGGGCGACGACCAGGAGACAATCCACGTGGTGCAAAGGCGACCAGGGCGAAGTAGAGAGGCTGGGTTGTGTGTGGCGAGCTCGGGCGTGCCATGCTCACCTCCCTGCCTGCTCTGGCAAGGGGAAGCAGCTGGCTGCCACGGGCCAGCATAGTGCTGGGCCGGCCAGTGGGCTGCCAGGTAAGTTTCTCTCCCTCTATTTTTCTGATTTGTTTTCTTTTTCTATTTTTTTCTACAACTGTTGGGCTTTATTAAAAATACTAAAACGTTTCCAGAAATCTTGAAAATAATTATAGGCTCTGTTTAGATTATTTCCAACAGCCAACACTTATTTCCAGAATCATTTGAGCATTTAAAATATTTTATAGTATTTAAATGCCCAAATTCAAATACTTATGATTTAATTCAAAAAAACCAGAATGTCCTAGAAAAGAGTGCACCATTTTTGCCAGGGGTTTTAGCCCAATCCAGAAATGATGAACATTTTGTGAAGGGCATTTTGGGTTCATTGAAAATAATTTTAGTAAACCCTAGTTGTTTCCAGGGGGTGCTGGGGGTTCTGTCATCCCCATTTCAAGTTTCTTAAAAAGTAGACATGATGCAACACTCTAATGCATGAACTAGCTAGGGTGTGACAACTCACCCCCACTCAAAAGAATCTCGTCCCGAGATTTAGGATTCTTCGAGAAGAAGGTGGGGTACTCGAGTCGAAGACGATCCTCCCTTTCCCAAGTGGCTTCCTTTTCGGAATGGTGTGACCATTGAAACTTGAGAAACTTGATGTTATGGCGTCGAGTGGTACCCTCGGCTTGATCAAGGATACGAACGGGATATTCCCGATATGAGAGGTTATCTTGTAGATCAAGCATGTCATGACCCACTCCACAGATAGGATCCGCGAAGCAACGCCTGAGTTGAGAAACGTGGAAGACATCATGGACTCTGGAAAGATGCGGAGGTAGTTCCAATTGGTAGGCAACTTCTCCTTGTTTGGCAGGAATGCGAAAGGGTCCAATGTAACGAGGAGCCAATTTTCCTTTGATACCGAAACGATGGTTTCCCTTTAACAGAGTAACCCGAAGGTAAGCCTTCTCGCTGACTTCATAAGTCATGAGCTTATGTTTACGATCATATTGGCTATTTTGACGAGATTGGGCTGTTTTCAATTTCTCACGAATAACGCGAACCTGCTCTTCTCCTTCCTGAATCATATCCGGGCCAAAGAGTTGTCTTTCCCTGATTTCTGACCAGTTGAGAGGCGTTCGACATTTTCGTCCATAAAGAACTTGGAAAGGAGGTTTTCCCAAGCTAGCTTGATAACTATTGTTATAAGCAAACTCTGCGAATGGAAGGCATTTCTCTCAACCCATTCCAAATGAGATGACACAAGCTCGGAGCATATCTTCCAGAATTTGATTTACTCACTCTACTTGACCACTTGATTGGGGGTGGAAGGCGGTGCTAAAAGAGAGACGAGTTCCCATAGCATTTTGGAAACTTTCCCAAAATCGAGAGGTGAAGAGACTCCCAAGGTCTGAGTTAATTTCCAATGGGACACCATGAAGAGACACTATTTGGGAGATGTATAAATCAGCTAGCTAGCTAGCAGCGATACTCTCACGAACAGGTAGAAAGTGGGCCACCTTGGAAAGACGATCGATTACGATGAAGATGGAATTATTCCCTCTCTTGGTCCTGGGAAACCCAGTAATGAAATCCATACTGATTCTATCCCATTTCCACTTAGGAATATCCAAAGGTTGAAGGGTGCCAGCAGGCCGTTGATGCTCTGCTTTAACACGACGACAGACGTCGCAACTAGCAATGTATTGAGCAATTTCTCTCTTCATCCTAGTCCACCAAAACCTCTGGCGTAGGTCTTGATACATTTTAGTACTACCGGGATGAATGGTGAGAGGGGATTCATGAGCTTCCTTAAGGATCAGCCACCTCAGGTTTCGTGCCTTGGGAACCACTAAGCGGTTTCCAAAGTATATGACCCCTTGATCATCAACGGAGAAACAATTCACGACTCCTTTCTTAATGTTTCTCTTAATACGGGAGATTCCCGGATCTACCTTCTGTGCCTTGATGATCTGATCCGTAAGGGTAGGTTTCGCCACCAGGGTGGATAGGAATCCTTGAGGAACAATGTGAAGATTAAGGTTACGAAATTCCTCGTGGAGAAGTGGTTGACTTTGTTGTAACATCAGGTTGTTATAATAAGATTTATGACTTAGCGCGTCAGCCATGACATTGGCTTTACCCGGGGTGTAAGTTATTCCTAAGTCGTAATCCGAGATCAACTCGACCCAACGTCTTTGCCTAAGATTCAAGTCCGGTCGGGTGAAGATATATTTCAAACTTTGGTGATCGGTGAAGATCTCGCAACGATTACCGAGAAGGTAATGTCGCCAAGTTTTGAGTGCATGGACTACAGCTGCAAGCTCTAGATTTTGTGTGGGATAATTTTCCTCATGTGGGTGTAATTGCCGTGAAGCATAGGCAATTACCTAACGATCTTGCATGAGTATGCAACCTAGTCCTTGTCACGAGGCGTCGCAATAGATAATAAAGTCCTTGGAGAAATCTGGTGGTACCAGTACGGGAGCAGATGTCAGGCGTCTTTTCAGTTCCTGAAAGCTGAACTCGCACTGTGGGGTCCACTCAAAGTTTTTATCTTTCTTGAGGAGTTTAGTTAGAGGTTTAGCAACCTTGGAGAAATTCTTGACGAAGCGGCGGCAATAGCTCGCTAAGCCAAGGAAGCTTCGAACTTGCTTGACTGTCTCAGGTGGTGTCCAATCAAGGACGGCTTGAACTCGCTCGGGATTGACAGCAATACCCTTACCAGATATTACATGGCCTAGATAGGTCACTTATGGCAACCAAAATTCACACTTGGAGAATTTGGCATAAAGGCGATGCTCTCGAAGTTTCGTCAATACCAGCCTTAGATGTTCGGCATGTTCCTCTTCATTCTTGGAGTAGATGAGTATGTCATCAAGGTATACTACGACAAATTTATCCAAATACTCCATGAAGACCGAGTTCATTAACCGAGAGAAAGTGGCTGGGGCATTGGTTAAACCGAAGTACATGATGGTGTAGTCGTATGGGCCATAACGAGTAACAAAGGCCGTTTTGGGAATGTCCCCGTTTCTGATTTTGATTTGATGGTAGCCCAACCTCAAATCCATCTTGGAAAATGTCGGAGTGATGGGCCACGGGTAGGCCAACCTGAGCCCCATAACCTTTCAAGACATCGGGGCAGGCTGCGCCCCTCAAGACCACAGGGCGAAGAGCCGCCTCCTGGGAGGTCTACGGCAAGGCGGCCGACTGCCCGCTCATGGACGAGTCCCAGGGGCGACTTCCAGAGAAGCCGGCTTTGGGGAGTCGGCCGACGACTCCAACAAACCGTGACCTCATCGAAGGGGACAGGGCAGGGGCGTGGCTACAATGAAGCCCACTCCCCGCCCCTTACCAGGGGCAGGCGTGGCTACAGCACACCGTACTTGGGAAGATCTCCCTGCGGCGTGGCACTGTTGCCCGGCCGGTCCTGACATCAGCACCACTGTACCGGGTCCTGCGCCCACAACGGCTTGTCGGTACGGCCTGGAGGCGGCGGGGCCCACCAGTCAGCGAGACCTCGGGAGAACCGGGGGAGAACCGCTAGTCGGACCCGTCGGGAGTCGGCCCGGGGGAGTCGGCCGAGCCCTCCCCCGGGGCCCACGCGCCATTAATCAAGAAGAGATGGGGAGTGGCCACAGTGATCGCCCGCCAGGCGGCGGGGCTGTTGCCACGACCCCATGACCAAGCTTGCGTCATCAGGAGCACGGCTACAGTAATCAGCAGCCGGCAAGACCCACCCGCAGCGGACGCGGCCTGTCGGCTCCGTACTAGACCAGTCGGCAGGGCCCACCAGTCGGCTGGCCCCAGCAGTCGGCGGAGAAGTCGGAGGTCGGAAGCACTGACGGCTGGGCCCGTGCCCAGTCGAATTACCATTGTACCCCTAGGGGGTAGGCCTATATAAACCCCCCAGGGCACCCATGCAAAGGGTTGGATCCCGGTAGTTCTATACCATACCAGATAGAAGGAGAGAGCTAGCCTTGCCCTCTCCTACCACCAGACACAGCTCAAGGAGCAACCGTGTAAACACTTGACCATAGTGATCATGCGGAGACTCCGCAGAGCAGCAGTAGGGGTATTATCTCCCCGGAGAGCCCCGAAGCTGGGTAAGATTCGCCGGCGTGCATGTCTTCGCCTCATCCCTTTTCCAGGCACCGGCGACATTCTACTCGCCCCCACCATGATAAGCCATCCGTTGGCATATGTCGCACCAAACCCCGACATTTGGCGCCCACCGTGGGGCATGGTGCACCGCCGTCCAGAGATCTGTTCTGGATGGGAACCCTTTTCCTCCCTGGCGAGCGCAGCCAGCCAGGCACGCCAGACGAAGTTTGCGTCAATGCGCTGCGCGGCGTTGAGATCGCCTGCGCAGCCAGCTCCTTGGACGAACTTGTCAGCGAGGTCCGCCTCTTTGACGAACCTGCGTCTGACACAGGCGCAGGCGGCCCCGAAAACCTCCTCGCGGGCCTCCTCGATCAACTCCACGTTTCCGGCGAGCCTGCCGTAGACTTGGAGTCCGTAGGCTCCACTGACCCGATGCTGGTCGACTCCGACACTGCGTCGGTCGACACGTTCCCCACCAACGTGGTGGTCTACGACGAACCTCTCCCCCACGCGGAGCGCGATGGAAGCACTGTCACTGAGGTGCTGGTCATCAGTCATGACGAGTTCCCTGGCGGAGGGGCGCCCGACTCACTCGGCGTGGCGCTGCAAGACCTAGCTGCGCCCTTTCTGGAAGATGCTGACGCAGAGACGTTAGAAGCGCGCCACCTTCAGCTTGTTGAAGGCGCGAAGAAGCTGGCCAGCATGAGACGCTTGTCAGAAGCTTACTAGCGGGAGATGGATCGTGCTGTTGGCGGCTCGCCGGCCCCGGCAGGGCCTGGCCGCCTTGGCGCAGTTCAGCAGCGCGGCGTAGCCAACGCCAGCCTGTTTGGGGCTAGCCACCCCGTGTATGCCACACTAGCGGAGAACATCCGAGCCGCCCAGGCAGCGGCGGATGAGGTGGACAATTTTGAGGGCGAAGAGCGCCGCCTCATGATGGAGCGAGTCCAGCGGCTCCTCGACACGGCCGCCGCGCAGAATGAGGCTGGCTGCCGCACGGAGGCGCCGCAGCGGCCAAACGACGACCCACACCGAGATCAAGGTGCGACGTCTCGGACGCCGACTGGCGGTGCCCGAGGAAGAAAGGACAAGGAGCCGGCTGTCAGCCACAGTCGGACTCGGATTACCATAGAACGCGACCGAGATGGCCGCCCGAGAGCAGTGGAACGACGGGACGACTGTCCGCCTCCCCCTCCCCGCAAGGAGAGGCGAGTCTCCCCGCCGCCTGTTGACCATCCGACTCTCGGTGACCGCCTTGGCCGCCGAGAGGGAGTTGGAGAGAATGACGCCCGCCACCGGATCGACCGACTTCACCGGTCCCTGGCGCTGGAAGAAGAAGACGAGCTGGGCCCGCCTTGTTTCGGGCCCCGCATTCGGGATGAGCCCTTTCCCAGAGGGTTCACGCTCCCAAGAGACACGCCCAAGTCTACCGGCTCCGTGAAGCCGGAAGACTGGCTAGTCGACTACTCCACGGCTGTCAGCATAGCAAACGGCAACAAGCGTGTCACCGTAAAGTACGTTTCGCTCATGCTCCAGGGCACAGCCCGGACATGGCTGAACAGCCTAAAGCCCCGCAGCATCAATAGCTGGGTCGACTTCACTAAAGCATTCGCCCGCAACTTCACCAGCACGTAAAAGCGTCCTCCCAAGCCTCGTCAGCTCTCCTTGTGCGTGCAAGGTCCTGATGAGTCGTCTCGCGACTACCTCACGCGTTGGGCTGAGCTCCGAAACTCCTGCGAGGGCATGCACGAGGTGTAGGACATCGAGTACTTCACAGCCGGGTGCCGAGAAGGCACCCTCCTCAAGCACAAGCTCCTCTGCGACGAGCCAGAAACCCTCGATGAGCTGCTGATCATAGCGGACAAGTACGCTATGGCCGACTCCTCCATGAAGACGGAAATTCAAATCAGCATGACTGGCAAAGTTGCTCCTCAAGCTCCAAGAACTCTGGCGGCAGACGCCGGCCGGCGACAACAGCAGGGCAACAAAAAGCGCAAGGCCCCGCAGCCGGCTTCCAGCAGCCGGCTGGTCGCGACCGTTGAAGCCCAGCAGCCAGAAGAGCAGCCTCCGCCCAAGCGACAGAAAGGCGGCAAGCCGAACTGGTTGCCGGCCTTCTCCTACGAGCAGACCTGGATGGACCGTGCAAGTTGCACAGCGGCGCGAAGCCGTCGAATCACACCACCCGGAAGTGCCACTGGCTCACCAGGATTGCCAAGGGAGACGGCCTCCTGCCACCCTCGCCTGCTGGGCAGCCGCATCCGCCTCCGCCCCAGCAGCTAGCAGTCAGGCCAGTCGGCGCAGTACAAGACGAATACCCTGAAGAGCACGGAGCCTACATGGTGTTTACCAGTGTGGCTGATGATCGATGCAGCAGGCAGCTGCAGCGACAAGAGGTGAACGCAGTAGCCTCAAAGACGCCAGAGTTCATGCACTGGTCTGAGAGGCCCATCAGCTGGACCAGGGCTGACCACCCAGAAGTGATGCCGAGTTCGGGCTCCTACGCCTTGGTCCTGGACGCCACCTTTGCCACGGACAAACGGGCCGCGCGTTTCTCGCGAGTTCTGATAGATGGGGGCAGCAGCATCAATATCCTGTACAAGGACACCATGGAGAAGTTAGGAATCAAGCAGAGACAGCTTCAGAACAGCCGGACTGTGTTCCACGGCATTGTTCCTGGGCTTTCCTGCTCACCAATTGGCAAGATCCTTATTGACGTCCTCTTTGGGGACAAAGTGTTGGGGAACGTTGCAGAAAACAAAAATTTTCCTACTCGTTTCACCAAGATCATCTAGGAGTTCATCTAGCAACGAGTCATCGGATGCATCTACATACCTTTGTAGATGGCGCACGGAAGCGTTCAAAAGAACGGTGATGATGTAGTCGTACTCGACGTGATCCAAATCACCGATGACCAGTGCCGAACGGACGGCACCTCCGCGTTCAACACACGTACGGGACGGGGGACGTATCCTCCTTCTTGATCCAGCAAGGGGGAAGGAGAGGTTGATGAAGATCCAGCAGCACGATGGCGTGGTGGTGGATGCAGGGCGTCACACAAGCAGGGCGCATGGGCCTATAGGGGCTGGCGCCCCAGCCCACTATGGGCTGGGTTCCATCCTATTTCAGCCCATGGGGCCCTCCGGGATAGGTGGCCCCACCCGGTGGACCCCCGGGACCCTTCCGGTGGTCCCGGTACAATACCGATAACCCCGAAACTTGTCCCGATGCCCGAAACAGCACTTCCTATATATAATTCTTTACCTCCGGACCATTCCGGAACTCCTCGTGACGTCCAGGATCTCATCCGGGACTCCGAACAACATTCGGGTTTCTGCATATACATATCTTCACAACCCTAGCGTCACCGAACCTTAAGTGTGTAGACCCTACGGGTTCGGGAGACAAGCAGACATGACCGAGACGACTCTCCGGTCAATAACCAACAGCGGGATCTCGATACCCATGTTGGCTCCCACATGCTCCCTGATGATCTCATCGGATGAACCACGATGTCGAGGATTCAATCAACCCCGTATGCAATTCCCTTTGTCAATCGATATGTTACTTGCCCGAGATTCGATCGTCGGTATCCCAATACCTCGTTCAATCTCGTTACCGGCAAGTCACTTTACTCGTACCGTAATGCATGATCCCGTGACCAGACACTTGGTCACTTTGAGCTCATTATGATGATGCATTACCGAGTGGGCCCAGTGATACCTCTCCGTCATACGGAGTGACAAATCCCAGTCTTGATCCATGTCAACCCAACAGACACTTTCGGAGATACCCGTAGTCTACCTTTATAGTCACCCAGTTACGTTGTGACGTTTGGCATACCCAAAGCACTCCTACGGTATCCGGGAGTTACACGATCTCATGGTCTAAGGAAAAGATACTTTGACATTGGAAAACTCTAGCAAACGAACTATACGATCTTGTGCTATGTTTAGGATTGGGTCTTGTCCATCACATCATTCTCCTAATGATGTGATCTCGTTATCAATGACATCCAATGTCCATAGTCAGGAAACCATGACTATCTGTTGATCAACGAGCTAGTCAACTAGAGGCTTACTAGGGACATGTTGGTGTCTGTTATTCACACATGTATTACGATTTCCGATAACACAATTATAGCATGAATAAAGACAATTATCATGAACAAGGAAATATAATAATAATGCTTTTATTATTGCCTCTAGGGCATATTTCCAACAGTCTCCCACTTGCACTAGAGTCAATAATCTAGTTACATTGTGATGAATCGAACACCCATGGAATTCTGGTGTTGATCATGTTTTGCTCTAGGGAGAGGTTTAGTCAACGGATCTGCTACATTCAGGTCCGTATGTACTTTACAAATCTCTATGTCTCCATCTTTGAACATTTTCACGAATGGAGTTGAAGCGACGCTTGATGTGCCTTGTCTTCTTGTGAAACCTGGGCTCCTTGGCAAGAGCGAATGGCTCCAGTGTTGTCACAGAAGAGCTTGATCGGCCCCGACGCATTGGGTATGACTCCTAGGTCGGTGATGAACTCCTTCACCCATATTGCTTCATGTGCTGCCTCCGAGGCTGCCATGTACTCCGCTTCACATGTAGATCCCGCCACGACGCTCTGCTTGCAACTGCACCAGCTTACTGCCCCACCATTCAAAATATACACGTATCCGGTTTGTGACTTTGAGTCATCCAGATCTGTGTCGAAGCTAGCGTCGACGTAACCCTTTATGACGAGCTCTTCGTCACCTCCATAAACGAGAAACATTTCCTTAGTCCTTTTCAGGTACTTCAGGATATTCTTGACCGCTGTCCAGTGTTCCTTGCCGGGATTACTTTGGTACCTTCCTACCAAACTTACGGAAAGGTTTACATCAGGTCTGGTACACAGCATGGCATACATAATAGAACCTATGGCTGATGCATAGGGGATGACGCTCATCTCTTCTATATCTTCTGTCGTGGTCGGACATTGAGTTGAGCTCAATTTCATACCTTGTAACACAGGCAAGAACCCCTTCTTAGATTGATCCATATTGAACTTCTTCAATATCTTATCAAGGTATGTGCTTTGTGAAAGACCTATGAGGCGTCTCGATCTATCCCTATAGATTTTGATGCCTAATATATATGCAGCTTCTCCAAGGTCCTTCATTGAAAAAAACTCTTAATTCCAAGTAGACCTTAATGCTGTCAAAGAGTTCTATATCATTTCCCATCAAAATGTATGTCATCTACATATAATATTGAGAAATGCTACAGAGCTCCCACTCACTTTCTTGTAAACGCAGGCTTCTCCATAAGTCTGCGTAAACCCAAACGCTTTGATCATCTCATCAAAGCGAATGTTCCTCCGAGATGCTTGCACCAGCCCATAAATCGAGCGTTGGAGCTTGCACACCTTGTCAGCATTCTTAGGATCGACAAAACCTTCCGGCTGCATCATATACAATTCTTCCTTAAGGAAACCATTAAGGAATGTCGTTTTGATGTCCATTTGCCAAATTTCATAATCATAAAATGCGGCAATTGCTAACATGATTCGGACGGACTTCAGCTTCGCTACCGGTGAGAAAGTCTCATCGTAGTCAACCCCTTGAACTTGTCGATAACCCTTAGCGACAAGCCGAGCTTTATAGATGGTCACATTACCATCCGCGTCTGTCTTCTTCTTAAAGATCCATTTATTTTCTATGGCTCGCCGTTCAACGGGCAAGTCAGTCAAAGTCCATACTTCGTTTTCATACATGGATCCTATCTCGGATTTCATGGCTTCTAGCCATTTGTCGGAATCCGGGCCCGCCATCGCTTCTTCATAGTTCGAAGGTTCACCGTTGTCTAACAACATGATTTCCAAGACAGGGTTGCCGTACCACTCTGGTGCGGAACGTGTCCTTGTGGACCTTCGAATTTCAGTAGGAGCTTGATCAGAAGTATCTTGATCATTATCATTAACTTCCTCTCTAGTCGGTGCAGGCACCTCAGGAACATTTTCTTGAGTTGCGCCATTTTCCGGTTCAAGAGGTAATACTTCATCAAGTTCTACTTTCCTCCCACTTACTTCTTTCGAGAGAAACTCTTTTCTCTAGAAAGGATCCATTCTTGGCAACAAAGATCTTGCCTTTGGATCTGAGGTAGAAGGTATACCCAATAGTTTCTTTAGGGTATCCTATGAAGACACATTTTTCCGATTTGGGCTCGAGCTTTTCAGGTTGAAGTTTCTTCATGTAAGCATCGCATCCCCAAACTTTTAGAAACGACAGCTTAGGTTTCTTCCCAAACCATAATTCATACGGTGTCGTCTCAACGGATTTCGATGGAGCCCTATTTAAAGTGAATGTGGCAGTCTCTAAAGCATAGCCCCAAAATGACAGCGGTAGATCGGTAAGAGACATCATAGATCGCACCATATCTAATAGAGTGCGATTACGACGTTTGGACACACCATTTCGTTGTGTTCTAGGCGGCGTGAGTTGTGAAACTATTCCACATTTCCTTAAGTGTGTGCCAAATTTGTAACTCAAATATTCTCCCCCACGATCTAATCGTAAGAACTTGATTTTTCTGTCACGTTGATTCTCAACCTCACTCTGAAATTCCTTGAACTTTTCAAAGGTCTCAGACTTGTGTTTCATTAAGTAGATATACCCATATCTACTTAAATCATCAGTGAGCGTGAGAACATAACGATAGCCACCGCGAGCCTCAACACTCATTGGACCGCACACATCAGTATGTATGATTTCCAATAAGTCGGTTGCTCGCTCCATTGTTCCTGAGAACGGAGTCTTGGTCATTTTACCCATAAGGCATGGTTCGCACGTGTCAAATGATTCATAATCAAGAGACTCTAAAAGTCCATCAGCATGGAGCTTCTTCATGCGTTTGACACCTATGTGACCAAGGCGGCAGTGCCACAAGTATGTGGGACTATCATTATTCAACCTTACCTTTTGGTACTCACACCTATGAAATGTGTAGCAATACGCTCGAGATTTCATTAAGAATAAACCATTCCACCATAGGAGGCATGACCCATAAAACATATTCTCTTCATAAATAGAACAACCATTATTCTTCGGATTAAATGAAGTAGCCATCTCGAATTTAAACGAGATTCCTCCGATACAATGTTCATGCTCAAGCTTGGCACTAAATAACATTATTGAGGTTAAAACTAATCCCGTAGGTAAATGTAGAGGCAGCGTGCCGACGGCGATCACATCGACCTTGTTACCATTCCCGACGCGCATCGTCACCTCGTCTTTGCCAGTCTCCGTTTATTCCGCAGTTCCTGCTGTGAGTTACAAAATATGAGCAACGACCGGTATCAAATACCCAGGTCACTACGGTACGTAAGGTACACATCATACATGTATATCAATATACTTGTTTTGCCGGCCTTCTTGTCTGCTAAGTTAGGGGCATTCCTTCCAGTGACCGCTTCCCTTGCAATAAACACTCAGTCTCGGGCTTGGTCATCTTTGGCTTCTTCCGGCCAGCTTGCTTGCCGGGCGCGGCAACCTCCTTGCCGTCCTTCTTTGAAGTTCTTTTTACCCTTGCCTTTCTTGAACTTAGTGGTTTTATTGACCATCAACAACTTGATGTTCCTTCTTGACTTCTACCTCCGCTGATTTCAGCATTGAGAACAACTCAGGAATGGTCTTTTGCATCCCCTGCATGTTGAAGTTCATCACAAAGCTCTTGTAGCTTGGTGGAAGCGACTGGAGGATTCTGTCAATGACCGCATCATCCGGGAGATTAACTCCCAGCTGAGACAAGCGGTTATGTAACCCAGACATAGTGAGTATGTGCTCACTGACAGAACTATTTTCCTCCATCTTACAGCTGAAGAACTTATCGGAGACTTCATATCTCTCGATCCGGGCATGAGCTTGAAAAACCATTTTCAGCTCTTCGAACATCTCATATGCTCCATGTCTCTCAAAACGCTTTTGGAGCCCCGGCTCTAAGCTGTAAAGCATGCCGCACTGAACGAGGGAGTAGTCGTCAACACGTGTCTGCCAAGCGTTCATAACGTCTTGGTTCTGTGGGACGGGAGCTTCACCTAGCGGTGCTTGTAGGACATAATCTTTCTTGGCAGCTATGAGGATGATCCTCAGGTTCCGGACCCAGTCCGTATAGTTGCTGCCATTGTCTTCAGCTTGGTTTTCTCTAGGAACGCGTTGAAGTTGAGGACTACGTTGGCCATTTGATCTACAAGACATATTGTAAAGATTTTAGACTAAGTTCATGATAATTAAGTTCATCTAATCAAATTATTAATGAACTCCCACTTAGATTAGACATCCCTCTAGTCATCTAAGTATTACATGATCCGAGTTAACTAGGCCGTGTCCGATCATCACGTGAGACGGACTAGTCAACGTCGGTGAACATCTTCATGTTGATCGTATCTTCTATACGACTCATGCTCGACCTTTCGGTCTTCTGTGTTCCGAGGCCATGTCTGTACATGCTAGGCTCGTCAAGTCAACCTAAGTGTTTGCATGTGTAAATCTGTCTTACACCCGTTGTAATGTGAACGTAAGGATCTATCACACCCGATCATCACGTGGTGCTTAGAAACGACGAACTTTAGCAACGGTGCACAGTTAGGGGAGAACACTTCTTGAAATTGTTATGAGGGATCATCTTATTTACTACCGTCGTTCTAAGTAAACAAGATGCAAAACATGATAAACGTCACATGTAATCAATTAATAAACGTGACATGATATGGCCAATATCACATAGCTCCTTTGATCTCCATCTTGGGGCTCGATGATTATCTTGTCACCGGCTTGACACCATGATCTCCATCATCGTGTCTCCATGAAGTTGCTCGCCAACTATACTTCTACTACTATGGCTAACGCGTTTAGCAATAAAGTAAAGTAATTTACATGGCGTTCTCGATGACACGCAGGTCATATAAAAGAATAAAGACAACTCCTATGGCTCCCGCCGGTTGTCATACTCATCGACATGCAAGTCGTGATTCCTATTACAATAGCATGAACATCTCATACATCACATATAGATCATTCATCATTCATCACAACTTTGGCCATATCATATCACAACCCACTTGCTGCAAAAACAAGTTAGACGTCCTCTAATTGTTGTTGCAAGTTTTACGTGGCTGAATTAGGGTTCTAGCAAGAACGTCTTCTTACCTACGTTAAAGCCACAACGTGATTTGTCAACTTCTATTTACCCTTCATAAGGACCCTGTTCATCGAATCCGCTCCAACTAAAGTGGGAGAGACAGACACCCGCCAGCCACCTTATGCAACTAGTGCATGTTAGTCGGTGGAACCGGTCTCACGTAAGCGTACGTGTAAGGTTGGTCCGGGCCGCTTCATCCCACAATACCGCTGAAGCAAGAAAAGACTAGTAACGGCAAGAAAGTTGACAAATCTACGCCCACAACTAATTGTGTTCTACTCGCGCAAGTAGAACTATGCATAGACCTAGCTCATGATGCCACTGTTGGGGAACGTTGCAGAAAACAAAAATTTTCTACTCGTTTCACCAAGATCATCTAGGAGTTCATCTAGCAACGAGTCATCGGATGCATCTACATACCTTTGTAGATGGCGCACGGAAGCGTTCAAAAGAACGGTGATGATGTAGTCGTACTCGACGTGATCCAAATCACCGATGACCAGCGCCGAACGGACGGCACCTCCGCGTTCAACACACGTACGGGACGGGAGACGTCTCCTCCTTCTTGATCCAGCAAGGGGGAAGGAGAGGTTGATGAAGATCCAGCAGCACGACGGCGTGGTGGTGGATGCAGGGCGTCACAGAAGCAGGGCTTCGCCAAGACTACGAGGGAGAGACGTAACGGGGAGAGAGGGAGGCGCCAGGGGCTGGTGTGAAATCCCTCCTCTCCCCCCCACTATATATAGGGGTGCCATGGGGGGGCGCCGGCCCTAGTAGATGAGATCTACTAGGGGGGCGGCGGCCAAGGGGAGGTTTCCCTCCCCCCCAAGGCACCTAGGGGTGCCTTCCACCACATGGACTCTTCCATGGTGGAAACCCTAGGCGCATGGGCCTATAGGGGCTGGCGCCCCAGCCCACTATGGGCTGGGTTCCATCCTATTTCAGCCCATGGGGCCCTCCGGGATAGGTGGCCCCACCCGGTGGACCCCCGGGACCCTTCCGGTGGTCCCGGTACAATACCGGTGACCCCGAAACTTGTCCCGATGGCCGAAACAGCACTTCCTATATATAATTCTTTACCTCCGGACCATTCCGGAACTCCTCGTGACGTCCGGGATCTCATCCGGGACTCCGAACAACATTCGGGTTTCTGCATATACATATCTTCACAACCCTAGCGTCACCGAACCTTAAGTGTGTAGACCCTACGGGTTCGGGAGACAAGCAGACATGACCGAGACGACTCTCCGGTCAATAACCAACAGCGGGATCTGGATACCCATGTTGGCTCCCACATGCTCCACGATGATTTCATCGGATGAACCACGATGTCGAGGATTCAATCAACCCCGTATGCAATTCCCTTTGTCAATCGATATGTTACTTGCCCGAGATTCGATCGTCAGTATCCCAATACCTCGTTCAATCTCGTTACCGGCAAGTCACTTTACTCGTACCGTAATGCATGATCCCGTGACCAGACACTTGGTCACTTTGAGCTCATTATGATGATGCATTACCGAGTGGGCCCAGTGATACCTCTCCGTCATACGGAGTGACAAATCCTAGTCTTGATCCATGTCAACCCAACAGACACTTTCGGAGATACCCGTAGTCTACCTTTATAGTCACCCAGTTACGTTGTGACGTTTGGCATACCCAAAGCACTCCTACGGTATCCGGGAGTTACACGATCTCATGGTCTAAGGAAAAGATACTTTGACATTGGAAAACTCTAGCAAACGAACTATACGATCTTGTGCTATGTTTAGGATTGGGTCTTGTCCATCACATCATTCTCCTAATGACGTGATCTCGTTATCAATGACATCCAATGTCCATAGTCAGGAAACCATGACTATCTGTTGATCAACGAGCTAGTCAACTAGAGGCTTAATAGGGACATGTTGGTGTCTGTTATTCACACATGTATTACGATTTCCGGATAACACAATTATAGCATGAATAAAGACAATTATCATGAACAAGGAAATATAATAATAATGCTTTTATTATTGCCTCTAGGGCATATTTCCAACACAAAGATCACTTCCGAAGAGAGTCTGTTTGGTTTGAGGTAGTGGACCTTGAGAGCCCATACCATGCGCTACTGGGCCGGCCCGCCTTGGCCAAGATCGTCGATTTCCTCCGTGAGAATCAGGACATCTTCGCATGGTCTCCCAAGGACATGCCAGGTGTACAGACGGATTTCGCCGAGCACAAGTTACACGTCCGATCTGATGCAAAGCCGGTCAAGCAGCCCCTGCGCCGCTTATTAGAAGAGAAGAGAAGAGTTGTCGGAGAAGAGATAGCCTGACTCCTAGCAGCCGGCTTCATTATGGAAGTTTTCTTCCCGGAGTGGCTGGCAAATCCGGTCCTGGTGCTAAAGAAGAACAAGCAATGGAGAATGTGTATTGACTACACGAGCCTCAACAAGGCCTGCCCCAAGGACCCATTTGCTCTACCAAGAATTGACCAGGTGATAGACTCCACAACCGGATGCGAGTTGTTGAGCTTCTTGGATGCATACTCAGGATATCACCAGATCAAGCTGAATCCGGCTGACAGATTGAAGACCGCCTTCATCATGCCGTTGGGAGCATTATGCTACCTCACCATGACGTTTAGCTTAAGGAATGCCGGCACCACCTTTCAGCGTTGCATGCAGAAGTGCCTCCTCAAGCAGCTCGACAGGAACGCCCACGTTTACATGGACGACGTGGTGGTGAAGACGGAAAAGCGAGGAACACTGCTGGAAGACCACAAGGAGACCTTTGAGAACCTACGCCGGTTCCAGATCAAGCTCAACCCCGAGAAGTGTGTCTTCGGAGTACCAGCCGGCCAGCTGCTAGGTTTCCTGGTCTCTGAACGCGGCATAGACTGCAACCCAGTAAAAATCAAGGCCATCGAGAGAATGGAGGTACCCAGCCGACTGCTGGATGTGCAGAAGTTCACCGGCTGCTTGGCGTCCATCAGCCGATTCATCAGTCGGCTGGGCGAGAAAGCTCTCCCCTTATACCAACTCATGAAAAAGACCACTTTTTTGAGTGGAACCATAAGGCGGACGAAGCTTTCCACCAGTTGAAGAAGATGCTGACTACTCCACCCGTCCTGGCGGCTCCGACTCCCAAGGAACCTATGCTCCTGTACATCGCCGCCACCTGCCGAGTAGTCAGCACAGTCATTGTAGTAGAGCGCAAGGAGGAAGTCAAGGTGCTTCCTGTCCAGAGACCAGTATATTACTTGAGCAAGGTACTGTCGACCTCCAAGCAGAACTACCCCCACTACCAGAAGATGTGCTACGGCGTGCACTTTGCTGCAAAGAAATTGAAGCCTTACTTTCAAGAGCATCCAATCACAGTGGTCTGCACGGCTCCACTTGCCGAGATCATCGGTAGCCGAGATGCCTCTGGTCGAGTGGCCAAGTGGGCCATAGAGCTGGCTCCTTACACCATCTACTACCAGCCCTGCACCGCTATCAAATCACAAGCACTGGCCGACTTCCTCATTGACTAGGCCGAGACCCAGTACCTGCCTCCAGCGCCTGACTCCACCCATTGGCGGATGCACTTCGACGGCTCCAAGATGCGCACCGGCTTGGGAGCCGACGTCGTCCTTACCTCTCCCAAAGGCGACAAGCTCAAATATGCACTACAAATCCATTTTGCCGCCTCCAACAACGTGGCCGAGTACGAGGCGCTAATTCACAGGCTCCGGCTTGCCAAAGAACTTGGCATCTGCCGGATCTTGTGTTATGGCGACTCGGACTTAGTGGTCCAGCAGTCATCTGGCGACTGGGACGCGAAAGACGCAAACATGGCGAGCTAGCGTTTCCTCGTGCAGCAACTCGGCGAGTATTTCGAAGGGTGCGAGTTCCTCCATGTGCCAAGAAACGACAACGACCAAGCAGATGCCTTGGCACGAATCGGCTCTACCCGCCAAGCAATACCATCTAGCGTCACCCTTCAACACCTCATAAAGCCGTCTGTCAAGCCTTCACCAGAATCAGACTCCATTTTTGTGCCGGCTCCTCCCGAAGACAGCGGATCCGACTCCAGAGCTCCTGCAGTCGGAACGGGGACTTTGGCGGGCGACTCCAAAGCTGCCACAGTCGAGCCCGGCCCGGGCACTGCGGTGACGGACTCGAAGATTCCAGAACTCGGCCCAAGGACGCGCCAGTCGGCCTGGGGACTTCATCAGCCTAGCAAGCGGCTGTTGACTCCAGCCCGCCGCCTCCCAGCCCAGCCGCCCTCGTCCAAGTCGCAGTTCTGGTAGTCAAAGAAATAGCAGCACCCTCATGGGCCCAGCCCATCCTCAAATTCCTGGTGAACAAAGAGCTACCAACTGATGAGATCTCAGCTCGGCAAGTACAACGCCGGGCGGCAGCCTATACCATAATCAACAGAGAGCTGGTCAGGCGCAGCGTCACTTGTGTCTACCAGCGCTGTGTAGAGCCAGAGCAAGGCCAGGCGATCCTCAAAGACATCCATCAAGGCGAATGCAGCCACCATGCGGCTTCAAGAGCACTTGTCGCCAAAGCTTTTCAGCACGGTTTCTTTTGGCCGACTGCCTTGGAAGAGGCCAAGGCGTTGGTCCAAAAATGCAAAGGGTGCTAGAAGTTCAGCTCCAAGCTGCACCAGCCAGCTTCTGCGCTCAAGACCATCCCCATTGCTTGGCCTTTCGCAGTTTGGGGTCTAGACATGGTGGGACCATTCAAGACAGCACGAGGTGGTCTAACTCACATACTTGTCGCAGTAGACAAGTTCACCAAGTGGGTGGAAGTGAAGCCAATTAAGAAACTGAACGGTCCGACTGCCGTGACCTTCATCACTGATATCACAATTCGGTACGGCATACCACACAGCATCATCACCGACAACGGCACAAATTTTGCCAAAGGCGCCTTGGCCCGTTTCTGTGCAACACAGGGCATCCGACTGGACCTAGCGTCCGTCGCCCACCCGCAGTTAAACAGCCAAGTGGAGCGAGCAAACGGCCTCATCCTGTCCGACATCAAGCCTCGGTTGATCGCACCTCTGGAGCGCTCGGCTGGCTGCTGGCTCGACGAGCTGCCAGCAGTCCTCTGGAGTCTGCGCACGACTCCAAACAAGTCAACCGGCTTCACGCCCTTCTTTCTCGTCTACGGTGCCGAAGCCGTCATCCCAACGGACATAGAGTTCGACTCCCCACGAGTCACCATGTACACCGAGGAGGAAGCAGAAGAAGCACGACAAGACGGCGTCGATTTGCTGGAAGAGGGCCGGTTGTTGGCACTCAGCCGGTCCAGCATCTACTAGCAGAGCCTGCGCTGATACCACAACAGGAAGGTCAGGCCAAGATCTTTCCAAGAAGGCGACCTTGTGCTCCGGCTGATCCAGTGAATAGCCAGCCAGCACAAGTTGTCGCCGCCTTGGGAAGGCCCTTTCATCATCAGCAAAGTAATAGGCAATGATTCCTACTACCTGATCGACACTCATAAGCCCCAAGCATGCAAGAGGGACGACTCCGGCAAGGAGACAGAGCGGCCATGGAATGCAAATCTTCTCCGAAGTTTTTACAGTTGATGTAGTATGTACCACGCTACCTTTTGTATTAAAGTACCAAGACTTCGGGCCCCCCGAGACGAGCTCGGGGACTGCCCTCTTTTGTCTGTATGATAAAAATTATGCCTACAAGTATATTACTCTTTGTCATGCCGCTTGGCACCGGGCTCGACAAGTCGGCCCGGGGACTTGCCGCCTTGCACTATGAAATGCTTCCTGCAGCCGGACAAGTAGTGTGTAACACCTAAGCCGTCTTCTGTCAGAAGCCGCAGCTCGCAGAGCGACTGTACGGTCGGCAGAGGTAAGGTAGAATGGGTGCTCGCACGAAAAATGGCAAAGGACTCAAAGCGTAAAACATAGCTCAAGACGGCTTCCAGCCTTCTCGCAAACCGACTCTCGGACAGTCGGATTGTCGTTTTCTATCCAACTTGCTCAAACAATCTTGAAATCGGCTAAGTACTTGCTTTCCCAAAGTAGCCTAGCACTTGATCCAGCAACAGTCCGCAGAGCGGCTGTCCGATTGGCAAGGCAGGCAACTAAGAGAAAGCGGCAAAGGAAAACAGCCAAAAGAACAATGAGCAAGAAAAGATACATATATATATATATAACATAGGCTCTTGGCCGAATTGTCGAGTAGAGGTTCAAAATACGCCCCGCGGGTGGAATTGTGCGAATTAACAAGTTCTTCAAAAGACTACTAAAGCAGATAAAACAAAAGACACAGCGGCAGCTTAGGAGGCGGCAGACGGATTCGGGGGGTCGGAGGAGGCGCCAGCGTCAGGCGTCGGGGCGGTCGGCCGGCTAGTCTCGGCTTGATCGCCTCCGGCAGCAGTCGGGTCGGTCGCACGCGGCTCGTTGCTGGAGGCGCGGTCGGGCTGAGGCTGGTCGACCGCTCCGTCTTCTGGTGCCTCCGCCTCCCCCTCATCCTCCGCCTCGTCCTGCTCCTCGACGCTGGAGCCAATCACCTCCGCCGAGTCTTCGCCGTAGTCTGGGTTCATCCCAAACCACTCCGGCGGTACCTCCTCGCTATCTTCAGACCGCTCGGGGACGAAGATGCTCGTGTCGGTGTACTTGGCGATCGCCGCAGCATGCTTGACGAGGGCGTCTTCCGCAGCCGCCAGCTCCGGCTGGGCCTCCGACCGAAGCGTAGCCAACTGGTCTAGATCCAGCCCCGGGTACCACGCCTTGACGAACTCCAAGGCCCGGCACGCTCAAGCCCGGGCCGAAGAGCCCTTCCAGGCCTCGAGGCGACCAGCCGCGACCTCCAACCAGTTGGCCGTCAGGCTGGGGGTGCGCGGAGCCTGCATATCCAGCCAAAGGGCGGAAATCGCCTGGGCACCGACGCGCTGAAGCCGGCGCAGCATCCCGTGAGCCGGCCGGAGGCGAGCCTCGATGCTCAAGATTTGCTCATCAAGAGTTTGGGGGGCATCGGCGGCGATCTCCGCGTCCTCCGCCCTCCGACTTTCACGATCGGCCTCGATGGCTTGGATAGCGGCCTGCGACTGCCCAGGGAAGAAGTCTGCAAAAGACACGAAGAAACGAAAAAGCAAGTCAAAAACCAGGAGTCGGCACGATCTAAGTTGGCAGCTCAAAGAAAGAAAATAAAGAGACTCACCATCAATGATGGCTTGAATCTCGTGGTAGCCGATCGACAGCAACGCCTCCTTGTCAGACCAGGAGGAGCGCTCGCTCGCGAACTCGGCCAAGAGGGCGGTTTCCGTCTCCTCCGCCTCCCTCTGCTACTTCGCAAGCACCTCCTTCTGCTCTGCCAACTGAGTGGCCAACAGATCGGGATCTGTGGCGAGCCTGCTACACTCCTCCCCTTTGGCGAGCAGGGCGGAGTTGGCTTCGCTCAGCTGCTGTTGAAGAGCAGCGTTGGCTCCTGAAGGAAAGGAAGAAAGACAACAGTCGTCAATAAAGTAGGTCGCCGGGGAGATCCGGCCCGACTGCTCAGCAGTCCACCCGAATCTCTGGGACTACAGCCCGCGGGTGCGCTAGCGCGCCCCCGCAGAGAAGAAAAAAGAGGGATGGACTTACTCTGGCTCTCCGCCAAGTCGGCAGCCCGCTTGCCCAGCTCTTCAACATTACGGTTGAAGGCAGTGACGCGAAGGTTGTGGTAATCTTGCAACAAGCATTTCAGACAAAGTTAGTACCCAGAATTTCATCAATTGGAGTTCCGGGCCGCCTGCTCAGCAGCCAGCCCGAAACTCGGGGACTACACCCAGTGGGAGCACTGGCGCGCCCCCACAAAGAGGAACAAGAAAAACAAAGGCCTAAAGAAAAAACATACCTGGACGGCTGAGCGCGACGCTAGGAACGCCTTGGTGCAACTCTGGAGGGCGTCGCCCTCAGCGCGGAGCTTCGCCTGGACGTCCAGGAGCGCCCGGTTCAGCGGCCCTGTGCCGCCTCCTCGCACCCACCCAACAGGTGCGGCGCTCGTCGCTTCGGCGTCTGGAGCCGCCGAGCTGGCGGTGCCGGCTTCCTGGGGGCGGGGTGCCGAAGTCGCCTTCTCTAGACGATGGTGCGCTGGCGAGCCGACCTGGAGGAGTAGCCTCGCCACGGCCTCGTCTTCGGTCGGCAGCACCGAAGGGTCCGCTGGCTGCTCGCCTGGCACGCCTTCAGACGGCGGCGGAACGTTCGCGCACGGAGTAGAGGGCTCGCCGCCTTCCCTCTCCTCGACGAGGTTCTCCCCGCCAGCTTCTCCAGTCTGCCCCGTGAACCCCGGGGGCGACGGCGCAGAGTTCAGCAGGGTAACAAGCAAGGCCGACTGGCGGCGTGCAGCTTCCTCAGCCTGCTGCTTCGCCACGGCGGCGGCTTCGGCCTCCGCTAGTTTTTTCTTAGCGGAGGCCTCCGCCCTGTCGGCCTCCGCCTTCTCCAGGAGGAGGGCTTCTTCTTCTTTGCACTTCTCCTGCGCATTCCGCTCCGTCGCCTCCCAGAGGTCGGCAGCAAGGTCAATCCACCGAGTGGTGGCGGGCGTCTCCGCTGACCCCATGACGGAGGCGGCGGCGACCCGCTCAAGAGAGAGGGGAGCGCTGAAGAAAGAGGGCGAGTAGAGACTCAGACAAAGCACGAAGAAAGAATAAACTTTGAAGACAGAATACTTACGCAGAGACCAACGGCGGCTTCTTCACTTCCTTACGGAAGCGGATGGCCTTCGCGGCTGCCTCGTCCCGCCGGGTCACTGCAGCCGAGCCCTTGGGCTTCTTCGGCAGGCTGCCGAACAAAGTCGGCACAGCCCGGCGCTTCTTCCCGCCGCCTAGAGCGCCCGACGCGGCAGAAGAGCCCGCGCCCGGCTAGCTGGCTCCTGGCCGATGGCGAGGGGCGACTCCTCCCTCGGCGTCGTCTTCAGGCCAGTCGGCGAAGGTAGCCGACGGCCTGAAGTCGCCTGTCATTCCTCCTCCTCCCTCGGCGGCGTCTTCCAGAGCCGCCGCCCCCAGATCGGGGTCGTCGACGTCACTCTCCGCCTGGTCGGCGACGAACTCACGGGTCAGCCCCGAGGTGCCGGCCAGTGGGTAAAGAAGGGGATTCTAACCAAAGCCGACTGATCAGAACAAAACTCGGCAAGAAGAAGACAATCCAAAGAAAGAAACGGAAGGCGACACACCACGGGCGGGGGGTTGGCGCGGGAGTATGGCTCCTTGCCGAATCGCCAGTCCTCCGGGAGCCTGCTGTCCGAGAGGTAGTTCACCATGAGGGCCACCTCTTCGTGAGGCATGTCCTTGGTGCACATCCGACTCGGGTCGCGACCCCCGCTCATCTGGCATATCATGTGAGGGCGGCCTTGGAGTGGGAGAACTCGGCGCGAGATGAAGGCGGCCAGCAGGTCCGGACCAGTCAGACCCTCCGACCGCGTCAACACTCGGAGTCGCGTGATGGCGCCGGCTCCCGCAGGCGTCAGCGACCTGGCTCGGTACGACCAGTTGGGCAGTCTGCCAGCCGGCGGGCCGGCTTCGAAAGCTGGCAGATTGACCCAGTCACCCCTCGTGGCGACGTTCCTAACGTAGAAGTAGGACCTCTGCCACATCTTCACCGACTTCAACAGCGAGATGGAGGGGAAGTGGTTGTCGACTCCTGTCCTTCGCACGGCGATGAAGGCGCCGCACTGAGCGGGCACGTCCGTGACCTGGGTGCCGAGCTTGGAGAAGAAGAACTCCCCCAGAGCTCGAGGGTGGGGAGGACTCCGAGGAAGCCTTCGCACAGAGCCACGAAGGCGGACAGCAGCACCACTGTGTTGGGGGTGAGGTGGTGTGGCTGGAGGCCATAGAACTCCATGAACGACCGGAAAAAGCTGCTCGCCGGCAGCCCCAGCCCGCGCAGGGAGTGCGAGCGGAAGATGACCCGCTCGCCCTCCTTCGGGGCGGGGGAAATCTCCCCCGCCGGCGCAAGACGCACCTGCACGCGATCTTCGCCGGGAAGCCGACGGGTCCGGCGGAGGAACTCGATATAGTCTTCGTGGACTTCGGAGCCGTCCCAGGTGTCGGAGCGCACTGGGGGAGGCACGGCAGCGGAGGAAGAACTCATCGCGAGTTGTCACCGCAGCGTTCGCCGGAGCCTGGGCGTGCGGCGGAGCGAAGAAGAGAAGGAAGCAGGAGAGCGAGGAGCTGCGAGGAGGAAGAAAGCCAGGGGTAGTGGGAAGAAGGGCGCGCAAACCCCCCTCTTCCCCCTACTTATAGCCCCGTGGGCTACGAAGCCGAGGGGGCGGACGTGGGGATTTACTGCGCCCGCAACCCCATGACCCCCACGATCCACGTAAAGTTACTGCACGCAATAACTTCACGGGAATCCCAACCGTCCACCGGGGCCGCAGCGGATCCGCTCGGGCGCCGTGGCGCGGTAGTGGTGGGCCCCGCCTACGGGCCTCTCCCGTCGCGCGCGTGGGCTGGCAGGACGGCCTGGCCACGTGCCCTCGCGTGACAGGCCAAGAACGAGTGGCGGCCTGGAAGCTTAGCTAGCACGCCACTTGAAATCCCGCCGCGACGTTTGAACTACTGAGCATGTCGGAATTGAGTGAGTCCGAGTTGGGTGAGTCCGACTCCTTCTAGTCAGCCCGGCAGAAGTTAATCAAGACCATGTGTTGAGCAGCCGGAAAGAGAAACTACTGAGGCTTCTTGGCCGATCGTCCGGGGCGCCTCATCAGCATCAGGGACTACTGTCGGAGTAATGGGCCACGGGTAGGCCAACTCGAGCCCCATAACCTTTCAAGACATCGGGGCAGGCTGCACCCCTCAAGACCACAGGGAGAAGAGCCGCCTCCTGGGGAGTCTACGGCAAGGCGGCCGACTGCCCGCTCACGGCCGAGTCCCAGGGCCGACTTCTAGAGAAGCCGGCTTTGGGGAGTCGGCCGGCGACTCCAACAAACCGTGACCTCATCGAAGGGGACGGGGCAGGGGCGTGGCTACAATGAAGCCCACTCCCCGCCCCTTACCAAGGGCAGGCGTGGCTACAGCATGCCGTACTTGGGAAGATCTCCGTGCGGCGTGGCACTGTTGCCCGGCCGGCCCTGACATCAGCACCACTGTACCGGGTCCTGCGCCCACGACGGCTTGTCTGTACGGCCTGGAGGCGGCAGGGCCCACCAGTCAGCGAGACCTCTGGAGACGGCGGGAGAACCGCCAGTCGGACCCGTCGAGAGTCGGCCCGGGGGAGTCGGCCGAGCCCTCCCCCGGGGCCCACACGCCATTAATCAAGAAGAGATGGGGAGTGGCCACAGTGATCGCCCGCCAGGCGGCGGGGCTGTTGCCACGACCCCATGACCAGGCTTGTGTCATCAGGAGCACGGCTACAGTAATCAGCAGCTGGCAAGACCCGCCCGCGACGGACGAGGCCTGTCGGCTCCGTACCAGACCAGTCGGCGGGGCCCACCAGTCGGCGGGCCCCAGCAGTCGGCGGAGAAGTCGGAGGTCGGAGGCACTGACGGCTGGGCCCGCGCCCAGTCGAATTACCATTGTACCCCTGGGGGGTAGGCCTATATAAACCCCCCAGGGCACCTATGCAAAGTGTTGGATCCCGGTAGTTCTATACCATACCAGATAGAAGGAGAGAGCTAGCCTTGCCCTCTCCTACCACCAGACACAGCTCAAGGCGCAACCGTGTAAACACTTGACCATAGTGATCATGCAGAGACCCCGCAGAGCAGCAATAGGGGTATTATCTCCCCGGAGAGCCCCGAAGCTGGGTAAGATTCGCCGGCGTGCATGTCTTCGCCTCATCCCGTTTCCAGGAACCGGCGACGTTCTACTCGCCCCCACCATGATAAGCCATCCGTTGGCATATGTCGCACCAAACCCCCGACAGAAAAGACCGAGGATCCAGCGAGCTGATCATACAGATCGTTGATCCTGGGAAGCGGATACTTGTTCTTGATGGTGACCAAGTTGACAGGTCGGTAATCTACAACCATCTGATCCGTTCCATCCTTCTTCTTGACGAAGAGGATGGGGCAAGCCCAAGGGGAGGAACTAGGACGGATGAAACCCTTTTTCAAGGACTCATCGAGTTGGTTCTTAAGGTCGGCTAGTTCTAAGGGTGCCATCTTATAGGGTCTCCTAGAAATCAGAACAGTTCCTGGAACAAGGTCTATCACAAACTTGACATCCCTGTCAGGTGGAACACCTGGTAGTTCTTCTGGAAAGACATCCGGAAAGTCTTGGACTACCGGAATATATCCAAGGTCTGGAAGGGGGTTGGCATTTAGGGAGTAAAGCTGGCGCTTGGCCACTTGAGTTAAGACTTTGACTGTCTTGCCCGATGGGTGGGTAAGTTGAACGGTTCTAGTGGCACAATCAATCTTAGCATAATGAGCTGACATCCAGTCCATACCCAAGATGATGTTTATGTCCGAGTACTTGAGAGCTATTAAAGATGCAAGGAAGACAAGTCTATCAACAAGAATTTCATTCCCATGGCTTACTCTAGAAGTTTGCCATTTGGAACCCGGAGTTTGAATTACCATGGAAGTGGGCATGTCACAGAATGTTGTGTTATGCAATCGAGCATAGCTCTCAGATATGATTGAATGAGATGCTCCAGTATCGAAAAGAACAGATGCCGGATGGCAATTAACAAGGAGCGTACCAAGGACGACGTTAGGATCCTCATGAGCCTCCTCAGCTGAGCCATAGTTGACATGGCCACGTGCAGTGGTGACTAGCTTGGCGTAGAATGTCTTTCCCGCTGGCTTACCATGGCCAACGGACTTTCCAGACTGATTGGGGTTGTTGTTCTTAGGGCACTCCCGACTATAATGACCCGGATCTCCACACTTGAAACATGTCACAACATTGGGGCATGGAGTAGCATTAGGAGCGGGGCCACCATAGGGCTTGGACGGTGTAAACTGTTGGTTGGGGCGAGGCGCCTCAAAGGATGGCATTGGAATGAACTTGGGTGGCAGTGCCATGCTTGGAATCCACACCCGGCGCTTCTAAGATCTAGAGCCGGATGAAGAGCCAAAATCACGAGAGTGCTTGCGTGAAGCGTCATAGTCAGACTGGCATGTCTCAGCACTGATGGCTTTATTGACCAACTTCTGAAAGGAGGTGTACTCGTGCAGACGAAGATCGCGTAGAAGCTCAGGGCTAAGTCCCCTTGCAGAACCTTTCCTGCTTCTTAGCATCGGTGGATACCTCTGCAGGAGCATATCGTGCCAGATTGCCAAATTCACGACTATATGCATCCATGGTCAGTCTTCCTTGGGCGAAATTGCAGAACTCTTCCCTCTTGCGATCTATGAGACCTTCCGGGATGTGATGCTCATGGAAAGCCTCACTGAATTCAGCCCAAGTAGTGATTTGGCCGACCGAGTGCATAGCTTCAAAGTTTTCCCACCAAAGGCTAGCAGGGCCTTCGAGGTGATAGGCATCATAGGTAACCTTATCAACTTCGGCTACATTGGCAGAACATAGCTTGTGTGTGATGCTGCGGAGCCAGTCATCCGCGTCGAGGGGCTCGACGGAATGATTAAACTTTGGTGGGTACAACTTGATGAAGTCATTGATTGACACCAAGTTGTTTCGCTGATGGCGTGCAGTGTTCTGCTCAATCCGCTCCAGGAAGCGGTTAGTCTCACGCTTGTTTCTTTCCGCCTCCAGCATAACTTCGGCCAGAGAAGGCAGGTGAGGCAGATTTTCACCCCTAGCTGCACTGGCTTCCCCCTGCTCCGGGGTAGGAGGGTTGCTGTGGGTGTTGACCATCCTAGGAGAAAACAAGACAACGGTTTAGAAAGGATGGCACAAACTTAGCAAGGAAGTGCAGAATGTAATGGATAACATGGAATGCTATGTTGTTCATTGCATGACATGGTAATATAGAAACTGCCATATATATAACATTGGTCATACACACCGTACATAGTTTAGTACAAGCCTAGGCTAGAGTCCAACTACGGTGAAAGACATTACATCTCATCGGAGGCATTCCAAGCTCCTATACATTATTTTTCTACACCTCCGGAGCGTGATACACACCAAGTTGTACCCACGGGTCACACAGGACTATGGAGAATACAACTATTACAATGCTAGTGAAACTACTACTAGCTCAGACGGCTCCGTAGTAATCCTCATAGAAGTCGCCACCAAAGCCTGGAAGTGGAAAATGATCATCTGGGAACAGACGGTCCTGCGGAGCCTGCGGAGCATAGGGACTCGGATGTGGCCTCGGTCCCACAGGTGGTGGCAAACGGGGACCATGAGGAGGGGTGATGCCTCCTACATCGCGCCACTCCATCCAATCTGGCAATCCAGACCGTACAGGGTACAAGTCCCTCATATCCATGTATCCTGCCTGCACCGCAGGTGCAAACCGAGTCAAAGTGGCCCAATGATCAGCACGAGTGTGGAAGAGCTCCATACGCAAGGCCCGATTTTCGTGGTCCTTATCCTCGAGCATCTCGGCAGTGGTGCGGAGTAGTGACTCCTCATGTGTAGAGTCATAGTACAAAGCCTGATAGTACCCCTGTGCTCCAGGAAGTGAGGATGGCATGTAACAGAAATCGGTGTTCTGTAGCAAGGCAGTCCTGGCTCGAATGATAGTCATCATTGAATAGGCTGCATCCTGCACAGACATCTCAATAGTGACCCCAAGTCCATAGGAACAGTGAAGGGGCTCAGTGGCTCTAGGATAAGAGGGATATATCCTGACGGTACAGAGATACTAGCTCTAGTTGAAGTCTCTGAACTACTCCTCGACGGTATATTCCGGATACCACCGATAGCCTGACTCGACCATCACTCAAACCAACATGGCCGTGTGGCCAGGCACATCGAGGCACCGGGTCAGACGAACCACTTGGTTCTGCGAAAGGGTGGCCATCTGAAAGCACAGAATAATGCAAAGGCATTAGAATTTTCTAGGGGAAATCGGACAGCATAACGGCTGTAAATGCTCAGAAGAAGATTTGAGACATCCACAACAGTTTGCAATACCACTCAACAACATCATATCAAGGTTGTGATTCAACTGGCAACATACTAAAAAGTAGTAGAAACTGTACTGTGGCTGGTAACAACAATCCTATAAGCTACTACGGATTAGTAACACGTGAACCTGATAGAAGAAGAGAGTCTAGTCCTTAACCCACGTTGAATGAGAAGAGAATGACTCAGATCAGAGGGCATAAGGTAAAGAAGTAAAAAGAGCCTTACATTCCCTCCCACAATCAATTCCCCTACATATAACTAAAGCATTTCTAGACTCGACATCGACCAGTTTGGCTCAACGAACCAACACGCAGTCCGGCTGTGATGCCAACGCTGTCAGGACCCCGATTCCAAGTCACATTGATCTAGCCGGTAACACCTCATATCACATTGCGGCCTCGCGCACGGTATTCCATGGGTGTCGCCTTACCATGGCCCGGGACCGTTTGCGCCTTTTGGATCACGTATATGATAGTGTCGCTAGCATCCATATGACAGAGAACCCGGGCCGACATGGCTAGTCGTGAACCCAAAGCGGCACAGACCTATGGAGACAGGCATACATGAATCACATCGAGCATGTTGGTCATCAGCGAGTGAATCCGGGCTGTAGCACTGGGCTAACAGGACTCCGGGGAACCCGGGCTGTAGCAGGCTAGGCAGGACTCCGGAAGTCACCCGCGTGACATTTCCCCGAAGGGACAGGCATAGGAACGAAGTGAAACACATGCCGGCCAGTTAAGAGTCCTGAGCAGTAGCGCTGGGCTAGCAGGACTCCGGTGAACCGGGCTGTAGCGGACTACTATGGCTCGAGGAGCACTAGACTACATTTCCCCATAAGAAAGGCTGCCAAGGATAAACAACTAGATTGTCGGATCCCACACATACCAAGCATTTCAATCATACACACAATATGCTCAATATGTGAAAATACAACATGGCATCACAACAAAACTCTACAACTCGAGTAATTTATTTAAAGGTTCCAGAGAGCCATACATAACATGTTCATACAGGTAGGGGTCACATGACCCGACACTCATGTCATACAAGCATACAAGCACATGCGGAAGCAAGTAGTCTGAGTACAGACACTAGAAAGAAAGAAGGCTTCTCGAAACCTGTCTATCTACATAAGGCCCTCCATGGCCAGGATAACCACCTAGGTGGCAAGTCACTCATCGACGTCGAGATCTACATAAAACCCATCGGAGGGGGCGGTGTTGTCATCTGAAAATAATAAGTAAAGCAAACATGAGTACAAAGGTACTCAGCAAGTCTTACAACAGAACCTACTATACATGCTCATTCTCAAGAAGGTCGTGAAGTTATTGCAGCAAGCCAGCTCTGACTCTTGGCTAAGCTATCCTACGAGACACCACTTATAAAATAGTTTTCGCACACGAGTCCACTAATCACCATCACAATACTCCACCAGGGATCCTCCCTCGTCATCCTACGAGAGGGCCATCCTCGATACTCACACTTATCTTGAATCTTTTAGTAGTAACCATTAACTTGTCTATGAACTGTATAGGCAATCAAGTAGTCCTTTACCGCGGACGCGGCTATTTGAATAGATGATGTTAACCCTGCAGGGGTGTACTTCTTCATACACGCTCTCACCACTTACCGCCGTTTACACGACATGTACTCGGCAACCTTCAAGCGGAGGCCCAACGAGGGTGTCGGCCACGGCCTACCTAAACACTCAAGTCTCTAGTCCAGGTTTATCGCCTATCCAGGTTACATCCGCAGGGAGTCCGGCCGAGGTTTCCACATACGGCCCCGAACGATGTGAACAGGGTTCCCGAGACACCAAATGGGTGACTCGGTACACCGTGCCACGGTGTATCTACCGCATCATAGCCCACACCTAGGGTCAGTGCTATGCACGGCCGCCAACACATAACCTACAAACACCAGAAACTAATTGCAACTCTTGGACAGAGTACTAGGGTGATTAAGAAGCTGAGAGGGTCCATTGGTTCCGGGCCCAATGTATGGTAGTGGCCGATTCTTAAATCACACATATAGATCTCAGTTCTTAGGGACGGCCTCAATGAAACAACCCACCATGTACTCCTACATGGCCTCTCATCGATACCTTTACCAAATCATGTTCAACACATGCCTCACATTACCGACATAATCATTTCACTCTAGCCCATCACCCAGATGAACCAGACCTGACACAACTCTAAGCATAGCAGGCATAGCAAGGTAGGAAACACATACATGGCTCAATCAACTCCTACAAATGCTAGTGGGTTTCATCTAGTTATTGTGGCAATGACAGGTCATGCAGAGGATAAGGGTTCAACTACCGCAGCACACAGCAGTTTGAAACGTTGTTGTATTAATGCAGTAAATGAGAGCAGAGGCGAGAACTTGGGATTGTATTGATATGATCAATGGGGCTGCTTGCCTGATGGAGTGGTAGTAGAGTACTGCCCTTTAGTTGGATACTCGGAGATATCCTCGGAGGCACAACCTACCACGAAAGACACCACAGAGTATAATAGACACATGGCAATATGCAACAATATGATGCATGCTATCACATGGCAAAATGATGTGTCCTGCCTAATGCAATGTGAAACAAGTTGAAATGGTTCCATTTGAATCAAAGATTCAAATGAAAGCTTAAGCTCTTATGCATAATAAGTGTATTATCTTGTTTCACCTAAACAGCAAGGTTAAATTGTTTTCTCATGCATGAAACCATTACAGATGGATAGATTGAATTTTTTTGATCATTTTTCATATATAATTTGTTTGATTTGGAGCTATGGTTGATTTTCTATGATTTTTACAAGTTTAGGCTATTTTCTGGAATTTCCTATATAAAAATAAATCCAGAAAATGAATAATTGCGTCAGCACTGCGCCACTGTGACGTCAGCGAGTCAAAGGTGCCAGCCTAGGTCAAACCTGACTGGTGGGCCCCATTTGTCAGTGTCTCAGCTAATTAACAGAATTAAGTTAGTACTAATTAACTGGCAGTGGGGCCTGGGCCCACATGTCAGTGACCTAAACTAGCTAAATTTAGTTAGCACTAATCCTAACCTAATTAACAGGCCGGCCCCACCTGTCATACGCTCAGGGAGGAAGTCAACCTGGGCCCACATGGGTCAAACATGGTCAACTCACCGGCGGCTTGACGCCGGCGATGATAGACCTGGTGGAGAGGCTCGGGTTTTGCCCACAGTCGACCAAATCGACTGCGGTTTGGTCCCACGCGTAGCTGGGAGCAAGCTGCAGCATTTGGTGGTGGAAGTGGAGCTCGGGGAGGCCGGGAACGACGCCGGTGACGACCTTGGCGGTTGCCGGAGCTCGGGTGAAGATGGATCCGAGGCTACAGGGCACGACGAGGCACATGGAGTGGTGCGTTAGGCTCCTGGGGACGTGGTGAGTCTGGTGACGCGCTTGGGTTCGAGCTTAAGCGTCTGTGGCCACGGCGGCAACATGGCCGGCGGAGCCGAGATCTCGGCCATGATGGCCAACGGGGTTAGAGGGCAGCTCGAGCGACATGGCTAGGGGGAGGAGAGAGAGAAGCTCACGGTGAGTGCAGCGGGCGTCAAAGCGGGCTCGGGGAAGCTTGGGAGGCGGCGAATCGTCGGCGACGATCTCCGGTGACCGACGAGGGGAACGGCAGCGGTGGCGGCGTTGCAGCGCATCCGAGGCCTTGTGGCTCGTCGAGGAGGTCGAGGGAGATGTTGCGGAGCTCATGGGCACGATGGGGTGACACGGGGACGATGGTGGCTACCGGTACGGCGGCAAGACGGCGGCGGCTGCGTCGGCCATGGCTTCAGGGGAGCGAGGGAGAGAGCAGGGGGGAGGCATGAAGGTGTCGGCGAGGTCGGGGCGACGACCAGGAGACGATCCACGCGGCGCAAAGGCGACCAGGGCGAAGCAAAGAGGCCGGGTGGTGCATGGCGAGCTCGAGCGCGCCATACTCACCTCCCTGCCTGCTCTGGCAAGGGGAAGCAGCTGGCTGGCACGGGCCAGCACAGTGCTGGGCCAGCCAGTGGGCTGCCATGTAAGTTACGCTCCCTCTCTTTTTCTGATTTGTTTTCTTTTTCTATTTTTTCTACAACTGTTGGGCTTTATTAAAAATACTAAATCATTTCCAGAAATCCTAAAAATAATTATAGGCTCTGTTTAGATTATTTCCAACAGCCCACACTTATTTCTAGAATTATTTGAGCATTTAAAATATTTTATAGTATTTAAATGCCCAAATTCAAATAATTATGATTTAATTCAAAAAACCAGAATGTCCTAGAAAAGAGTGCACCATTTTTGCCAGGGGTTTTAGCCCAATCCAGAAATGATGAACATTTTGTGAAGGGCATTTTGGGTTCATTGAAAATAATTTTAGTAAACCCTAGTTGTTTCCAGGGGGGTGCTGGGGTTCTGTCATCCCCATTTCAAGTTTCTGTAAAAGTAGACATGATGCAACACTCTAGTGCATGAACTAGCTAGGGTGTGACAATCATACCTAGATATTCTCATAACTATGCTCAATTCTGTCAATTGCTCAATAGTAATTTGTTCACCCACCGTAAAATACTTATGCTCTTGAGAGAACCCGCTAGTGAAACTAATGGCCCCCGGGTCTATCTTCTATCATATTAATCTTCCAATACTCAGTTATTTTCATTGCCTTTTTATTTTACTTTGCATCTTTATCATAAAAATACCAAAAATATTATCTTATCATATCTATCAGATCTCACTCTCGTAAGTGACCGTGTAGGGATTCACAACCCTTATCGCGTTGGTTGTGAGGATTTATTTCTTTGTGCAGGTACGAGGGACTCGCGTGTAGCCTCCTACTGGATTGATACCTTCGTTCTCAAAAACAGAGGGAAATACTAACGCTACTTTGCTGCACCACCCTTTCCTCTACAAGGGAAAACCAACCCAAGTGCTCAAGAGGTAGCAAGAAGAATTTCTGGCGCCGTTGCCGGGGAGGTCTACGCAAAAGTCAACATACCAAGTACCCATCACAAACCCTTATCTCCCGCATTACATTATTTGCCATTTGCCTCTCGTTTTCCTCTTCCCCACTTCACCCTTAACGTTTTATTCGCCCTCTCTCTCTATCCTCCCTCTCTTTCTCTATTTGCCTCTCTTTGCCTTTTGCACTTTCTGCCGTTATGTCTGAAATTGGGGAAATTATTGTCGATATGGACAATAATAATATCATGAAAAATTCTGATGCTCCTGCTGAAGAACCCCCTATCTTACATACAAATTTTTTTCGTATTGGTAGTGGTAATATTATTGGAAAAGGAGTTATCCAAGATTTCTTTACTTTTGCCGGTGCTGTACCTTCTATGGGTAGTTCTATCCTTCATAGAAATAGTAGTCTTGCGAACGCTATTGCCATGCTTGTAGTTGAACCTAAAAGTCAATTCATGCACATCCACCCTTGCATACAATGGATTTTCCTAGAATTTTCTAATATTGAGCATTCTTCTGTTAAGTGTGCCGCTACTATCCTTTTGGCTCATGATTTTATATTCATAATAAAAGAGGCCAAAGAAATCTTTTCGCATTATAGGGTGGATGCTTTCCGTCCTCCCATAGAGGCTATCCTTTTTGATCAAGAAGAAATAATGCATTTTCAGTCTCTAGACTATGTTGCTTTCAATGAAAATCTTAGAAAAAGGGTTCCTACCAATGTTTTAGTTGATAGAATTTCTGAACTTAATGATGATTTGGACAGTTGAAATAATGAACTAGGATATTCTCTTGAGTATAGGCTCACAAAGTTCTGTCAAAAGAATGCATATAATGATGAATTGGTGGTGCAACACGAATGGCCAAAGGAGGAACCTATACCTCCCAAAGTTGATCTTGGGGACTTTTGTCCCATTAAATTTAGCCCTTTTGATTAATTTTGCTTGCCTCAAAGAAAACTTGCTGCCGAACGTAGAGAATATGAAATGATTTTTAATGATCTATCTTACTATTATGGCAATACCTAGATCTATCGTTGCTTTTTATGCCTAGCTAGGGGCATTAAACGATAGCGCTTGGTAGGAGGCAACCCAATTTTATTTTTATTACTTGCTTTTTTCTCCTGTTTACTAATAAATAATTTATCTATCCTCTGTTTTGGTTGTGTTTTTTGTGTTTAATTAGTGTTTGTGCCCAGTAGAACCGTTGGGAAGACTTGGGGAAAGTCTTGTTAATCTTGTTGTAAAAAACAGAAACATTAGCACTCACGATAACTGCTTCCATTTTTATTTGGAAGGTGATATTTAGTTAATTCTTTTTTCATATGATTAATAGATAAATTCCTCACGTCCAGAAATTTATGATAGAATTTTTGGGTTTACAGATATTGCGCTAGCTACAGATTACTACAGACTATTCTGTTTTTGACAGATTCTGTTTTTTGTGTGTTGTTTGCTTATTTTGATGAATCTATGGCTAGTAAAATAGTTTATAAACGATATAGAAGTTGGAATACAGTAGGTTTAACACCAATATAAATAAATAATGAGTTAATTACAGTACCTTGAAGTGGTCTTTTGTTTTCTTTCGCTAACGGAGCTCACGAGATTTTCTACTTTAAGTTTTGTGTTGTGAAGTTATCAAGTTTTCGGTAAAGATTTGATGGATTATGGAACAAGGAATGGAAAGAGTCTAAGCTTGGGGATGCCCATGGCACCCCCAAGATAATCTAAGGACACCTAAAAGCCAAAGCTTGGGGATGCCTGGGAAGGCATCCCCTCTTCGTCTACTTCTATCGGTAACTTTACTTGGAGCTATATTTTTATTCACCACATGATATGTGTTTTTCTTGGAGCATCTTGTATGATTTGAGTCTTTTCTTTTTAGTTTACCACAGTCATCCTTGCTGTGCACACCTTTTGACAGAGACACACATGATTCAGAAATTATTAGAATACTCTATGTGCTTCACTTATATCTTTTGAGTTATATAGTTTTTCTCTAGTGCTTCACTTATATCTTTTAGAGCACGGTGGTGGATTTGTTTTATAGAAACTTTTGATCTCTCATGCTTCACTTAGATTATTTTTAGAGTCTTAAATAGCATGGTAATTTGCTTAAATAATCCTAATATTCCAGTTGTAATTCTTGAGTTGTAAGTAAATAAAAGTGTGATGATCATCATTATTAGAGCATTGTCCCAGTGAGGAAAGGATGATGGAGACTATGATTCCCCCACAAGTCGGGATGACACTCCAGATGAAAAAAAGAGGCAATAAAAAAAGAGAAAAGGCCCAAATAAAAAATATATATGAGAGAAAAAGAGAGAAGGGACAATGCTACTATCCTTTTAGCACACTTTTGCTTCAAAGTAGCACCATCATCTTCATGATAGAGAGTCTCCTTTGTTATCACTTTCATATACTAGTGGGAATTTTTCATTATAGAACTTGGCTTGCATATTCCAATGATGGGCTTCCTCAAAATGCCCTAGGTCTTCGTGAGCAAGCAAGTTGGATGCACACCCACTTAGTTTCTTTTTCAACTTTCATATACTTATAGCTCTAGTGCGTCCGTTGCATGGCAATCCCTACTCACTCACATTGATATATATTCATGGGCATCTCCATAGCCCGTTGATACGCCTAGTTGATGTGAGACTATCTTCTCCCTTTTTGTATTCTCCACAACCACCATTCTATTCCACCTAAAGTGCTATGTCCATGGCTCACGCTCATGTATTGCGTGAAGATTGAAAAAGTTTGAGAATGTCAAAAGTATGAAACAATTGCTTGGCTTGTTATCGGGGTTGTGCATGATTTAAATAGTTTGTGTGGTGAAGATAGAGCATAGCCAAACTATATGATTTTGTAAGGATAACTTTCTTTGGCCATGTTATTTTGAGAAGACATAATTGCTTAGTTAGTATGCTTGAAGTATTATTATTTTTATGTCAATATTAAACTTTTGTCTTGAATCTTTTGGATCTGAATATTCATACCACAATTAAGAAGAATTACATTGAAAATATGCCAAGTAGCATTCCACATCAAAAAATTTGTTTTTATCATTTACCTACTCGAGGACGAGCAGGAATTAAGCTTGGGGATGCTTGATACGTCTCCAACGTATCTATAATTTTTGATTGCGCCATGCTATATTATCTTCTGTTTTCGACATTATTGGGCTTTATTATCCACTTTTATATTATTTTTGGGACTAACCTATTAACTGGAGGCCCAGCCCAGAATTGTTGTTTTTTGCCTATTTTAGGGTTTTGAAGAAAAGGAATATCAAACGGAGTCCAAATGGAATGACACCTTCGGGAACGTGATTTTTGGAACGAACAAGATCCAGGAGACTTGGACCCTACGTCAAGCAACCAACAGGGAGGCCACGAGGTAGGGGCCGCGCCTACCCCCCCCCCCCCCCCCCCCGCCCCCCCCCCCCCCCCCCCCCCCCCCCCCCCCCCCCCCAAGGTGCGCCCTCCACCCTCATGGGCCCCCTGTTGCTCCACTGACATACTTCTTCATCCTATATATACCTTCATACCCCCAAACGATCAGATACGGAGCCAAAACCCTAATTCCACCGTCGTAACTTTCTGTATCCACAAGATCCCATCTTGAGGCCTATTCCGGAGCTCCGCCAGAACGGGCATCGATCACAGAGGGCTTCTACATCAACACCATAGCCTCTCCGATGAAGTGTGAGTAGTTTATCTCAGAGCTTCGGGTCCATAGTTATTAGCTAGATGGCTTCTTCTCTCTTTTTGGATCTCAATACAAAGTTCTCCCCCTTTCTTGTGGAGATCTATTCCATGTAATCTTCTTTTGTGTTGTGTTTGTTGAGACCGATGAATTTTGGGTTTATGATCAAGTTTATCTATGAACAATATTTTAATATTCTCTTAATTCTTTTATGTATGATTGGTTATCTTTGCAAGTCTCTTTGAATTATCAGTTTGGTTTGGCCCACTAGATTCATCTTTCTTGCAATGGGAGAAGTGCTTAGCTTTGGGTTTAATCTTGCGGTGTCCTTTCCCAGTGACAGTAGGGGCAGAAAGGCATGTATTGTATTGTTGCCATCGAGGATAACAATATGGGGTTTTCATCATATTGCATGAGTTTATCCCTCTACATCATGTTATTGTGCTTAAGGCGTTACTTTGCTCTTATGAACTTAATACTCTAGATGCATGTAGGATAGCGGTCGATGTGTGGAGTAATACTAGTAGATGCACGTAGGAGTCGGTCTACTTGTCTCGGACGTGATTCCTATATACATGATCATACCTAGATAGTCTCATAACTATGCTCAATTCTATCAATTGGTCAACAGTAATTTGTTCACCCACCGTAAAATACTTATGCTCTTGAGAGAAGCCACTAGTGAAACCTATGGCCCCCGGGTCTATCTTCTATCATATTAATCTTCCAATACTTAGTTATTTTCATTGCCTTTTATTTTACTTTGCATCTTTATCATAAAAATACCAAAAATATTATCTTATCATATATATCAGATCTCATTCTCGTAAGTGACCATGTAGGGATTGACAACCCCTTATCGCATTGGTTGCAAGGATTTATTTGTTTTGTCCAGGTATGAGGGACTCGCGTGTAGCCACCTACTGGATTGATACCTTGGTTCTCAAAAACTGAGGGAAATACTTACGCTACTTTGCTGCACCATCCTTTCCTCTTCAAGGGAAAACCAACGCAAGTGCTCAAGAGGTAGCAAGAAGGATTTCTGGCACCGTTGCCGGAGAGGTCTATGCAAAAGTCAACATACCAAGTACCCATCACAAACCCTTATCTCCCGCATTACATTATTTGCCATTTGCCTCTTGTTTTCCTCTCCCCCACTTCACCCTTGCCGTTTTATTCGCCGTCTCTCTCTATCCTACCTCTCTTTCTCTATTTGCCTCTCTTGTCCTTTTGCACTTTCTGCCATTATGTCTGAAATTGGGGAAATTATTTTCGATATGGACAATAATAATATCATGAAAAATTCTGATGCTCCAGCTGAAGAACCCCCTATCCTACATACAAAAAAATTGCGTATTGGTAGTGGTAATATTATTGGAAAAGGAGTTATCCAAGATTTCTTTACTTGTGCCGGTGCTTTACCTTCTATGGGTAGTTCTATCCTTTATAGAACTACTAGTCTTGCGGATGCTATTTCCATGCTTGTAGTTGAACTTGAAAGATAATTCATGCACATGCACCCTTGCATACAAAGGATTTTCCTAGACTTTTCTAATATTGAGCATTCTTCTGTTAAGCGTGCCGCTACTATCTTTTTGGCTCATGAGTTTAGATTCATAATAAAATAGGCCAAAGAAATCTTTGCGCATTATAGGGTGGACGCTTGCCGTCCTCCCATAGAGGCTATCCTTTTTGATCAAGAAGAAATCATGCGTTTTCAATCTCTAGACTATGTTGCTTTCAATGAAAATCTTAGAAAAAGGGTTCCTACCAATGTTTTAGTTGATAGAATTTCTGAACTTAATGATGATTTGACCATTCGAAATACTGAACTAGGATATTCTCTTGAGTATAGGCTCAAAAAGTTCTGTCAAAAGAATGCATATAATGATGGTGCAATACGAAGGGCCAAAGGAGGAACCTGTACCTCCCAAAGTTGATCTTGGGGACCTTTATCCCATTAAATTTATCCCTTTTGATTACTTTTGCTTGCCTCAAAGAAAACTTTCTGCTGAATGTAGATAATATGAAATGAGTTTTAATGATCTATCTTACTATTATGGCAGTACCTAGATCTATCCTTGCTTTTTATGCCTAGCTAGGGGCGTTAAACGATAGCGCTTGTTGGGAGGCAACCCAATTTTATTTTTATTCCTTGCTTTTTGCTCCTGTTTAGTAATAAATAATTTATCTAGCCTCTTTTTTGGTAGTGTTTTCTGTGTTTAATTAGTGTTTGTGCCAAGTAGAACTGTTGGGAAGACTTGGGGAAAGTCTTGTTAATCTTGCTCTAAAAAACAGAAACTTTAGCGCTCACGAGAACTGCTGCCATTTTAATTTGGAAGGTGCTATTTAGTTAATTATTTTTTAAGATGATTAATAGTTAAATTACTCACGTCCAGAAATTTATTTTAGAATTTTTGGGGTTCCATATCTTGCGCTAGCTACAGATTACTACACACTGTTCTGTTTTTGACAGATTCTGTTTTTTCGTGTGTTGTTTGCTTATTTTGCTGAATCTATGGCTAGTAAAATAGTTTATAAACCATAGAGAAGTTGGAATACAGTAGGTTTAACACCAATATAAATAAATAATGAGTTCATCACATTACCTTGAAGTGGTCTTTTGTTTTCTTTCGCTAACGGAGCTCACGAGATTTTCTACTTTAAGTTTTGTGTTGTGAAGTTTTCAAGTTTTGGGTAAAGAATTGATGGATTATGGAACAAGGAGTGGCAAGAGCCTAAGCTTGGGGATTCCCATGGCACCCCCAAGGTAATCTAAGGACACCTAAAAGCCAAAGCTTGGGGATGCCCCGGAAGGCATCCCCTCTTTGTGTACTTCTATCGGTAACTTTACTTGGAGCTATATTTTTATTCACCACATCATATGTGTTTTGCTTGGAGCGTCTTGTATGATTTGAGTCTTTGCTTTTTAGTTTACAACAATCATCCTTGTTGTGCACACCTTTTGACAGAGACACACATGATTCAGAAATTATTAGAATACTCTATGTGCTTCACTTATATCATTTGAGTTATATAGTTTTTCTCTAGTGCTTCACTTATATCTTTTAGAGCACGGTACTGGATTTGTTTTATAGAAACTTTTGATCTCTCATGCTTCACTTAGATTATTTTTAGAGTCTTAAATAGCATGGTAATTTGCTTAAATAATCCTAATATTCTCGGTATAAAAGATTAATAATAAAATTCTCGTATGAGTGTGTTGAATACTATGAGAAGTTTGATACTTGATAATTGTTTTGAGATATGGAGATGGTGATATTAGACTCATGGTAGTTGAGTAGTTGTGAATTTGAGAAATACTTGTGTTAAAGTTTGTGATTCCCGTAGCATGCACGTATGGTGAACCGTTATGTGATGAAGTAGGAGCATGATTTTTTATTGATTGTCTTCCTTATGAGTGGCGGTCGGGACGAGCGATCGTCTTTTCCTACCAATATATCCCCCGAGGAGCATGCACATAATACTTTGCTTTGATAACTTGTAGATTTTTGCAATAAGTATATGAGTTCTTTATGACTAATGTTGAGTCCATGGATTATACGCACTCTCACCCTTCCACCATTGCTAGCCTCTCTAATACCGCGCACCTTTCGCCGGTAGCATACACCCACCATATACCATTCTCAAAACAGCCACCATACCTACCTATCATGGCATTTCCATAGCCATTCCGAGATATATTGCCATGCAACTTTCCACTGTTCCATTTACTATGACATGCTCCATCATTGTCATATTGCTTTACATGATCATGTAGTTGACATTGTATTTGTGGCAAAGCCACCGTTCATAATTCTTTCATACATGTCACTCATGAGTCATTGCATATCCCGGCACACCGCCGGAGGCATTCATATAGTCATATTTTGTTCTAAGTATCAAGTTGTAATTCTTGAGTTGTAAGATAATAAAAGTGTGATGATCATCATTATTAGAGCATTGTCCCAGTGAGGAAAGGATGATGGAGACTATGATTCCCCCACAAGTCGGGATGACACTCCAGACGAAAAAAAGAGGCAATAAAAAAAGAGAAAAGGCCCAAATAAAAAATATATGTGAGAGAAAAAGAGAGAAGGGACAATGCTACTATCCTTTTAGCACACTTTTGCTTCAAAGTAGCACCATCATCTTCATGATAGAGAGTCTTCTTTGTTATCACTTTCATATACTAGTGGGAATTTTTCATTATAGAACTTGGCTTGCATATTCCAATGATGGGCTTCCTCAAAATGCCCTAGGTCTTCGTGAGCAAGCAAGTTGGATGCACACCCACTTAGTTTCTTTTTCAGCTTTCATATACTTATAGCTCTAGTGCATCCGTTGCATGGCAATTCCTACTCACTCACATTGATATCTATTGATGGGCATCTCCATAGCCCGTTGATACACCTAGTTGATGTGACACTATCTTTTCCCTTTTTGTCTTCTCCACAACCACCATTCTATTCCACATAAAGTGCTATGTCCAGGGCTCACGCTCATGTATTGCTTGAAGATTGAAAAAGTTTGAGAATGTCAAAAGTATGAAACAATTGCTTGGCTTGTCATCGGGGTTGTGCATGATTTAAATACTTTGTGTGGTGAAGATAGAGCATAGCCAGACTATATGATTTTGTAGGGATAACTTTCTTTGGCCATGTTATTTTGAGAAGACATAATTGCTTAGTTAGTATGCTTGAAGTATTATTATTTTTATGTCAATATTAAACTTTTGTCTTGAATCTTTCGGATCTGAATATTCATACCACAATTAAGAAGAATTACATTGAAAATACGCCAAGTAGCATTCCACATCAAAAATTCTGTTTTTATCATTTACCTACTCGAGGACGAGCAGTAATTAAGCTTGGGGATGCTTGATACGTCTCCAACGTATCTATAATTTTTGATTGCCCCATGCTATATTATCTTCTGTTTTGGACATTATTGGGCTTTATTATCCAATTTTATATTATTTTTGGGACTAACCTACTAACCGGAGGCCCAGCCCAGAATTGCTGTTTTTTGTGCCTATTTTAGGGTTTCGAAGAAAAGGAATATCAAACGGAGTCCAAATGGAATGAAACCTTCGGCAACGCGATTTTTGGAACGAACAAGATCCAGGAGACTTGGACCCTACGTCAAGAAACCAACAGGGAGGCCACGAGGTAGGGCGACACGCCTATCCCCCCCAGGCGTGCCCTCCACCCTCATGGGCCCCCTGTTGCTCCACCGACGTTCTTCTTCCTCCTATATATACCTACGTACCCCCAAACGATTAGATACGGAGCCAAATCCCTAATTCCACCGCCGTAATTTTCTGTATCGACGAGATCCCATCTTGGGGCCAGTTCCGGAGCTCCACCGGAGGGGGTATCGATCACAGAGGGCTTCTACATCAACACCATAACCTCTCCGATGAAGTGTGAGTAGTTTACCTCAGACCTTCGGGTCCATAGTTATTAGCTAGATGGCTTCTTCTCTCTTTTTGGATCTCAATAGAAAGTTCTGCCCCTCTCTTGTGGAGATCTTTTCGATGTAATCTTCTTTTGCGGTGTGTTTGTTCAGACCGATGAATTGTGGGTTTATGATCAAGTTTATCTATGAACAATATTTGAATCTTCTCTGAATTCTTTTATGTATGATTGGTTATCTTTGCAAGTCTCTTCGAATTATTAGTTTGGTTTGGCCTACTAGATTGATCTTTCTTGCAATGGGAGAAGTGCTCAGCTTTGGGTTCAATCGTGCGGTGTCCTTTCCCAGTAACAGTAGGGGCAGCAAGGCATGTATTTTATTGTTGCCATCGAGGATAACAAGATGGGGTTTTCATCATATTGCATGAGTTTATCCCTCTACAACATGTCATCTTGCTTAAGTCGTTACTCTGTTCTTATGAACTTAATACTCTAGATGCATGCTGGATAGCGGTCGATGTGTGGAGTAATAGTAGTAGATGCAGACAGGAGTCGGTCTACTTGTCTTGGACGTGATTCCGATATACATGATCATACCTAGATATTCTCATAACTATGCTAAGTTCTGTCAATTGCTCAACAGTAATTTGTTCACCCACCGTAAAACACTTATGCTCTTGAGAGAAGCCACCAGTTAAACCTATGGCCCCCGGGTCTATCTTCTATCATATTAATCTTCCAATACTTAGTTATTTTCATTGCCTTTTATTTTACTTTGCATCTTTATCATAAAAATACCAAAAATATTATCTTATCATATCTATCAGATCTCACTCTCGTAAGTGACCGTGTAGGGATTGACAACCCCTTGTCACATTGGTTGCGAGGATTTATTTGTTTTGTGCAGGTACGAGGGACTCGCACGTAGCCTCCTACTGGATTTATACCTTGGTTCTCAAAAACTGAGGGAAATACTTACGCTACTTTGCTGCACAACCCTTTCCTCTTCATGGGAAAACCGACGCAAGTGCTCAAGAGGTAGCACGTTTGTTCCAAAAAAGATCCTCGCGAAGGTTTCATTCCGTTTGGATTCCGTTTGATATTCCTTTTCTACGTAACACTGAAATAGGCAAAAAACGACAACTTTCACTGGGCCTCCGGTTAATAGGTTAGTCCCAAAAATAATATAAAAGTGCATATTAAAGCCCATTAGACATCCAAAACAGATAATATAATAGCATGGAACAATAAAAAATTATAGATACGTTGGAGACGTATTAGGTGGCTGTTGTACCTGAACGGGTGTGGATCCAATAACAAGTTTAGAGTATTTGTCACATGAGTACCCCCACCACTGTAAATTTCAACACCGAAATGACATTGATTCTTGTTGGACCTTCTTGATTAACTACAAGTAATCTCTCAAGTGCAGGTGTGTCCTCAATGACCATACCGTGGTACACATCTTGTGATGTCTTCCCGCCGTACCAGCAACACACATAAATATTCGGGAGAGTCATGGAGGTGATGTGGAAGGTACTCAACCCATTGATCGCCTGAAGACGAAGGTACTCGGGTGTAGTATAGCCACGAAGCAGGCGCTCCATGTCACCGTTTGAGAGGCAGACGGTGCTGAGCTCGAGGAGCTTCAATCTTGGTAGAATAAGAGCGAGCGCGTCATTAAGGTGGGGGGATGGCAGTTCCTAAACTTGGCGACGCGTAGCGTGGGCGCGAGGCAGAGCGCGGACTTTGTCAGTGAGCGCATACGCCTATCATCAAAAGTGAGCTCCGCGAGCTGATCTAGGGCGGGGGATCGGGACCAGTCATCAAGCTTGGCTCGGTCCTTACCATTGGAACAAAACTTTCCCATTCTAGGGCCTCTCGCTGGGCCAAAGTGACTGCCGAGGATCTTGGAGAATGCATCCAAGCTTTTGCGATTTCCATGGCAGAGCTCATGGGTGTCGATGAGGTCGAGAGGGCTGGAGTTCCATAGGGGGCACCACCGCCGGGAAAAGACAGTTGTCCGTGCCCCATATTTGATTGGGAGGAGGGAGATGATGACTGTCAACATATCATCCGGGAGGCTGCTGATGAAGTCTAGGCCTGCTGGAGTCGCTTGTGGTTCTAGATCGCCCGCCTCCGCTTGTTGGCAGCCCCGTTATCCACCTTCGGAGTCTCCTTGTCAGCGGCGCTTTTTGATAGAAATGGGAGTACAGGGAATATTTAGTTAAAACAGGGCAATAGAAAAGTGTATTGGTACCTAGAAGTTATTAGGTTGGAATATAGTAAGAAAAGGGAATAACAATTGGTTTCTTAAATACTACACAATTCATTTGATATTGTTGGGTAAGTCAACATGCTGATAGTTGAAAAGAAAACTTACTTCGAACAAGGTCTGGACGGATGATATCATTGGGGAAGTTAGCATATATCTCATGACCAGGCCCTTTTATGTGCAGTGCAATTCTAGTGCCAGCTTTCAGTTCATAGAACTTAGAAATTTCTTTCCAAAAGCCATTGCCAAAATAGGAGTCACCACGTTCATCAAGTCTTATAGTAGCAACGACTATAAATCCATGGTTTGTGTGCAGTATGACATCCCTGCAGTCTTAATTTATGTAAAGGGAAAGATTTTGCACTACAGATTCTTTTGCATAGCAAGGGACGCGCTGCAGAAAATGGTAGGATTGTTAAACAAAATATGGTAACATGCAAATATGGGCCCAAATTGAAAGAACTGTACAACAGTCAAAATCGAAGGACAAAAATCTATAATTAAATGGATAGGGTAAACATGATGTCATGGAAATATGAGAGTAATCAAAAGAACAATACATCATTAATTTGCCTAATATAGAAAGAAGAGGGGAAAATCCCCTTTGACGTATATGGTGCATGTGGCACCTTTTATCCAAATGTAGTAATACTTAGAATATGTTCAGGAAAGTAGGCCATGCCAGCCGATTTAGGCTGAGATTGAACATACCGCGCGCATCCTCAAGTCCTCTGGTACGGTGAGATGGAATATCTATGGAGGCCGCAAGGTCCTGATGTGTCCGCACACTGCACACTCTATGAATAGAAGAAAACCCTCAAATCAGCTTGAATAAAAATGAATTCATGCTGATTTCGGCCGGGTGATTAAAGGAGGCAGATGAACTGGGATAAGAGATGAGATAATATCTCATTAAATTAGTTACCTTGTTGTCCACAAGAAAGAACCCTCGGTACGGCAGCTTCCCCAACTGAGCGGAGCTGGGTCGACCGCGAGTAGCATCGAGAAAGTTGATGGCGATAGGCGGCGTCAAGCGGAAGTGGCGAAATGCGGTGTGCTTTGTTGGCAGCCTGGTGGCGGAGGCAAACGTCGAGTTAAGTGGTTACTGCCTTGATAGGCGGTGCTATGCATAGACACAAAGGAGCTTGTGCAGGTGTGAATGCGGACCGAAGGGGGTGGCGGGTGGGGTGAGGGTTTTTGTGACGTGGGGATGGTGAGGGTTTTCTTTTTTCTTTTTTGAATTGGGTGGTGAGGGTTTTCTACCCCACAAAGAATTTTGGTGGCGACGGTTTGCTAGAGCCAACCGTGTGTGATTGATGCAACAGGCAAAATGAAAGACATTGCACACGGTTCCAATTTGGGGAACGGTGTGTGATTGACGTACTACCACTGTCCTCGTTTATTTGTCCCCTTTGTAATTTTTACCAAATTTTGACCAAATATTTAACTAAGAAATGTTTATGCATGTCACCAAAAATTATATCATTGAACACTATGCTCAAATAGCCATCCAACGATATAATTTTTGCTGATCCGCACCAACATTTTGTCAGCTAAACCTTTGGTCAAAATTTAACACATATTACAAAGGGGACCAATAAACCAAGACGGAGGTAGATTCCATCAACCGAACTGATTGCATCCATATCCCACAGTTAGACATAAGTAAACATAGATTAAACATACTCAGACATAGATAATAAGCGTACACGTACACATGCATAGTTCAACCATAAGTACATAGTTCAACCACCATTAAGCATACTCAAGCGTACATAGTTCGATCCCACATCTCATCTCACATGCCGACACGATCCTAAAGCTTCTGCAGGTACTCGGCATACGCGCCGTGCGCCACCTTGCGACAATACTTCTGCTTGAAGGAGCCAACGGCCCGTCCTCTTGCAAGCGCCAGAACACTTAGATACGCGCCACGAAGCTTGTGGTTGCAAAATGGGCATCGATAGCCGCCGTTCCAGGTCCTAATACGGCTGTTATGCTTTCCCGCATAAAGCTCCCTCAGGATTTGCCTCTTGTACCTCCTCTGGCCATCTTCATCCTTGTTGTCCACATCGTCAGACAACACCTATACAAATAGTAAAAAAATGGCATCAAATCAATTTGTACATGCCTTGAAGTAGGATTAGGAATTTATGACTATTTATTTATACATATCCAGAGATTATGGTTTGATTTTTAAGCATAGTCGTCTATGTACAGGCAAATCTTGAAGAAAATAATGGCACAAACATATGTAGGTCATTCAAAATCAATTGTCAAGTCCTGGCTAGGAATTATTAGCACGAACACTAACCCTAGTCGGATTACTAGCATAAATCATTTGCACAGATGAAACAACTAATCACTTATAACTTGTACCATTCAAACAATCAATACACTACATGGATCTAACGAAACTTACTCAGATTTCATGGATTGGGAGAACATAACCATAGGATTTCTATTCCAAAAAGGGGGAGGCAGGAGTAACCAGAGAAACCCTATGATCTATTTGACCGATAAATGGGTATAGATGACTAACCAGTTGTCCGTCCTCGTTGGAGTCGTTGCCGGGGTCATCACAAGAGTCGGTGTGGAATTCCGCTTCCGGCTGTGGAAGCTCGACGCCGTCAATGATGTCAGCGTGCAGAGATAACTCATCGGTGGTGACGGCAACCTCTGTCTCCATCTCCACACCGTGCTCCGGTGCTTTATCAGCGCCGGCTTCACCACTCCCTCCGATGGTGCGCTTCAGCGTCATCCTCATACTCTAACGGCTTTGAGGACTGAGAGCGGCATCGAAGATGCAAGCAGAGAGAGAGGCTTGTGTGTGTGGCGAGGATGGGGGGTGCGGCCGCTCGGGCGCACCATTAATATGGAGTACTGGGAGAGAGGCAGGGGTGGTCAAACCGATGGCTTGCCACCCAGTGAGCCTGCGCACCGGACTGCTGGCATGCCTACCAAAGTTTCACACAACTACTCGCATGCCTCCTATTGACACTATGCAACGAGCACACATCCGTCAATTCACACACCTACACGCATGCCTCCCGGTCTGCCTGCAAGGCGGACTGATCGCATGCGTCCCGTCAACTCACGCCCGCTCTCAGGGTACATGGGTCGTGCGGTAGCATGTATATTGTTTTTCTATTTGGATGATCAATGCTGCCGCTTTATTGCTTAACTGAAGCATGGCACGTATGCATTGTTGGTCTAATGCTCATGGTTCGAATAAATAATCCGTTTGGGATATTGGTTCCCAATTATTTACAATCTCCCGTTTGTAATTAGATAAAGATTACATCAAAACTGGTCTCAAGTTTCACAAAAAAGTATAATGCCACTTTGTATTGGTGTCCATATGACAACATGATAAGTTTCATGAACTTCAAATAAGTTTTCAATGTACTAGAATTTAAAAATCAAGATTCTCAATGTTTGAAATTTGTTGCACGGGGAGTAAACATGCACCCAGTGAGACACATGTGTTTTTGCAATCCATTTAGGTGCACTGTCACGTGTGCATGTAGTTCAAATGTGATTTTTGCACATTATACCTGTAGAAAATCAATCAATTAATGTACTAAAATGTCTTAATGATCTCTATTTTTTCGAAATTAAAATGTCCCTCCTTTGGTAACATATGTTCACCACGGGATTATTAATTTAACATGCATCGTAGTTGCGGTAGATTCGCGGTGTGTGTGTGGGTGTGTGCGTCTGGGGGTGGCGGGTGGCCCGTAGTACACTACGAGTTGTGAGCCACCGTGTGGGTTGGCCGTTTTGTTAGGCAGGCCGGTGCCACATCAGGGTCATGAATTCGTTATTTAAAACATTACACAACCCTTTCATACATACATGTTTTGGCCACATGCAGTCGATGTTTGTCCTACACGACACTCAATACTCGCGTGTGACGCTTTCTGTGGGCCCGCGAGGTCGTCGTCCATCACTTGGACGAAAAATCGGCAGCAAGGTTAATTTGACCAGCAAGGTAGAATCTTTTTTATTTGTGTTATGGTGGTATATAGTACGTGTCGAAGTGGTGGGAGAGGACTAGCATATATACTATACGTACGCGTCTGTGAACAAGTACACCTCACTCTGTGTCGGGACTTTTCGGTTTCCGAGGCACGTTCCACATCAAAATTGTGAAATTGGCTATTCAAACATCACACAACACCTCTTTGGGCCACATGCATGCACACGGTGGTTATCCTAGCAAGGAAACTCACCTGTGATGCTTCCATCTGTGGGCCCACAAGGCTATCGTCGATGCATGAATGCATCACATTGACCTACATCGGGAGAGGTTAATAATTCACCATTTATTAGGATTCTTTTTGGGTTGTACGTATTATGGTAGGAGCATATAGTATGCGTCAAAGAGGGTGGAAGGGGACCATCATATGTAGTACGCTTCATGAACCTTGCTCTGTGTGGGTGCATGGTTTATGGTTTTTGAGGCATGTGGCACATAAGAATTGTGCATTTTGGGTATTCAACATATATCTGTTTAGCCCACATGCAAAGCGATGGTGGTTTTCCTCTCGCACCCACTTAAGCGATTATCAGCGATATCGATGATTTCCATCTGTGGGCCCGCTTGGTCCATCACTACTTTGTGCCTGAGAACGAGAGAGGTTAATTTCACTTAGGAAGGGATTCTTTTGCTTGTAATACGGTATATATATATAGGTCATGCTCTGGGATGATATGCATGATACAGTTTGAGCAAACACACATGCATGCGTATGCATGAATCCCTCCCATCGAGTCGAAGTGGCTAGTACAACGACACGTCATGAACCGATCTTGCTCTGTGTGTGGAGTGTACGATTTTCGGCGCACGTGCCACATCAATGTTGTGAAATGGTATTCAAACATGCATGCGTGCATCACCTCCATACATATGCATGTATTGGTTGCCTTCGAACAATACACTCCCTCGGGTGGTTATCGGCAACCAGCCTATATATTCATGGGCCCGCGTGGACATCCATGATCACCTTGACCGACAACAAGATAGGTTACCATGGCAGATTCTTCATTTGGTTCGTGTTATCGTAGTATAGGTCATGGTGAGATTCAGACCTAATTAAGTTTTAGCCCATATACTATGCACGCATGCATGCATGAATTCCTGTCGTTGGCTTGAAGTGTGGTGTAACATACATATGCATCGTCAAGCTAACCCTCACTCGGTTTGGGGATTTCTAGTTCGAAATCATGGTGCCACATCAAAGTTGTTCCATTGTGTACTCAAAAACACACCTCTCCATACATATGTTTGGGCCACACGCATGTAGTGGTTGTATTCGGGGACTAGCTACTTGCGTGATTATTGGCGAGCTAGCCCATCTCCGGGGTGGCATGGACGACCATCACTTTAACCAACAACAAGAGAGAGGTTGTATGACCAAGGTGGATTATTCTTGGTCCATTTTACGATCCATCTTGGTGAGATATGCCTCTCTGGCCTGCCGACTAAAAGTGTGTGTGGGGGGGGGCTGCTACTTGGCACTTTGCTAGGTGAACCTCGGTTGGGGGGCATACATTCATAGCTTAGGATTCCCTTCGTGCTGACACGAGGGGGGCTGATAGCTACTTCACATTTTGCTAGGTGAACCTCGGTTGAGGGGGGGGGCATGCATTCATAGCATAGGATTCCCTTTGTGCCGACACGAGGGAGGGGGGTGCTAGCTACTTCACACTTTTCTAGGTGAACCTCGGTTGGGCGGGAGGGCGCATGCATTCATATCTTAGGATTCCCTTCGTGCCGACATGAGGGGGGACAAGAAATACCGTGCACTTTGCGAGATAGGTGCCACATTGAAGTTGCATTTGGTATTTGAAAATCAAATCACCCTTTTCAGACATAAATTTGGTCCACAAGCAAGTTTGTTCATGTTCTGACCCTCTCCCACGTCCTTTTTCGCCAAATTTATGAACATTAGACTAGTCGGATGATGCAACAGACACGGTTCACTCAAACTAACCAGGTGCATTGGGCTCCATGAGGCTTCCCCTCTCAAAAATATCTACCTACCTGCAGCTTTTTCTGTTTGATAACACACGGTTATTTGTTTCGACCGTGTGTGATGTTTCTTGTTCCTAATCCCACTGGCATCCCTCGAAAATATATGCCTGCCTCGAGGGTTTTCCTGTTTCATAACACACGGTTGTTATCTCTAGACCGTGTGTGATGCACGATCATCAAAATTTTCAATAGCCCCGGCATTTCACCCCCGCGTTTGACTCCCGCGTCGTAAAATTTTCAATACATGTGTCATTTCCTCAAACACACCCCCTACACACACACCAAAACCTCCTCGGGCATGCGTGCACACACACCCCCTCCCTCGCTCGAAACCCTAGCAATGTCCCCGCCGCCGCCGCAAGGCCTCCACTGTCAACATCTGCCGTTTTGCCCGTGCAGGTTACCCACTGATCTCCATACCCAGGCCGCCCTGAGTTTCTTAGATGAAGCCTGCCAAACGCCCCCTTTCCCACAGATCCCCATCCCTATCCCCCACTCCAGAGCATCGTAGCCTAAGCCCGGCTACCCTTCCCGTGGAGCTCGGGGAGCGACTGACCCATAAGAGGTGTATCGCGGTCTCTTCGCCCGACGTCGCCGAGGAAGTTGACGACCATTACTGGCTATGTCTCAGGTTAAGTGGCCAACCCCCAACTCCTTGGGTTCAACCACCGTTCATCTCATCCATGGCCCCGCCGCTGATCTCCTCTAGCTCCCTGTCAAGAATTTGCCATCCAACATCGCCGTTGGGCTCCTTTTGTCATTTCTGAAGGACACGTTCTGCGACGCTGGCTTGGGATCCACAGCTTCCAAGTCAGACCTCATCGACGGCGACCACGAGGAGGGCACCCTCTCTGGCTCTTCCAAGGGGAAAGACCCCATCCGCCCTTCCAAGGGGAAAGCGCCCGTCTGCGACATCAGGGATGGCACCCTACAGCCATGCTCTTCCAAGGGGAAGGACCCATATGCGACAACATGGAGCGCATCCAACGCCCGTGCTCTTCCAGCGGGAACGAGCCCATCTGTGAAAAGTGAGGAAGCCCATGATTTGTTTTGTCGTGCCTCTTCATAGGGGAAACCCATGTTTTGTTTTGTCGAGTTCCTTTTGTAGTGTAGTGAGAATATGTCCAGTTTTAATTGCTATATCTGGTTGTTTGCAGTATGCCTTGTTTATTTCAATTGTTCATAATATGATGCTCTATATGTGCAATTATTTACTGTGCAGTACATTTCATCAATCCAGTTTTAAACATACCGATAGGAATGCATATATTTGCTTGTTTTTAAGCCTGTTATAGCTGGTTGGGGGTGGATGAATAGGACCCCATGGAGGGCTGGTTGAACAGTAGCCGGTGGAGGGCTAAATGAACAGTAGCCTGTGGAGGGATGGTTGAACAGGACCTCGTGGAGAGGGCTAGATGAACATTAGCTAGTGGAGGAGGGGTGGAGGCTAGATGAATAGGAGCCAGTGGATGAACAGTCGCAGGTGGAGGCTGGAGGAGGTCGATGGTGGATGAACAGTAGCCCGTGGAGGTAGTCGACAGTGGAGATGAACAGTATCCCGTGGAGTCCCATTTTGCGGTACGCCACACCCCTCGCGATGAACAAGACCCTCGTTTTGACCGTAGCGCTCGAACACAAGTCCGTTTCCTCCGTTTTGCGGTACGCCACATCCCTCCCAATCAACATGACCCCATTTCGACTGTAGGAGGTCCAAGAGAAGTCGGTTTCCTCCGTTTTGCGGTACACCAGACCCCTCCCGATGAACAGGATCCTGTTTCGACCGTGGCCGGTGGAACACAAGGCCGTTTCCTCCGTTCTGCGGTACGCTAGGCCTCGTTTCGATCGGCTGTTCTCTCCAACTCAGTTGGTTCCCGATGAACACGACGACGCAGTTTCTCTGTTCCGACCCAACCATGTACATGAACCCTGGCCATACATATGCACGAGTAGGCGTCAGAGACCCCACCCGTTTGTACGTACGTGGCCGTATTTACTTTCTTGCACCCTGGATGTACGTACGTGTACATGCTATGTGTGCGCCTCTACTATGACACGTGCGTGCCTATACTACGACACGTGCCCTTCCATACACGGCCACTGTTCATCCCTGAAGCCCGCAGACAGACCGATCGAATGTACGTACACATTCGTGACCAGAATGTCAACGCTACATACGTTTCGACCAGGTGGGTCCCGACTGTCAGGAACTTCCTTGTGTGCGAAGATGTGGCTGGTGGATCCCAACAGTCATGGGGGAAACGTTTTTTGTGAAATACGGTGGCCCATCCGATGGGTCCCTGCTGTCAGGTGGAGGAATCATTTTTTTGCGTGTAATAAGGAGGCATTTCCTTGTGTGTGGCTATGGACCCAGCTGTTAGCCTCTCCATGTACAGTCCACTTCTGATGGATGTCGTTCGCTGACCACATTGACCACGCCGCGCCGAGAGCACCAGGGCGGTGGACTACGGCGAGGCCTAAGAAGGGGACAACGCGAAGCTGGGGAAGATGCGGCAGTGGATGCCCACGCAGAGAGGAGTATGAGGGTTCACTGGTTCGACTGCGGTGTGAGGCTGCCGTCGCCATAGAATAATAGGGGGTGTGGGTGAGTAGAGGGATGGCCTGGCCAGCGGTGGGAGTAGTAGGGGGCGGTGAGACCTCCACGGCAGAACAGCCGGCCACCGGAGGCAGGAGCAGGCGGAACGATCGATGCTGGTTTGGGAGGCTGGAGCATCAGAATCAGAGGTTGAAGAAGCACTATGGCCATTGGATGGGCATCGTACAATCACCAGAGCTAAAATCGTTCATATTGACTAAGTTGATAAAGCCCTCCATCCCCGTCATCTTAGTAAGCCCACAAGTCAGCCTCCCACTACGGTGGGTCCCAGCTAGCAGGGGGAGTATTCATTTTTTTGTCCATAATAAGGAGGCACTTCCTTGCATGCGAAGATATAGCTGGTGGGTCCGACCTGACAGCGGGGGGAATGTTTTTTCACGAAATACAAAGGCCCTTCCAGTGGGTCCCAGCTGTCAGGTGGAGGGATCATTATTTTGCGTGTAATAAGGAGGCATTTCCTTGTGTGGGTCCCTACTGTCAGCCTCTTCCAATGGCTGTTGTTTGTTGACCTCACCACATTGAGAGCACAAATACAGCGGACGAGGGCGAGGCCCAGGAAGGGAATGACCCGGAGCCGGCAAAGCCCCCGCAGCAGATGCCAATGCTGAGGGGAGTACGAGTGCTGACTAGTCGGCTGCCGGGTGAGGCTGACGTCGCCGGAAAATAACAGGATGTGCGTGTGGGTAGAGGGATGGCCTGGTGGCAGCACAGCCGGCCATAGGAGGAGGGAGTTGGCAGTCCCGCCGGCACTGGTTTGGGCGGCTGGAGCAGGAAGATCAGAGATTGAAGAAGCACAGCGGCCGTTGGATGGACATCCAATAGTCACTGCTCTGTGTTGACTAAGTTGACAAAGCCTTACGTATGCATCAAAAAAAATTAGGAGAGCGTCATCGTCAACCTAGTAGGCCTAGAAGTTAGCCTCCAAATCTGTGGAAAATAGCATACGACCCATTTGCTAATTCGTAGGGATATTTGAAGCCCATAATCTTTTTATTAGCATTACAGACCATATATTCTAGGCACTGCTAAAAAATTCAACGAAATTTTGCATATTTCGGTGTGGTCCGAACTATTTTAATCACGAAATTTCAAGACATGTTAAAAATAATTTTTAAAAGTTATATCAAAATAAAATTCAAAAAACAATTCTCCGCAAAAAATGAATGAAACTTAAAATCTTAACTAGCAAGATGCACGTGCGTTGCACGGAACATGAAGATGCATTTGTATGAGTAGTTTATCTTGTGGGAGAAAAGGATGAATGAGGGAAGGCCGTATCTGCAAATCTGGAGGAGTGCGGTTAAATTGTCATAGTTTCCTTCCTATCCGTTAGATATAGATCGAACAGCCTATATTGCAGGCACACCATCATCGCCAACTCTGTTTTTTATAAGAGTAGAGAGTAGAGAAATCCAGAAAAATGATATTTTAATGTAATTTACGGTTGGCTTTGGTTTAAAAATTTACAGCCCATTTCTTACAACTTATAGCCCATTTTCTGGGGAAGCCCATTTCATACTACTTACATCCCTCCTCATCTTGAAAGATTTGCAGCCCAGCAGGGCTGAGAAAAGCAAGTAGGCATTGGTTTTGGTATTCTCCAAAAAAATAACTGGGCTAGCCATTTTCAGAAAGGAAAAAAGATATCAACTGGGCTCGTCATGTGCTTAAATAAAAGCGTAAGCATGGGCTAGACGGGCCACAACCCCCGCACACGGCGCGGTTGAGCTACGTCTCTAAAACTAAAAAACAACTGGTCGAACTTCTGGGTCCCTGGTGTTATCCGCTCGTTGTGTAATTTTCTCGTTTATTGACTACATTGAAAATGGCGTGGGACCTAGTTGTCAAAAAATTAGGAGGAAGTATTTTTTTTGGCTTGTAATAACGAGGCACCTGCTTGTGTAATGCAATGACCCTGGTGGGTCCCTACTATCATCCTCTCCACGTACACTCACCTCCTGATTCCTCTTGGTTGTTGACCATGTTGACAACGGCAGACGGTGGCGGGAACAACGAGCAAACCAAGGCGGAAAACGACGGTGAGGCCTCGGATGGGAATGAACATCAGCCGTGGAAGATGCGATAGTTTAGTGGCAGGTGGAGGGGAGTACGAGGGGAACAACATGCAACTCAAGCTTATAAACGGTACAAAAAGCCCAAGGATTAATTGTTCATTAAATTTAGACAAAACCCAGATTTAACATGGCAGTAACATCTAACCCAACCACTCTTTTTCACAGTCACAAACAAATGGATCGGTCTGATCCATAAAATCAACATCATGTGCAAAAAAATTATTTCAGGATAACTACAATTTGTTGTAAATAGAAGACGGGCACGTTTAGAAGCCCATTTGTCCACCTGAAACTTCCTTTTTTGCTGTTCAACATGTCCTTCCACCAAAAATCTCTTGGTGTGAAACTTAAGCCTCATGGACAATAGTAACCTCGCATTCAACAGGAAGAATGTGACAAAGCTTCTGTTTGCCTGGTTGGATGCATATCCTTCCATCATTATTGTCCTCAAACGATGTCATGAGAACTGAGAAAATCCTGGTGCTTATTACGCCACGGATTGGTTATAAGTTTTTCTCCATGTGGTTGCAGTGCCTAAGTAGACATGAAGATTTGAAAATAGTTAAGGTCTGAAAAAAGAGTATGTCGAAAGAGCAATAGCTGAATGGTTAATTCTAGTACAATATATACGGTCTTTCAATGTGCATGAAATCATCACCTTTATATATAAATTCTCCTGAGACTGAAAGCATCGCAACAAACGAATAATTATGTTCAGATCATAACTAAACATTCCGATATATAAGATCTTGACAGAAACCAGCAACATTGATAGGCTATCCATGGACGAACTCTTCATTAAGCATATAACATAATATTAGTACCCAAAGTGTACTCCAAGATGATATAAAACTTATGCGCACAAATGAAAAATGCAGTTTATGATTACAAATGTGAACATGATAATATACGGTACCTGAAAAGGTGAGGAGCCAAACACCAACTTCTTGTGATCATTAAACGAATCATGAATTACACCTAAGGTCTCCAGTTTGGGCGCAGAGACGATAGTTATTTGCCAAGGTTTATAACAATAATGAAGGAGCAACCTTTGAAGTGAAGGGGCATCTTCGATAATGAGCTGTTGTCCTTGAAAACAAATTCCAATGCTTTTAAGGTGAGGCGACTTTATTTGGAGACAACTGATAGGGATTTCTACTCTCAAAACAATTAGCAAGCGCTCCAGGGCAGGGCAACTCGAGTGGATTATGCTGTGTAGTGAGGCCTTCGACAGATAAACCTCCATAAGCGAAAGTTTTTTTAGTAGAGGGAGTCGAAGCATTTGTGCGAGATCGTCTAGTAGATGGCACTGGCGAAGGTGGCGGTGTGGAGAGAGGAGTAAAACCACGAGATGGACAACGGTGGTGTGGGCACAAATTCTTGGTGTTCGGTTTGTGGTATGAAACTTTCATCGTAATGGTATAACTCAAACTACTGGAGTTTTTCGAATTCAGGGGATGTCAGCCAAGCGTCCACCCTGCCAGGTATGGACAGAAGGTAGCGTGTCGGGATGTAGAGGCGTCGAACGAGGCCCTGCTGGTGAGAGGAGACGATGGCTCTGAGGAGATCAAATTCAGGAAGGATAGAAATCTAACGACAGTCGAGATTGAGGGGCGCAGTGCGCCATATTAGGTGCCACCGAGTTGAGAGGACTTGTGTGCGGCAGCAAACCTTGGTGGGGATAAGCGAGATGATCTCCCCAAGGATCTCATCTGGGAGATTGCTGATGCGGTCCACCGAAGATCCTATGGGTACCTCAAATCCGGGTTGGGGGGGCTCGCCGCTTCTCCCCACGCTGCCGGGTGTGGGATCTACAACCGCGTCGCTGCTGGTGGGAGCCTCATCTTCTTGGCGCTGGGGCCAGCCGACTCCATTTTCCTTGCGGGCGTCACACCGAGCTCACGGGTTTGAGCAGAGTAGCCACAAACGAGCCTATTGGCAGTGCGAGTGGGGAAGAAGGAGGGGTTTTCTGTACGAGTGGGAGAAGAGGAGCAGGTGTTTTCTTTACGAGTGAGGAAGAAGGTGAGTGGGGGTTTTCCGTACGAGTGAGGAAGATGGGGAGCGACGAAAGCGGGAGAGTCCATCGAGCTGCAGTATAAGTGGAAGCGAGGAGGAAGGAGGGTTTTTCTGGGATCGCCCCCTCTTCAAGAAATATGGGCTTCTCCTCACAAAAAAAAACAAAATGGGCTTTAAGATGGATAGGATTTTGTATCAGCCCAGTCGATTGCCCGTGTTTCGTACTGGAGGGCCTTAACACTAGAGGCAGCCCATTAGAGACACTCTCTAGCTCTCCAACTTATTTCCCATTCGAAAGAAAATAAGAGACTTGAAAATGAGACTCTCCAGCTCTTCAACTTGAAAAAAGTTATAGCTCCTTTTCGGGCCGGCTTGGCATCCACCAAATTAGAGGATGATGTACTACATGCAGACACTCACACTGCTCGTAGCACGGCAAAATGAGGGGTCAAATAAGATGCCCACAATATACATAGATTAACAGGGATTGCGGGGGATTAAATCATGTACAAGCCAAATTCCCCTCCATTACTCTCCAAACCCCTTGGGAGGAGGTTGAACCGAACAAGGCCTAAGACTAACCACAGTGGGAGTAACATAGCGCACTCTAAGAAAAGTTTGTTTATGTGGCATGTAGTTAATGAGGAGAGAGATGTTTAGAGTAACATGATATGTTACTCTAGCATAGCGCTTCCTGAGAAAGAATGAGGCTGCAAGCTAATAAATGAAGCAATCTATGACACTAGTACTATGTTACTTTGCACTATGGAATAGTAACTTAGACTAGTGTCATATGCATGACACTAGTACTATAAGTTACTCCCCACTATGACCAGCCTTAGGCCTCTCCCAGTGCTCCACTATGTATAGTTGCTAAGCCTGCCACGTAGGCATAAAATATGATGTGGCAAGTTAATTAGGAAGCGAGAGACTAGTTTGGTGACCCCAGGAAGAAACGGTGCTAAGCGTGTGTACCTAGGTGGAAAGGCAAATTTGAGTTTATAGCTAATTAAATGAAGCAAGCTTAGCAACAACAAACTAAGCACCTATGCCTTGGAGACTTGAGTTGCTAAGCCATTTAATGCACTTAGCACCTTATCTAAGCGGATTTGCATTGGAAGAGGTCTTAATTCCATACGTTATCATGATATGATACTCAACCCTCTCTTTCTTCATTTAATTCTACGCCACCTCATCAAATTTGCCTACTAGTAGTTGGCATGCATGATACTACTTATCCCATTACAACCAGCCTGGTAAAATTAGAATACCTAATCTAAATGGTCGCCGCCCAATCTCTTTGTCCTCCTCCAGCATCTGGAAGAAGCAGAATCATGCAAGACACTGGCTGTATTCGCCGGCGTCACCTCGGCGGTGGCCTTCATGGGATACAATCGGCAGTGGCCTCCCGTGTTCTACTTCTCCTCGCTGATGGCGGCAGGCGGGGACGTGATGCCCATCTCCTCATCGACATCCACATAGCCGCGTCACCTCATCAACATCCACGGCGGCTTCTTTCTCTGCCTGCATGTCGTGGCTACGCGCACGTCGGCGGGGGATGCCACGATTGCAGAAACTGGAGGCGCTGTACGACGCGGCGGCGTCGAGGGCAGCGGCGACGCCTATGCCGCCGTGCTCCCCGACAAGCCGGCGTGGAACAAGTAGGCACTCTTTCTCGAGCTGTATTGGAGAGGCCAGCTGCGGAACCACGCGCTGGCTTAGTGCGGCAACTGCCTCCGATGTCCTAGGCGAGGTAGGTGGAGAAGTGATCTCCCTCGTTCATAACTGCCGGGCTCGGCGGGCCACCCAGATGGATTTTATGCTATTGAACTGCTCTTTTTCCTGCTCGTCAGATGCCGCCGAAAGAGTGGACAAAATGGTGGAAGGAGGAGCTTGGCCGGCGTCCTGCTCCTGAACGGACGTGTGTGGCCGGAGTTGGTTTCTTGCATTCCACGCGGGTTTAAATGTAGGTATGTGAATGTGGCGAGGAGGCGGGTACAGCTGGGAGTGCAGCGGGCTGTGCCCTAGGCCAACGTGCCGCTTCAAATGGCGGATGCAGTGAGATGTCGTGTCCGCCCTGACCCCCTTGATCGTGGACCTTGACGGTGTATGTCACCTTGTGTGCAGATCTAAGATGCCACATGTACCAGACGAATGACTCCAAGTTCGACCACCGTGATGCTAGCACTTCAAAAAAAGACACATCCGTGACATTTTGGGCGAATGAAAAAAAATTATGGCATACTTATGCCACTTCTATGACAATAATTGTGACAAAACCCGGTATCATCATAGATGTGGTGGGCTCCTACTTCTATGACAAAAAATCATGACAAAAAATGGGCTTTTCGTCTTGGGCGGGCCGGAGACACGGCTGCATGACATTCTTTGGGCCGTCGCTGATGGAAAAAAACCGTGGTAGAAGCGAGGGCGAGGAAAATATCGGGGTGTTCCCGGTTACGGTGGGTCGTCGAGGCCGAGCGATGCGCATTTCTCTCATACATGCATGCGCGTGGGTGCGAGGAGTTGGGCTCTAACTGAACCCGAGTGAGGCGTTGGGCTCTAACTGAACCCGAGCGATTGCACTGCAGGCTACGCGTTACTGAACCTGAGCGATCGATCGATGGCTATTAACTGAATCCGATCGAGCGATTCCTTCGCTACTGCTGCTAACTGAAGCCGATCGATGCTGCCTCTGGATGAAAAGTGAGCGTTGCTGGGGGTTTGGATGAACAGTTCCCGGTGGGGGTGGGTGAACAGGACACCGTGGTGTTGCCTCTGGATGTACAGGACCCCGATCGATCGAGCTGGTTGGGGCTGGATGAACAGGACCCAGTGGAGGGCAGGATGAACAGGACCACCCCGTGGAGGGCTGGATGAATAGTAGATGGTGGAGGGCTAGACGAACAGTAGCCCGTGGAGGGGTGGTTGAACAGGAGCCCGTGGAGAGGGCTGGTTGAATAGTAGCCGGTGTAGTAGCACACGGTGGAGGCTGGATGAACAAGAGCCCGTGGATGAACAGTCATAGGTGGAGGCTGGAGGAGGTTGATGGTCGATGAACAGTAGCCCGTGGAGGCTGGAAGGGGTCGACAGTGGAGATGAACAGTATCCCGTGGAGTCCTGTTTTGCGGTATGCCACAACCCTCCCGATGAAACGGACCCCCGTTTCGACCGTAGCGCTCGAACACAAGTCCGTTTCCTCCGTTTTGCGGTACGCCACACTCCTCCCGATCAACAGGACCCACATTTCGACCATAGGAGGTCCGTTTCCTCCGTTTTGTGGTACGCCAGACCCCTCCCGATGAACATGATCCCATTTCGACCGTGGCCGGTCGAACACAAGGCCATTTCCTCCGTTCAGCGGTACCGCATGCCTCGTTTCCATCGGCTGTTCTTTCCAAGCCCTCCTGATGAACACGACGACGCATTCCATTCTGACTCAGCCGGTTGGCTCCCCATGAACACGACGACGACATTGTTTCTCTGTTCCAACCCAGCCATGTACACGAGCGGATCCTGCCCGTACGCATGCGCGAGTAGGCGTTCGAGACCCTGCCCGTATGTACGTTGTCGGTGTCAAAACCGGCGGATCTCGGGTAGGGGGTCCCGAACTGTGCGTCTAAGGCGGATGGTAACAGGAGGCAGGGGACACGATGTTTACCCAGGTTTGGGCCCTCTTGATGGAGCTAATACCCTACGTCCTGCTTGATTGTTCTTGATGATATGAGTATTACAAGAGTTAATCTACCACGAGATCAGAGAGGCTAAACCCTAGAAGCTAGCCTATGGTATGATTGTCTGTTGTCCTTCGGACTAAAACCCTCCGGTTTATATAGACACCGGAGGGGGCTAGGGTTACACAAGGTCGGTTACAAAGGAGGAGATATACGTATCCGTATTGCCTAGCTTGCCTTCCACGCCAAGTAGAGTCCCATCCGGACATGGGACGAAGTCTTCAATCTCGTATCTTTTTTTTTGACTGGGGACTGTAGGGAAAAACCCCACAGCATATCAAAACTTTATTAAAAGGCAAGACAAGAACAAGTACAAGGGGGATTACAAGGGGTAATCAAGATAAACTAAAAGGAGGAAAAACAACAAAAAGGATCAAGGAGGAAGAAAAGATCTCCATTTAAGGAGATCATCCTTAAAAGCAGGCTTAACCCTATATTGCATAAGGGCAATATCATGAAGAAAAGCTGTTCTCCATTTATTAAATCCAGCTCTCTCATGCCTAAAGACCTTAGCATTTCTGACAATCCATATATTCCAGCAAGCTATAAAGACCACTTCAGTGAAGAAAGGTTTCCTAAAACTCCTGCTTGCATTGATGACTAGCTCCTTCATCGAGGCACCTGAGGACCAATCAATTTGCAAATAGTTCGAGATCCTGACAACAAAATTGCAATTAAAGAACAAATGATCTCTTGTTTCCCTAGTCTGCAAAGGGCAGAGAACACAGTTTACTCCATCCTCCAAATGCCAATGCCTCCGTTCCACCATATCTTTGGTATTCATCCTATCCATAATGAGCATCCAAGCAAAAACCTTTATTTTCATAGTGCAAGAGGACTTCCAGATCCAAACTGTCAAGGGGTTGAAAGATTGTGACACAAACATATGGGAGTAAAAGAGCTTCGGAGAGTATCCCTTGGCAGTGCCATTCCAAAGCCAAATATCCTTGGACCCAGTGACTCTATCATGGTTGTCCAACAGAGATTGAAGAATAAGCAGCTCATCAAAGGCCTGGCTAGACAAAGGAAGATGGAAGTGTTGATACATGTCCTGAGAGTCCAAGAAATCCTTAACAGAAATCCAGGGATCTTTAACATATGAAAAAAGCCTGGGAAATCTGAACTGAAGCCTAGAGTCCTGATCATCAAGCTTCCAAGTGTCAGACCACATTAGTGCAGTGTCTCCTTCATTTATCTGAACCCAAGAACAGTCCCTAAAGTTTTGCAAGACTTTGCATATATCCTTCCACCAGAAGGAGCCACAATCAGAAGTTCCTTGGGGTATTCTGCCATGATAGTAAGAGTCCCAAACTAAGGACACCCAAGGTATATCCTTTTTATTGAGGAAGTTATTGGCATGCTTAAGCAATAGTGCTACATTTTGAACACCCAGGTTGAGAATACCGAGACCTCCCTTGTTTTTTGGCCTGCAAATAAGGTCCCAAGAAGCCAGAGAAGGAGCAGGTTCACCCCTATTTTTCCTCCAAAGGCATTGTCTTTGAATTCTCTCCAATTGCTTTAGAATGCCAGCCGGGACAGCCAAACTACAAAGAAAGAAGATAGGCATAGAAGACAATGCAGAGTTCAGAAACTGTAATCTCTCCCCCTGATTTAAGAAAGAGGAGCTAGCTGTCATTCTTCTCTCCATGCAGTCCACCAGAGGCATGAAGTCCACCATTTTAGGCCTAGTAGTACCTACTGGCAGTCCAAGGTATGTGAAAGGCATTTTCCCAATTTGACATCCAAAAGGAGCAGCTAAATCTGCCATGACAGCAGTGTCCACATTGATGGGAATGATAAAGGATTTATGATAATTCACATCAAGCCCAGTAGACCCAGAGAAGACCTTTAACATGTCCTTCAAAGCAATTAACTGTGCCTTGTTAGCAGGCAAGATGGTCAAGGTATCATCAGCATACTGAATCACAGGATAGTCCTGGTCATGACAAGGTATTGGGAGATGAAGTATGCCCCTTCTGAACATGTCATTAATTACAGTCTGCAATAGGTCAGCTGCTAAGACAAATAGCAGGGGAGAGACTGGATCTCCCTGCCTAACACCCTTTTTACATATGAATTTCCTACCAGGAACACCATTTAGTAGAACAGATGATGTACCTGTAGACAAAAGCTGTTTCATCCAAGGAATCCACTTTTCATTGAAGCCCTTATATCTCAAGATTTGGACAATTGCCTCATGCTCAAGAGAATCAAATGCCTTCTCAAAGTCCAATTTAAGTATGACAATTGGCCTCTTGTACTGATGACACTGGTGTAAGTACTCAAAAGTCCATCCAATACAGTCCTGAATAGTTCTGCTTTTTATAAATCCATACTGGTTTTTGTGGATACACTGCATTATTACCTCTTGGAACCTATTGGCAGCCATTTTGGAAAGGAACTTAAGACCCATTCCTGTTAAAGAAATAGGTCTGATGTCCCCCACCTCCTCAGGTGAGTGTTTCTTAGGCACCAAAGTGATATATGAATCATTGATGTTCTCTAGATGAGTAGAACCATCATAAAAAGCCTGTGCCAGTTCATAAAAATCTGGAGAGATAATGTGCCAGCACCTTTTGAAGAAAAGACCATTAAAACCATCTGGACCCGGGGCTTTATCAACTGGCATATGTTTGACGATCTTGTCCATTTCCTCTTTCTCAAAAGGCTTAGTGAGAACATCCAAACCCTCCACTGGACCAATTAAAGAGGAGAGATCAAAGCCCATGTGTATGCCCCTTGAAGAGCCCATTCTATTTTTAAAACAATTCCATATAATACCCTCCATTTGAGAGTGATCAGATACCACAGTGCAATCAGGTAGCTTTAAGCTAGCAATAGAGTTCCTTCTATGCCTCTCAGTAGCCATAGCATGAAAGAACTTGGTGTTTTCTCCACCCACTTTAATATATCTGATAGTACATCTCTTTTTCCAATAAAGCCATTGAAGGTGAAGTAACTTTTCCACATGATTTTTAACCACTCGTCGAAAATTAGATTCATGCCTGTACAATGGTCTTAGCTCCTCAAGTTCATCTAGTAACAGAATAACCTTATTACATTTACAAACAAGCATTTTCAGTTTGGAGATGTTCATCTGCCATCTTTTGAGACACATTCGCAGGGATTTAAACTTGTCAGCTATTCTAGCTGTGATATGTCCCTTTCTAGAAGTTCTTTGCCACGAAGAGGCAACACAGTCCATGAAACCCTCAAGCTCTTACCAGTAGTTCTCAAATCTAAAAATGTTAGACTTGGGGATAGAAGTTTTGATGGAAACCACACATGGCACATGGTCAGATGGAGTTTTCGCAAGGGGCGTCACCTCAGTCATGGGATAGTCAGATATCCAATCAACAGAAGTAAAAAACCAATCTAGCTGCTCAAGGAGGGGAGTATCCTCCATATTAGACCAAGTGTATGATCTACCTTTGATGGGCAATTCCAAAAGGCCCAAGTGACCTATAATTTCATTAAAGATAAACATGTCATTCAGGTCCCCTCCAGGGAAATTTCTGTTATCCAGCGAGCGCATAAAATTGAAATCCCCCAGGAGCAGCCAATTTTCATCCACTGGAATATTCAGGTGGTATAACCAAGTAACAAAATTATCCCTAGCTTCCCCCTGACAAGGACCATAAACAGCAACAAGAGTCCATCTCTCATTATTTTGTCTGGAGACAAACTGAACTACTACTGCAAATTGTTGAATTTCCAATAAGGTCCCCTCAAGAACAGAGGAGTTCCAAACAACTATGATTCCACCAGAAGCCCCCAAAGAAGGAGCAAAAGCAAAACTGTCAAATCTTTTAGGACAAAAACTTTTAACTGATCTGGAGTCAAAAGAAGCACATTTAGTTTCCTGCAAACATGCAATTGCACAGTGACTTTCATCGATCTTTTGCCTGACAGCTCTTTGCCTAGTTTCAGAGTTCAAACCCCTGACATTCCAGCACAGGACATTCCAGCTTTTACATTGAGAATTCATAGATAAAGATCATAAACAGGTCTCCAAACCACACAGCACACAATGCCATATGTCCAAAAGCCACATCAAGTTCTGAACCAACATTATTACATATCCAAAATTCAGAAAGTAAAGACATGCAGGGAGCAAATTTTGGGGCTTGCAAAACCCAGCATTTGAATAGCGCACTATGCATTAGGAGCTTGGTTGGTTGCAGCAGAAGGGTCCACCATAAGTGCATCCTTAGTGAGCAGAGCTGCATCAATGTCTAACTCCTTGCCAAGAGCTTGCAGATGACTGACAGGAGTGGGAGGAGGGACATCTCCATATGCAGTGGTACTGGGCCTCTCAGCAGCAATGGGCTTAGCCTTGGACTTCTTCTTCTTGGGCTATAGCACCAGCTCATGGAAAGTGGGCTTAAACCCATCACGCTGGGCCGAGCTTCTGGTACATCTGCGAACAGACGTTTCAACCAGAGGCGTTGGCGCCAGAGTTTTACGAGGTCTCCTTGGTCTTGCGCACATAGGTGGAGGGGGGACAACAGCAGGCATAGCTTCACTCGCGTCATCTGCAAAAAGAGCTCTTGCCACAGGTCTAACCAGCTCCGGCTCATTCCACGTCAGCAAAGGAAGATCATCAGGCTGAAAAGAAAGGCTCCATCTTCTCTTGACTGGCGACAAGGGCTTAATCATTAGAGGCTTCGGCACCTCAAACACCACTGGTGCATTCAGCAAATTCTCAAAAGAACGCTTCCATATCATTTCAGGAGGCAGAGGGGGTCCAAAAGGAACCTTAAATACAGGTTGAGGAAGGGCCTGAACATCAATAACTGGGGGTTGATAAACCACGATCGCCCAATTGCTAGCATCTTCCACGTCCTTGGCAATGTTCTCCGGGTTACTTCGGGTTTCCGTTGCAGTTCCACCAATAACTGCAGGCGGCTCCTGAAGCTGCACGTCTGAAATCGGCTGAGTAGAGCTTTGATGTGCCAAAACATTGAAAACCATGGACTCTTGGTCCTCCACAACTGGTTCCACAGCAAGCTCATCCCAGTTGCCCCAGTTGTCCTCTTGATCATGGGCAGGAGCAGGCGGCGGTGGTGGCACATCGTTCCATCCCAGAGCAGGGAATGGAGGCAGGACAAAAGGTGGCATTTCTGCAAAGGGCACTCCAGGCAACGGATGAGGGTTGCCATTGATGGGCATCCAGTCCTCATCTTGGGGCATTTGTTCGGTGAAATTGGCACCCAGAATGTACAATGGCGCCGTCCAAGACACTCTGGCACCACCCCAGGCTGCATACTCCATGAACACCACGTCCCTGGGCACAAGAATATCCTCGGGGAAAGATGCAAAGACCAAGGAGCGCACAAGATATGGGTCCTCACTAATCCAATGATGAAACTTCCCAAAGGTGTTAACTGCTGCCCGAAGACCATTCTCATTGCGAAGATCAAGCGGAATCCCCAAAAACATAAGCAAACCCTGTCGGAAACCCTGAACACCTCTAAAAGATTCCCCCTCATCATGCTTCATAAACCGAACAAAACGATCATTACCCAGGGGCTGAGGCGGCATCTGAAGAAGTGAAAATCTGACAGCAGCATCCCGTAACTCAAAAAGACCGACCGATCTAATCCAAGGTTGAGCAGACCTCACCAAAATCCCATGAGCTTGTAGCCATTGGACGACTTCCTCCCTAGCAATCCCAATCTGATCAGGAGGGGGGATGGGAATTACCTCGGCCAGCATGAACTCCTCATGGCGACGCACAATTGGGGTATGTGGCGTCGCGAAGGTTCGCGGCACCCGAGCCTCACCGCCATCCACAATGTGGTGCCCTGCCGGCACATAGAGCAGGGGGTCAAGGTGAAAATTTGCCATCTGGGATGCACGCCCCGAGCTAGCAGCAGATGGCGAGGACTCCGGCGGAGGTGGGGTTTCCGACGGTGCAGTCGAAGGTGTTTTGGGACCAGGGCTGATGGAACGGGGCGAAAGAGTTAATGCAGAACTGCAAGAGGAGTTCAAGTTTGGTAAAAGTTGCGTCAGAGAGATATTCTCGATGGGAGCTGAGGGATCCTCGGAAGTTGCAACGTTACCGGGTTTCGGTTTCCAAACCAAGCCCAAGATCTGTGCAAACCGGTTGCAATCTTTTGCAACATGCCCCACCCGCAGACACGAGTTACAGTGTAACCCGGACGTGCACGCCGTAGCAAAATGGCCCTTGCGCAAACATTTTTGACATGTTAAGATTTCATCCACCATATCTGAAACCAAATTATCAAAATCCACTGCAGCTTGTTGAGAGGAAGGAATAGTGGAAGGCCCAGAAGATAACACCGGCCCAACTTGATCCGCGGCATGTGTAGATAACGGCCCAACATTAGAGGACACGTCCACATTCGAAGAATCATAATTCCCACCCGAGATAGACGGCGTCCGAGTCGCATTAGGAGGGAGGTTCCCAACCGTGCCGAAAGATATGGATGGAGAGGTTGACGTCCACCGGAGCTCAGCCAGCGGCGGGGGATGGATGACCACCCTTTCATGATCCGGGAGAGTATACCCCGCATCTTCAATAGTTTGGATACAGTCCTGTGTGGCTGGATAACGATAACCACGGCAAGCAGGATAACTCTGGAACGTTGAAAAAGAAAGCTTCTTGGCTTGGGCATGAGTAGATCTTACCGAGGACTTTTGGGGCT